>NC_044404.1:24275020-24605735 GCF_006542625.1 Nomascus leucogenys | reverse complement strand
TACTAGATAATGACCCTAAAATATTTTAACTTGGATCTTAAATCCAGTTAACTCTTGTATTTAAGGAATTGTAGGCTGTGTATTAAAAACTCGCCCCTCTCCCAGACCTTTACCAATACCACAAGCAAACTTCATGTTAAAATTTGCTCATCAATCACCTTACTCTTTTATTTACTGGGACTCCTTTCCACAGAAAGTATTTGACAAAAGTCAGAACAGGCTTTCACTTGTTTCAAAATACTACTTGCACTCAGAAAATATTGAATATTTACTACAAAATACTTTGATGGAAATTACAAAATGGTCAGTTCATAAGCAATTTGCAAATTCGATACGCTAATCTGAAACTATCATTCCAAAATAAGTATCTTACTGTTTGCCTAAGAACAGCTGGTTGTTCTTCGGTCAAATACTTGGGGGATAATATTCTAACATGACGAAAAACTCGTCAGCATGTTTAAAGCCAATTAAAGAAGGATTTCAATATCCAACTCGGAGTGTCCAAAGATATTTTTACTAAAGTTCTGGCCCTCCCCCCTTCCAATTTTTCCTTTGAAAACACACAAACTGCAAATTATATGCTCTAAAGAGAAGAGCTAACGTGTATTTCAGAAAACGGAGATACTAGCTTAGACCAACTAGTTTCTATATGGTTTCATTCTGCATTAACAGTTTGCAAGCCCTGAGAGACCAATGGTGCTCAACTCTAGTCCTGTGTCCCTTCAAGATCTTGACCTAGTGCTAATTTCCTACAGGAGGGGACTATGGGACACCCAGGCTCCAGCACGGGCCTGATAAAGTGTGGGCCCCGAGAACCAACTACCACAGAGTAACTTCCCTGCCTGCAGGCGATGGGCAGACGACGCTGGCAGAGCCTAGGTAAGAGTCACCTTTCGCCAGCGGACTCCAAGAGTAAAACACGACGGTGGCGGGTGGTGAGGGATGTGGAGGGCGGGAAGAAATTGAATCACTCCACAACCTGCCTCCATACCCGCGCACAGTTTTCGTTGCACCCTCTACCCTCACAGAACCTAACATTCACATTGTCCCAACAAGTTATCTACGTCCCCCTCCCTGAAGGGATATCAAATTGGGCGGGAGCTCCCGCGAACCCTGACCTGGCGCCTCCACGAAGGCTGAGGACCTGGAGGGAAGACGTTGGGGGGCGGGGAGGGCGCTTTTTCAAAAAAAGCCGCTGAATGCTGCTTCCTGTCCTCCCTCCCCTAAGGTGCTCTCCCAAGATGTACCCCCAAACCATATTTTCCCTGCCCTGCCGCCACCAGTGACCTTAGGGCTTCCCTTTGGCCTCCCACTCGGGACTTCCTCCTCCGGCTCCGCTAGGCCCTAGGACCCGGCGGCACGCACGGCGCTCGGCCTGCAGGCCCCGCCAGGCAGGCGGGCAGCGAAGTACCATCCTGGCCCATTCCCGCCGCCATTTTCCGGCCACCGTCGCCGCCGCGTACGGGGGACCATTCCGGAGGAGGAGACTGCGCAGGAGCGCACCGGTCTCCGCCGCAGCGCGCGCGGGGGGGGGGGGGGGGGTGCGCCGGCACTAGGAGGAATCCTTAGGATCTCCGAAGCTCCCCTCGCTGGCCACCCTGTCCCAAGCTAAGGACTCCTACCAGGCCTTACGGAGAAGTCCCTGGCCTCACCCGAGCGCCCGGCGCTTCTACTTACGCGGAAAAATCCCGCGTCCATCTTGCCGCCTCGCTCGGAGATCGCTCCCTATCCCAGGGTACACCGCGCCGCCTCGACGGAGGGCGGGACCGGCGGAGGGAAAGCCGAGCGCCGGGACGCAGCGCGCGCCGTTGCGCCCGCCCCCTCCGGCCGACACGAGGCCGCGCCTGCTCAGTGCGCCGAGAACCCGCCACGCGTGCGCACGAGCGCCAGAGGGGGGGCGGGCTTCTGTCAGGCCCTAAACTGCCCGGTAGGCAGTGGAGGAGGCGAACCTGACGACCGCAGCCAATGGGAGCAAAAGGGAGTGTCGTCAAGTCGCCCCGCCCTGCAAATCCTTTTGTGGCGCGTGACCATCCTTGTTCGCGCAATGTGACGTGACCCATCCTTCGACCCGTAGTGGAAGAGGCTTGGCGTCTTGGAGTTCCATGAAGCGATTGAAGAGAAAGGCTGTTGTTACCTCAGAGTGACGCGGAAGAGGCGGCCCGTGCGCCGACGAGAGCCCTGCGGCCTCCCTCTCGTTGTGAAAGTTGTGGTTGTGTAGGTTTCACGCGTTTACCAGACGAGAGAGGATTGGCTGTAAAGCGGTCGAGCTTGGCAGCAGACATGAAATCTGCCTTTGTAGCCCAGCTTTTGCTCAGCCTTTGGAGGAAGCTGGAAGTGTCCAGTAGATGGGTTTCGGTTTCGGCGGCCCCGTAATCACGCCGCTGGGCAGGACGCCCGCGAGAGAGCCGTGGTCCTCGAGCTCTGTCTGGGGCTCTCCCCGGCCCGGGTCTCGGACTCCGAGAAGCACCAGCTTCCTCGCAGCGCCTCGCCTGGCCGCCCTGGTGCCTCTGCTCTGGCTGCGAGGGCCTCGGGTTGGATGCGCACTGCTAGATTTTCTTACTGTTTTAAAAATTATTGGCCGGGCGGTGGCTCACGCCTGTAATCCCAGCACGTTGGGAGGCCGAGGCGGGCGGATCACGAGGCCAGGAGATCGAGACCACGGTGAAACCCCGTCTCTACTAAAAATACAAAAAATTAGCCGGGCGTGGTGGCGGGCGCCTGTAGTCCCAGCTACTTGGGAGGCTGAGGCGGGAGAATGGCATTAACCCGGGAGGTGGAGCTTGCAGTGAGCCAAGATCCCGCCACTGCACTCCAGCCTGGGTGACAGAGCGAGACTCCGTCTCAAAAAAAAAGAAGAAAGTTATTTTTATCTAATAAAGCAGAGACGGGGGTCTCTCTCTGTTGCTGGTCTCGAACTCCTGGCCTCCCAAAGTGCTGGGACTTAAGGCCTGAGCCACCGCGCCCGGCCCCACTCTGCCAGCTTTTTCGCAAGCGCTTCTCGCCTTTCTCGCTTCTCTCTCGGAGGGAAAGCAGGCGTCCCTTTCTCAGAAAGGCCTCCTCCTGCCGTCTTTTGTGTCGTTCCCGCTCCCCCCACACTCTTGCCTCCCTTTTCTCTTTTTCCATGGCACTAAGCCCACCTGAAAGTATGTATGTGTTTGCTTTCGTGGCTGGAGACACCAGCTGTGTGCTGGCGACATCCCTGCATCTCCAGCTCAGACTTCTCTCCTGACCGTCCCACGTGCCCCAAGTTGAAATCCTTATTCCTTCGCCCTCCACCAAAACCACAAACGACCTGCCCTTCCCAGGGTCTTCCCTGGCTCCCGCTGACCGCAGTGGCTTTCCTTTGGTGTAGGACGCAAGCGTGTGTTACTCTTCACTCCTTTCCTTTACCTCGGCTTTCAAACTATCAAGAAACCCTCCCTGCTGTCATCGTGGTTCAGGGCACCATCGTCTCTTCCCTGAACTGCGCTGGCCCCCTAACTGGTCTTCCTGCTTCCACCCTGGCCACTCAGCAGCAGGGTAGTTCTGTTAGAAAACCTTAACCAGACACTTTTCTCAAAACCTTCCAGCAGCCTCTCATTTTTGTTAGAACAAAAGCCAAAATCCTACCTGATGCCCGCTATTTCTTGTTTGATGTAATCTAGAATGCTGTACTTCCAGATATCTTTTTTTTTTTTTTGAGACCGAGTCTCGCTCTGTCGCCCAGGTTGAAGTGCAGTGGCGCGATCTCGGCTCACTACAACCTCTGCCTCCCGGGTTCAAGCGATTCTGCTTTAGCCTCCCTGGTAGCTGGGACTACAGGTGCACACCACTACGCCCGGCTAATTATTGTATTTTTAGTAGAGATGGGGTTTCACCATGCTGGCCAGTCTGGTCTCGAACTCCCAACCTTCACTGATCCTCCCGCCTCGGCCTCCCAAACTGCTGGGATTACAGGTGTGAACTACCACGCTGACCTACTCCTGGATATCTACTGGGCAAACTTAAAGTCCCCACTGCCCCCCTGCAGATGGGGTCTTGCTCTGTCTGCCCAGGCTGGAGTGCAGTGGCAGGATCTCGGCTCACTGCAACCTCCGCCTGTCAGGTTCAAGGAATTCTCCTGCCTCAGCCTCCCGAGTTGGGAGCTGGGATTACAGACGCCCGCCACCAAGTCCGGCTACTTTTTTATTTTTAGTAGAGATGAGGTTTCACCATGTTAGCCAGGCTGGTCTGGAACTCCTGACCTCGTGATCCACCTGCCTTGGCCTCCCAAAGTGCTGGGATTATAGGCGTGAGCCACCGTGCCCGGCCTGGGCAAACTTAAAGTTTTTACTCGATGGTCACTCACTGAGGCCTAACCTGACTGCCTTGTTGGAAGTTGCTCGGATATCCTCTCTACATCCTGATGCCCCTTACTCTTTTTTTTTTCATAGCTTTTATCACCTTCTAATATGCATTTAACCTGGGTTTTTTGTTTGTTTGTTTGTTTGTTTTTGAGACAAGGCCTGGCTCTGTCACCCAGGCTGGAGTGCAGTCATGTGATCTTGGCTCATTGCAGCCTCCGCCTCCTGGGCTTAAGCCATCCTCCCACCTTAGCCTCCAGAGTAGCTGGGACTACAGGCCCGCACTACCATGCCCAGCTAATTTTTGTATTTTTTGTAGAGATGGGGTTTTGCCATGTTGCCCAGGCTGGTCTCGAACTCATGAGCTCAAGGGATACCTGCTTTGGCCTCCCAAAGTGCTGGGATTACAGGTGTGAGCCACTGTGTCCAGCTGTTTAACCTGTTTTTAATGTTTGTTTATTGTCTGTTCCCCACACTAGAATGTAAGTGCCCTAAAGTCAGGGCTTACTGTCTGTTTTGTTCATTCATGTGTCACTAGAAAAGTGACACATGGCATGGGTTCAATAAACATTTGTTCAGTGAATGAAGGCTTGTCAGATGGCCAAAGACAGGGAAGTGACAGGCCTCCACAGAACAAGCCACTTGACCAGATGGGAACTATGAAATCACAACACCCCACATCTCCCTGACTCTTCTCTATGGTTCTCATTAGTCATTCTGTTTTAGACTTCCTTCACTGTCTCTGTCTGTTTGCTGTCAATCCTATAAATGTTGTTTTTTCTGGTAGTTCTGTCATTGACTATTTTTTCCCTCAACAAAGGTGCCCTCTCTGACCTCTCAGTTTTGATTACCTTTCATATTTCAAACCTGTGTATCTCAGGCACAGGCCTGCTCCAGACCTATATTTTCAACTTCCTGCTCACCTATTCACTTGGATGTCCCGTAGGCACCTCACACTCAACATACCCTAAACTGAATTCATCTTCATCCACTTGCCTTCAACCTTCTGGTTTCCCATTTTCAATGAATGAGCCCACCTTCTTTCTATCATGATTCTTCTCTCTTCCTCACACTCTACAACCAACTCTTGCCTTTTCACCTCTCTTAATAATGCCTCCCTCTCCTCATCCCTTACTTCTAAGTTGCAGCCACAATAAACTACAGATGCTTGTCTGATTATGAACAGATTTAGGTTTCGAATGGCAATTTATTTGTCTATATATTGGTAAGCCTAAAATGACTAAGAGATGATTCAAATGGCACCTCTTCATCAAGCCTTTTCTGAACAACCTTCCAAAAAGGACACCCTCAATCCCCTCTGTCTTACCTTTATTTTTTCTTTCTTTCTTTTCTGTTGGAGATAGGGTCACTCTGTAACCCCAGCTGGAGTGCAGTGATGCAATCACAGCTCATTGCAGCCTCCTTGATTTCCCCAGCTCAAGCAATCTTCCTACTTCAGCACCCTGAGGAGCTGGGACTACAGGTGTGTGCCACCACACCCAGCTAATTTTTAAATTATTTTTTAGAGATGGGGGCTTTACTGTGTTGCCCAGGCTGGTCGTGAACTCCTGGGCTCAAGTGATCCTCCCACCTCAGCCTCCCAAAGTGCTGGGATTACAGTCGTGAGCCACCATGCCTGGCCTATTTTTCTTTTCTTTTTTTTTTTTTTGGAGACAGGATCTCACTGTGTCACCCAGGCTGGAGTGCATTGGTGTGATCTTGGCTCATTGGTGTGATCTCGGCTCACTGCAGCCTCCACTTTCTGGGCTCAAGTGATGCTGCCACCTCAGCCTTCTGAATAGCTGGGACTACAGGCTCACACCACCACGCCTAGTTAATTTTTGTATTTTTTTCTTTTCAAGATGAGGCTTCGCTGTGTTGCCCAGGCTGGTCTCAAAATCCTGAGCTCAAGCAGTCTGCCTGCCTCATCCCCCCAAAATGCTGGGATTGCAAGCATGCACCACTGTGCCCAGTCCTATTTTTTTTTTTTTTTTTTTTTTTTTGAGACGGAGTCTTGCCATCTCCCAGGCTGGAGTGCAGTGGCACGATCTCGGCTCACTGCAACCTCCGCCTCCCAGGTTCAAGCGATTCTCCTTCCTCAGCCTCCCGAGTAGCTGGGACTACAGGCATGTGCAACCACGCCCGGCTAATTTTTTGTATTTTTAGTAGAGACAGGGTATCACCGTGTTAGCCAGGATGGTCTTGATCTCCTGACCTCGTGATCTACCCAACTCAGGCTCTCAAAAAGTGCTGGGATTACAGGCATGAGCCACCGTGCCCAGCCCCTTATTTTTTTTTTTAATAACACTTAACATTTCCTGGGATTATTATCTATTTTGTTTATATGTTTACTATCTTCTTCCTTTTTTAAAAAAAAATAAAAAAAGCTCTATGAGGGTGTGGATTTGCCCATCCTTGGAGCTCAATAAACATTTGTTGAAATAAGTATATGAATGACAGTCTAAGGCTGGGCATCATGGTTCATGCCTGTAATCCCAGGACTTTGGGAGGCCAAGGCGGGAGGATTGCTCCAGGCCAAGGGTTTGAGACCAGCCTGGACAACATAGTGAGATACCCCCAACCCCACTGCCCCACCTCTATTTTTAAAAAAGAGTCTAAGGCTCAGTTTCCAAAGGTATTTCTATCAATGAGTGTCTGTTGGGTTAAAATGTTACAACCACTGATTCTATCAGTAAGAATCTATACTGGAAAATCCACTGTGGCCAATGAGCTACCTCCCTGATGATCCCTGCAAATGCAGTGGCTAACTACTTGGCAGTGAAATTTTTTGCAGACACCACCTGTTGCTCACTTTGATGCTGGGCAGAACAAAATAGGTGTTGGCTGGGCACAGTGGCTCGCGCCTGTAATCCCAACACTTTGGGAGGCTGAGGCGGGTGGATCATTTGAGGTCAGGAGTTCAAGACCAGCCTGGCCAACATGGTGAAACCCTGTCTGTACTAAAAAATACAAAAATTAGTCAGGCAGTGGTGGCACACGCCTGTAATCCCAGCTACTTGGGAGGCTGAGGCGGGAGACTCTCTTGAGCCTGGAAGTGGGAGGTTACGGTGAGCCAAGATCGCGACACTGTACTCCAGTCTGGGCAACAGATTGAGACCCTGTCTCAAAAAACAAAAACAAAAAAACAAACAAAATAGGTCTTAATGCCGAGAAGCCACTCCTAGTGAACCTACCGTGGCTCTTTTGCTGGGTCTGGTCTTTGAATCCTCAGACTCTGAGCCTCAGAAAGCTGATAGGCATCCAACCTTGGTGCCGATCCTTGAGGCACAGACTCAGATTGTTCCATTTCATCAACAGCTTTTCCTCATTGCTTGGTGATTGATGTTGATGGTTTAGGAGTTTCACCTGTTGCGTGTTCCCTGTGTTCTTCAGAATCCCTCCTACTGAACATTTATTCCATAGGCCGGGGCAGGTTTTATAATTTTCTTATTTTTGTTATCATCTTCACTTTTGTTTCCATCGTTTGCCTCTTCCTTCCAACTCTGCTTTTGTGTTTCCTGGATACAACAGGATGAACAGTCTTCCTAAAATACTTAAAAAACGTATAAAAATATATAAGCGTAAATTTACCAAGCAAGCTGTGGAATCAAACCAATAGCTGAGATGAAAATGACTGAAGAATAGAAACAGATGCATTTGCTCCAGGAGATATTTTTGAGCACATTAGTGAGTATGTTATCTATTGCCACATAACAAATTACTCCCCAAATTTAGCAACTTAGAACAATAAACATTTGTTATCTCTCATTGTTGCTGTGCATCATCTGGGGAGGCTTAGTTGGGTGATACTGACTCAGGGTTTCTCAAGAGTATATAGTTAAGGCTACAGTCAACTGGGGCTGGAAAATATATTTCCAAGAAAACTCACTTATATAGCTATTGGCTAGAGGCCTCAGTTCCATCCCACAATGATAGGGCATCTTTGGTTTCCATGACATGGCAGAAAATGATCCAAAAGAGAGCAAGACAGAAGCCACAATGTCTTTTGTACCATAACCTCAGAAGTCATGCACAATAGTTTTTATAATATCTTATTGGTTACACAGGTTACCCCCATTAAGTGTTGGAAGGGACTACAGAAGGACATCAATATTATGTCCTTCTGTAGCAGGGGGAAGGTCATTGGGTGTCATCTTGGAGGCTGGCTACCACAGTAAGTGTGTAAGTTGAAACTATTTCATTGTAGCAGCTTGTATACTTCCAGATCTAGAATGGATGTATTCTTTCTCTCTTTCTCCCCTCAGATCTTTGCACATATTCTGTTCCCTTGGTCTGAAACCACTGTTCCCAGCCCTTCCTTTGCCCTCCCCACTTTGCCTTTCTACCCTTGAACCCTTTAACTGGCCAGCTCTGATTCTTCCTTTAGGATTTAGTTTAGATATGACTTATTCCAGGAAGCATTTCTGCTTAGTAGGGCTCAGTATTTATCATCTGATTGTCTTTTAGGGGGTTGCTGAGCCTCCCAAAATCCCTGGGTCTAGACCTTTCAAAACAGGAGTCAATTTTTCACCTATGGTCTCATAGCATATTTTCCACTATATTCTAATCATATATATATATATATATATATATATGATATTATATAGATATCTATATTATATATAGATATTATATAGATATTATATATTATATATATTATATAGATAGATAGTATATATTATATAGATAGTATATATATAGATAGTATATATTATATATAATATATAGATATTATATATTATATATAGATAGATATTATCTATATATAGATACACACACACACACACACACATGCCAATCTCTACTCTGTTGCCTATGTAAGAGGAACTGTTTGGAGACAAGGAGTTTGTCTCGCTCCTCTCTTTTTTCTCAGTACCCAAACCAGAATTTGGCAAATAGTATGTTCTAAGTAGATGTGCAACAAAAATGTACCTTGGCCAAAATACAGAATGGTTGAGTGTTTAAAATGGTATTTTGCCAAAGCTGAAGATTTACATCATACAATAAACTTTTGAGATAAAAGAGTAAACTTTTGTTTTTTTGAGATGAAGTTTCGTTCTTGTTGCCCAGGCTGGAGTGCAATGTCGATGCTGTATGATTTCTGAATTTCTCTTGGTCTTCTGTATTTTTATTCCATTGTCAATAATTGCATGACACTTTTATTTCTTGCTTCTCCATTCTATAAATAATCAGATTCACTGAGGTTAACTGTGTAAGGCCAGAAGTCTCTTGGCAAGAGAAATAAAAGCTTAGTTGAATTTATCATTAATACATAAAGCTGCCAAACTATAAAATTTCTAGTTGGGTTTGCATACACAGATATCAAATAGATGAGACATGGAAGTAGCAATGTGGGATTTCCTGAATCTCAGTTTTCTAGTCTGATAACAAGAGTCACTAGATGGCATTCTACTCTCTCAGTATAATGTGCCTCTGATCGGGCAGGACTTGTTACAAGACTAAGTAAACTATCAAAAGAGCATGTAGTTTGATTAGTTGTTTTTTACTGAGCCCTTCCTATATGCTTAGCATGGTGTTCTTAGATAGTAAGGGGCACAAAGGAAGTGTAAGTTAGTCCTTGGAGAGTTCATAATATTACCAGAAGAATAACAGCAACAGGCATCAGAGAAAAACATAACATCTTTGCTTGTCATCCCATGGAAAGACCTCTACAGATGTTATATTCAAGTATTATGTTTGCTTTTTTTTTTTTTTTTTTTTTTGGAGACAGAGTCTTGCTCTGTCACCCAGGCTGGAGTGCAGTGGCACGATATCGGCTCACTGCAACCTCCACCTCCCGGGTTCAAGCAATTCTCTTGCCACAGCCTCCCAAGCAAAGCTGGGATTACAGGCATGCACCATTACGCCGGGCTAATTTTTGTATTTTTATTAGAGATGGAGTTTCACCACGTTGGCCAGGCTGGTCTTGAACTCCTGACCTCAAGTGATATTACCGTCTTGGCCTCCCAAAGTACTGGGATTGCAGACGTAAGCCACCATGCATTTTTTTTTCTTTTCTTTTTTTTTTTTTTAGATGGAGTCTCACTCTGTTGCCCAGGCTGGAGTGCAGTGGCACAATCTCAGCTCACTGCAACCTCCGGCTCCTGGGTTCGAGCAATTCTCTGACTTCAGCCTCCTAAGTAGTTGGGATTACAGGCATGTGCCACCACACTTGGCTAATTTTTGTATTTTTAGTAGAGACGGAGTTTTACCATGTTTGCTAGGCTGATCTCGAACTTTTGACTTTAAGTGATCTGCCCGCCTCAGCCTCCCAAAGTGCTGAGATTACAGGCGTGAGCCACCGTGCCCGGCCATGTTTGCATATATATATATATTTTTTTTTTTTTAGATGGAGTCTTGCTCTGTCGCCAGGCTGGAGTGCAGTGGCACGATCTCGGCTCACTGCAACCTCTGCCTCCCAGGTTCAAGCATTTCTCCTGCCTCAGCCTCCCGAGTAGCTGGGACTACAGGCACACGCCACCACGGCCAGCTAATTTTTGTATTTTTAGTAGAGACAGGGTTTCACCATGTTGGCCAGGATGGTCTCATCTCTTGACCTCATGATCTGCCCACCTCGGCCTCCCAAAGTGCTGGGATTACAGGTGTGAGCCACCGCACCCAGCCCATGTTTGCATATTTTTAAAACAAGGGCTGGAAGAATAAGAGCAGCACCCATCAGATGGGAAATGAAGAGCCATGGTTGGAATTCCCTGTACCTGTCTATGTTCTCTCTGTATTTAGATGGTAGTACTTTTCTTTTATATGGGATTTCATAAAATAATTACCATTTTGGGGGGATCATATTATGTCAGGCTTTATGTTCATGCTTTAAACACTTTAGCTAATTCAGTCTTCACAATAATATCTAGCAGATTGTTACAGGCAGAATTGTCTCCCCCTCCCAACCCCTGGCCGAATTGTCTCCCCCTCTCAACCCCTGCCCTGCCCCTTCACCATCTCCAAATTCATATTGAGGTCCTAACCTCCAATACCTCGGAATGTGACTGTATTTGGAGATAGGGTCCTTAAAAAGGTAATTAAGTTAGAATGAGACCATGAGGTGGGTCCTTATCCAATATAACTGGTGTCCTTATAAGAAGGGGAAATTGGCTGGGCACAGTGACTCATGCCTGTAATCCCAGCACTTTGGGAGGCCGAGGTGGGCGGATCACTTGAGGTCAGGGGTTCGAGACCAGCCTGGCCAACATGGTGAAGCCCCATCTCTACTAAAAACACAAAAATCAGCTGGGTGTAGTGGCAGGCGCCTGTTGTCCCAGCTACTTGGGAGGCTGCGGCAGGAGAATTGTTGAACCTAGGAGGCGGAGGTTGCAGTGAGCCAAGATCATGCCACTGCACTCCAGCCTGGGTGACAGAGCAAGACCATGTCTCAAAAATAAATAAGAAGAGGAAATTAAGATACAGACATACACACAGAGGGAAGACCAAATGAAGACATAAGGTGCAGACGGCCACCTATAAGCCAAGGAGACAGGCTTCAGAAGAAAACAACCCTGCTGACACTTGATCTTGGACTTCCAGCCTCCAGAACAGTGACAAAATACACTTCTGTTGCTTAAGCCACCCAGCGTGCAGTACTTTGTTATGGCAGCCCTAGCAAACTAATACATAGGTATTATTCCTATTTTACAGATGAGTACAGTGAGGCATGAGAAAAAGTGAGTTGTGTAAAATCACACAGACAACATACAACAGAACTTACTTTCAGGGTTTGGTCCATCTGCTTAGGGTTGAGACCACATTACCAATTGCTTGACATTTGTGTAGGTGTTAAAGCAAATGGCTAGAGGAGGGAATGTAGACAGATCTTATCTTTCTGGTGAATGAGCAAACAAGCCTTTCTTCATTTGGCAGTGACTGGCCTCCCAGTTGGTTTTCCAACCCACAAGGCGAGAGGAAGGGAAAGCCAGTGAGGCCTGTGCCAATTTTCTTCACCTTCAGGCCCAGGAACACTTGGACAGCAGGGGTCATAGTGGTCAGTGATTAAAAATCATCCTTGACTTCATTTAAAAATAATCAACCCCTCTTGTTGCTGTAAGTGGCCTTTCTTTTTTCTCTTTACCTCCCACACCCAAATTCCCTAGCTAGGCAGGGTCCTTAACACATTGTCTTGTAAATGTAGGGCTGGCTAGAGACCAAATATGGCTAGAGACCACTCAGCATATATGAATTTGAAACAAGACTTCTCTTTTGACCCTGGAGAATTGTAGTCCAGTTACCCATGGGCAATAGATAAAGACCCTTAGCCTGGATAGGTATGAAGATGAAGTCTGTGAGTCCATGAATTATTGAAGTCCAAGTTCTAGCCCGTGAGGGTTGCTTACATTGCAGGGAGGGTCATCAGCCCTTATCAAGTGGACAAATTGCGGCTATTTGCTTATATGTCAAACCTACAACCAGGTAAGTGGGGGTGGTAGAACCAGGATGTGCAGCAATCACATCTAGAATCAACATATTCACTAATATGCATATAGCAAGGATGTGAACAGCACCACCCCTATGGAAACCATTCACAGAAAGGAAGCTCCCAACTACAGAACAGAAGAAGGCTAAGCTTTCATAGCTCTATAACACTGGCTTCCACAACAGGAATGCCTGTTATTCTTCCATTCTGCTAAGTCTCAGGCAGCAGCTGGAAAGAGAGTGAGGAGCTTCTATATGTACAAGGCAACTAACGGACCATCATAGACACTCACCTAGACATTAAGATACTGTGGCCTTGGCTGGGCTCAGTGGCTCATATCTGTAATCCCAGCACTTTGGGAGGCCAAGGTGGGTGGCTCACTTGAATCCAGGAGTTTGAGACCAGCCTGGACAACAGGGTGAAATTCTGGCTCTACAAAAAATAAAAGATTAGCTGAGTGTGGTGGCATTTGCCTATATTCCCAGCTGCTCTGGAGGCTGGAGGACCGCTTAAGCCCAGGAGTTAGAAGCTGCAGTGAGCAGTGAGCTATGACTTTGCCACTGAACTCCAGCCTGGATTTTTTTTTTTTTTTTTTTTTTTAAAGAAAAGCTGTTTTAGTGGAAGCTCAAAAGATGGGTTAATGGGTGAAGGAGAGAAATCTTTATAACGCCCTGAGAGGCTGGAGGCTAATCTATATAATAAAAAGGAAAGAGTGTTGGCTGGGTATGGTAGTTTATGCCTGTAATCCCAGCACTTTGGGAGGTAGAGGCGGGCGGATCATATGAGGCCAGGAGTTCGAGACCAGCCTGGGCAATATAGCGAGACCCCATCTCTACTAAAAATACAAAAATTAACCGGAATGGTGGCACATGACTGTAATCCCAGCTACTGGGGAGGCTGAGGCACAAGAATTGCTTGAACCTGGGAGACGGAGGTTGCAGTGAGTGGCCACTGTGCCACTGTACTCCAGTCTGGATGACAGAGTGAGACCCTGTCTCAAAAAGAAAAAAAAAAAGAGGGTTAAAGAGAGAAGAGATTGTTTGGAGAGGAAGAGGCAACAGAGCAGCTACAGGTATCAGGGAACTGAACAGAAGTAGAAAGGATTATTAACCGGATCCCCTTTGCTGGTTTTTGAAAAATATAATTGGATTTTTGGATTTTTTTTTCACTATTTTTGACTACTGGACTCCTTATTTGAGTGTGTGATACTAACATCTGGGCCATAAAGGACCCAAGATTTATTCAGATTATTCAGATACTTAAAACAGAGAAAAATGACTCTTCACTTATTATTATCATTACTACTTTTAGAGACAGGCTCTTGATCTGTCCCCCAGGCTGGAGTGCAATGGCACAACTATAGCTCACTGTAACCTCAAACTCCTGGGCTCAAGCTATTCTCCTGCCTCAGCCTCCCGAGTAGCTGGGACTACAGGCATGTGCCAAATGTGCCAACATGCCTGGCTATTTTTTTTTAATTTTTGTAAAGATGAGAAGGTCTTGCTATGTTGATCAGGCTGATCCCAAACTCCTGGCCTCGAGCAATCCTTCCACCCATCTACACCTCCCAAAGTGTAGGGATTACAGGCATGAGCCACCACGCCCAGCTGCAATGCATTTTTGGTGTTGATGGTCAGGAGATTCAGACATCAAGCCTGTCATAAAACTCAAGTTTACTTCTCCTTGATTATAAACCCCTCTCACACCAGCGTGATTCCAGTTCACCTGAAACTCTAAGAATATTCTGCCATCTTGGTAGGTGGTCCTCTGTGATTGCTGTGGTCAGTTATTGAAGGCTTTTTTTTTTTTTCTCTCTCCTGACTGACATTTGTGAATCCAGCCATGTACCAGAGGTTTGTCATAAACCCCTGGCCTATGAGGCCATCTCCCTGGACAAGAGAAGTGTTTTCCGCTGTAACCCACAAAAACTGGGTAGGAAAGGAGAGTAATGTTTAGATCTCTTGGGTTATGATGAAAATTGCTTAAGAAAATTAGATTTTAGACAATTTAATTATGGGCATGTGTCAGAATTTTGTTACAATCATGTTACAAGGGAAAAGGATTTTAGTAAGCCAATTAATAAATTTGCTCTCTTAAAAAATGAAAATGAAAATGAGTACATAATCACTGCTAGAAGAGATAAAGAAAGAAAAAAGGATTGGTTCAAGATTACTAGGCTCTTAATAGAATACTCACAGGTAGCCTGTTAGAAAAAAGTCAGTTGGATAGAAGTTTTTTTTTTTTTTGAGACAGAGTCTCACTCTGTCGCCCAGGCTGGAGTGCAGTGACGTGATCTTAGCTCACTACAACCTCTGCCTCCCGGGTTCAAGAGATTCTCTTGCCTCAGCCTGCTGAGTAGCTGGGACTGCAGGCATGCATGCACCACCACGCCCGGCTATTTTTTTTTGTATTTTTAGTGGAGGTGGGGTTTTACCATGTTGCCCAGGCTGGTCTCAAACTCCTGGCCTCAAATGACCCACCCGTCTCAGCCTCCCAAAGTGATGGGATTACAGGCATGAGCCACCATGCCTGGCACCCAGAATAAGTCTTAATCATAGTTCATCAGAAAATAATGTAAACATTTTCTCAAGAATGGTATTTTTGTTCCTAGAGAAAAACTGGGAATTATATCCCACAAAAACATTTTGTGGGAAATCTCTCCTGAGATTTCCCATCTCTTCAGCCACTATTTAGATCTTTTCCTGTAGACTCTCTAACAAATTTATTATTGTTATTTAAAATTCTTTGTTAATTCCAATGTCTGGGCCATTTGTAGGTCTCTTTCTATTGACTGATCTTTTGCTTTGTCATAGGTCACAGTTCCCTGCTTGGTTGAACATCAAATAATTTCATTATGTACTTGACATTATGGATAATGTGTTGTAGAGACTGGATCCTGTTATTTTCCTCTGAAGAATGTTTTTATTTTATTTTTATTTGGTAGAGAAAGGGTCTCACTGGCCAGGCGCAGTGGCTCATGCCTGTAATCCCAGTACTTTGGGAGGCTGAGGTGGGTGGATCACCTGAGGTCAGGAGTTCGAGACCAGCCTGGCCAATATGGAGAAA
The DNA here is from genome assembly GCF_006542625.1 of Nomascus leucogenys. NCBI lineage: Eukaryota > Metazoa > Chordata > Mammalia > Primates > Hylobatidae > Nomascus > Nomascus leucogenys. Next base: position 24,589,925 of record NC_044404.1, on the reverse strand, counting down.
CCCCATCTCTAAGAAAAATACAAAATTATCTGGGCGTGGTGGCATATGCCTGGAATCCCAGCTACTCGGGAGGCTGAGGCATGAGAATCGCTTGAACTCTGGAGGCAGAGGTTGCAGTGAGCCAAGATCACACCACTGGACTCCAGCCTGGGCAAGAGAGCAAGACTCCATCTCAAAAAAAAAAAAAAAAGACCGGGTGTGGTGGCTCATGCCTGTAATCCCAGCACTTTGGGAGGCCGAGGCAGGTGGATCACGAGGTCAGGATTTCAAGACCAGCCTGGCCAACATGGTGAAACCCCGTCTCTACTAAAACAATACAAAAAAAAAAAAAATTAGCCGGGTGTGGTTGTGGGCACTTGTAATCCCAGCTACTCGGGAGGTGGTGGCAGAGAATTGCTTGAACCTGTGAGGCGGAGGTTGCAGTGAGCGGAGATCACGCCACTGCACTCCAGCCTGGGTGACATAGCGAGACTCTGTCTCAAAAAAAAAAAAAAAAAAAAAAAAAAGAAGGGGTCTCACTATGTTGCCCAGACTGGTCTTGAACTCCTGGGCTCAAGCGATCCTCCCACCTTGGTCTCCTAAAGTGCTGGGATAAAAGATGTGAGGCACCACACCTGGATGTCTAAAGAATGTTGAGTTTTATTCTAGCAGGCAGTTAAATTACTGACAGATCATCTCACCTTGTGGAGGCTTGGTTTTATGCTTTGTTCAGGTAGGCATGTCAGTAATTGGAGTCTCAGAAGGAAAGGATAGAAATAAGAGGGCAAGGCTGGGCAAGTGGGCGCGGTGGCTCACGCCTTAATCCCAGCACTTTGGGAAGCTAAGGCAGGTGGATCACGAGGTCAGGAGTTCAAGACCAGCCTGGCCAAGATGATGAAACTCTGTCTTTATTAAAAATACAAAAAGTAGCTGGGCATGGTGGTGGATGCTGTAATCCCAGCTACTCGGGAGGCTGAGGCAAAGAATTGCTTGAACCCAGGAGGTGGAGGTTGCAGTGAGCCAAGATTGTGCCCTGCACTCCAGCCTGTGTAACAGAGCGAGATTCATCTCAAAAAAAAAAAAGTTGGGCACGGTGGCTCACACCTGTAGTCCCAGCACTTTGGAAGGCCAAGGCGGGTGGATCACCTGAGCTCAGGAGTTCAAAACCAGTCTGACCAACATGGAGAAACGCCATCTCTTCTAAAAATACAAAATTAGCCGGGCGTGGTAGTGCATGCCTGTAATCCCAGCTATTCGGGAGGCTGAGGCAGGAGAATTGCTTGAACCCGGGAGGCGGAGGTTGCAGTGAGCCAAGATCGCGCCATTGCACTCCAGCCTAGGCAACAAGAGCGAAACTCCGTCTAAAAAAAAAAAAAAGAAAAAGAAATAAGAGGGCAAACATTTTTTAAAGAAATATTAGCCAAAAATTTTCAAAATTTGATTTAAAAACAGTACCCAAAGATTCAGGAATTGCAACAAGACTTCAGGAGGATAAATATAAAGAAAACTGGGCTGGGCATGGTGGCTTACATCTGTAACCCTAGCACTTTGGGAGGCCAAGGTAGAAAAAGCGCCTGAGCCCAAGAGTTTGAAACCAGCTGGACACCATAGTGAGAACTCATCTCTACAAAAAATAAACACAAATTAGCCAGGTGTCATTGCATGCTCTTGTAGTCCTAGCTCTCAGGAGGCTGAGGTGGGAGAATTGCTTGAGACCTGGAGGTTGAAGCTGCAGTGAGCCAAGATCACACCACTGGACAACAGAGACCCTGTCTCAAAAGAAAAAAAGAACAAAGAAAGAAAAGAAAACCACACCTGGGCACATAATTGACAAACTTGAAAACCAAAGATAAAGATAAATCATTAAAAGCAGGCCAGGCGCGTTGGCTCACGCCTGTAAACCCAGCACTTTGGGAGGCCAAGGAGGGCAGATCCCTTGAGCCCAAGAGATCCAGACCAGCCTGGGTAATATGATGAAACCCTATATCTACAAAAGATACAAAATAATTAGCCGGACATGGTGATGCATGCCTGTAATCCCAGCTATTCAGGAGGCTGAGGTGGGAGGATGGCTTCAGCCCAGGAGATCAAGGCTGCAGTGAGCCAAGATTGTACCACTGCACACTCCAGCCTGAGTGACAGAGTGAGACCCTGTCTCAACAAACAAACAAACAAAAGAAAGAAAAAGAAAAAAAGATCCTCAAGTGGAGCTATCAAGTTGTGTGTTGGCCTTTCATGCCTAGGATTCAGGAGAGAGAGAGATCTGATGCTACACATTTAGGAGCTGCAGCATATAGATGGTATTTAAGTCATGAGGTCAGATGAGGGTACCAAGGGAGTGAGCATAGGTAGCCTGGAAGTCTGACAGCAAACTCAGGCTCTCCTTTATTTAGAAGTAGAGAAAATGATGAGGAGCCAGCAAAAGAGATTGAAAAGGAACGGCCACTGCATTCAAAAGAGAACCAAGAGAAGGTGGCGTTGCAGAGGCCAAGCAGGAAGATAATTCCAGAAGGAGGAAGTCATAGGCTGTGGCCAATTTGGCTAAGTAAGTAGATAGATGAGGGTGGAGGATTGAGTAGATTTGGCCAGGACAACTTAGTGCAACAAGGGATGAAAGCCTGATGGGAGAAGGCTCTAGAAAGACACGGAAGAGAAGTGGATGTAGCAGTAGAGACAGCAGCCTGATGGGAGAGGGCTCTAGAAAGACGCGGAAGAGAAGTGGATGTAGCAGTAGAGACGGCACTTTCGAACAGGTTTGCTGTCCAGGAAAGCAGAGAGGTTGAGCAGTGCTTTGAAGGGGACTGTGTGCTCAACAGAGGGTTCTTGTTGGTTTTTAATCTGAGACATAATAAAGAAATTAGAGGAGGATGTCTATAGTGGGGAAGAAAAGTAGAAGTGGGGCTGGGCGCGGTGGCTCACACCTGTAATCCCAGCACTTTGGGAGGCTGAGGCGGGCGGGTCACCTGAGGTCAGGAGTTCGAGACCAGCCTGGCCAACATGGTGAAACCCCATCTCTACTGAAAATACAAAACAATTCGTCGGGCATGGTGACGGGCGCCTGTAATCCCAGCTACTGGGGAGGCTGAGGCAGAAGAATCGCCTGAACCCAGGAGGAAGAGGTTACAGTGAGCCAAGATTGCACCACTGCACCACTGCACTCCAGCCTGGGTGACAAGAACAAAACTCCATCTCAAAAAAAAAAAAAAAACAAAAAAAACCCATAAAAACAAACAAACAAAAAAAAGTAGGAGTGGAAATTCAGGATGAAGTAGAAAAAAATTATAAAACAAGAGGGGCTCTACATGGTCAAAGATGACAGTGTGCCATGAATTGGAGAGAATGGTAGAACCATCTCATCTGGGGACCGAGAAACAAACAAAATGAAATAAACATCACCCTCTTATCCCCTTTTTTTCTTTATTAAGTGGAGCAAACTGTCCAATTCACAGATCCTTCAATTTGAGGTTGTAATTATGCATATATTAATTTTTAAAAATCCCTTTTACTCCCATGGGCCTTCCAGGGCAAGAACTGGAAAGCTGGAAAGAATGAGTAAGTTGGTTGTTACATTTCTTCAAGATCAATTAAGCCACTGCAGCATTCTGTAAGAGCACGGGGGCCCAGGTAAAATGTATTCAAGAGATTGAATTTCAGCCAGCGAGGGACCCTCCCTGATAATAGCTGAGCCGACAAAGAGGGCTTCATATCGCCAGAGACCTGAACGTCAGTCTTGTTTCTACCTGCTTCTCCCAAATGTGGACAGTCTGGCAGCGGCCGGGATGGTAGTATCTGCTGAACCACAGCAGTTTGCTTCTTTGCCAGGAAATTTTCTGTGAAGGGAATGGGTGTCCTGGGACAAAGGGCTACAGAGCTGAGACAATGCCCCTGCTGTGTGCCCCCATCCAGTGGGCCTGAGACGATTCCTGGGGACATTTTTGTTGGGTTACTCCACACCCACAAATAGCTACTTAAAAAAAGAAAAAGAACAAAACTTAACAATTAGTGGGCTATTTGGAAAAGGCATTTTAAAACTAACAGATACACAGATGCGCCTGTTACTTCTTGCAATAGGCTCTAAATTGTTCTCCCAGCCTCCAGTCTCTCCCACACCAATCCATTCTGCACATTGTAGCACAGATCCTTAAAGCACAGATCTGATCTTGCCACTTCTCCCCTCAAGCATTTTCAATGGCTCTCCACTGCCTTCAAAATAGCCAAGGAATGAAGATCCTTCAGCCTCTTTTCTCTTCCCAGCCCATCTTCCACTATCTCCTTTGGGCTTCTGCGAAACCGAAGCTTTTCTCTCCTGCAGAGCGCTCTTCTTCCTTTTTTTTTTTTTTTTTTTTTTGAGATGGAGTTTCGCTCCTGTTTCCTAGGCTGGAGTACAATGGTGCAATCTCAGCTCACTGCAACCTTCACCTCCCAGGTTCAAGCGATTCTTCTGCCTCAGCCTCCCGAGTAGCTGGGATTACAGGTGCCTGCCACCATGCCTGGCTAATTTTTGTATTTTTAGTAGAGATGGGATTTCGCCATGTTGGCCAGGCTGGTCTTGAACTCCTGACCTCAGGTGATCCACCTGCCTCGGCCTCCCAAACTGCTGGGATTACAGGTGTGAGCGACCACGCCTGGCCCAGAGCTCTCTTCTTTATCTCTCTTCTTCTCCCACTTCTCTTCAGTCACTCCTACTCCATCTGTTTTTTGTTTTTTTTTTTTAGATGGAGTTTCACTCTTGTTGCCCAGGCTGGAGTGCAATGGTGCAATCTTGGCTCACTGTAACCTCTGCCTCCCAGGTTCGAGCAATTCTCCTGCTTCAGCCTCCCAAGTAGCTGGGATTACAGGCTTCACCACCACGTTTGGCTAATTTTGTATTTTTAATAGAGGCGGGATTTCACCATGTTGGTCAGGCTGGTCTCAAACTCCTGACCTCAGGTGTTCTTCCCCACTCAGCCTCCCAGTGTGCTGGGATTACAGGCGTGAGCCACCGTGCCTGGCCCTACTCCATCTGTTTTGTTTTGTTTATTTGAGACAGGGCCTCATTCTGTTGCCCAGGCTGGAGTACAGAGGCGTAATCATAGTTCACAGCAGCATCAACCTCCCAGGCTCAAGTGATCCTCCTGCCTCAGCCTCCCAAGTAGCTGGGACTACAGGCATGCACCAGCATGCCAGCTTTTTTTTTTTTTGCTAGAGACAAGTTCTTCCTAAGTTGCCCAGGCTGGTCTTGGACTCTTGGTGTCAGGCAATCCTCCTGCCTTGGCCTCCCACAATGCTGGGATTACAGGCATGAGCCACTGCCTCTGGCCCCTATTCAATCTTTTACTCTTAGTTTATATGTTATTTATTCTGGGGAGCCCTTCCTGATTCCCACTCCCAATCTATGAACCTCCAGACTGAGCCAGGTGCCTCAGCAAGAGGTGTATATAACACCTTGAACTTCCCCTATTGCAAAAGAAATTGTTCTATATTGTGGTTGTTTGTTTAATTGTCTGTCTTCTCTGGCAGAGGATGATATGGTTTGGCTGTGTCCCCACCCAAATCTCATCTTGAATTGTAGCTCCCATAATTCCCACGTGTTGTGGGAGAGATCCAGTGGGAGGTAATTGAATTATGGGGACTGGTTTTTCCCATTCTGTTCTCATGATAGTGAATAAGTCTCATGAGATCTGATGGTTTTATAGAGGGGAGTTCCCCTGCACACGCTCTCTTGCCTGCCGCCATGTAAGACATGACTTTGCTTCTCATTCACCTTCCACCAGGATTGTGAGGCCTCCCCAGCCATGTGGAACTGTGAGTCAATTAAATCTCTTTCCTTTATAAATTACCCAGTCTCAGGTATGTCTTTATTAGCAGTGTGAGAACAGACTTAATACAGGGGATAAGTTTTGAGGACCACAGGTAAGTCAGGGACCATGTTTATCTTGCGCATCATGTTAACTCCAATGACTGGTATGCACTTATAAAAGTAAGCAAGAAAGATGCTGGCCACAGCGGCACCCCTGTAGTCCCAGCTACTCAGGCAGGAGGATTGCTTGAGCTCAGGAGTTTGAGGGCATCATAGCAAGATCCCATTCCTTAAAAAAAAAAAAAAAAAAGTAAGAAAGGAGGAACAAATGAACTGAATGTTTTTCCTTGACTTCAAAGTTTTACTCTTGCCTTTATTTATCCCACCTGACCTATCTTTGCCACAATTCCTGTCAATAAAATTTCTACAGAAACTACACATATACAGTCACTCAATTCATGATAAGGTGATGCTATAGTAACACAGGAAAAGAATAATCTTCTTGACAAATGATTCTCAGTAAATCAGATATCTATATGGAAGAAAGGAATCTTGACCCCACCTCCCACACATGGCAAAATCAATTTCAGACGGATCACAGATCCAGATATAAAAAGTAAAACAATGTGACTTTTAGAAGAAAACAGAGAAGAAAAATCTTTAGGTAGGCGATGATTTCTTAAGCAGAATACAAAGAGCACTAATTATAAAGGAAAACATTGATAATGTTTAGATTAAAAATATATTTTCCCTAACAGAAACCATTAAGAATATAAAAAGGCAGACAAAGAATAGAAAAATAATAGAGAAAAAATCAACAAAACCAAAAACTGGATTTTTGTAACAATCAAGAAAATTGACAAAGCTTTAGCTCAATTGAACAAAGAAAAAAGGAGAAAAGATTTGAATTACTAAAATCAGGAATGAAAGAGACAGCATCACTACTGATCTTTCAGAAAGAAAAAGGATTATAAGGGAATAGTATAAAAAATTGTATGCCAAGAAACTAGCTAACCTAGATAAAATAAACAAATTCCTGAAAAGACACAAGTTACCAAAACTGACTTAAGAAGAAATAGAAAATCTGAATAGACCTATAACAAGTAAAAAGATTGCATTAGTAATAGTAGTTAAAACAACAACAACACATTTCTTACAAAGAAAAGCTTAGACCCAGATGGCTTCACTGGTAAATTCTACCAGATGTTTAAAGAATTAATACCAATGCTTCCAAAAAATAGAAAAGGAGAAAATGCTTCCCAACTCATTCTATGAGGCCAGTATTACTCTGATACCAAAACCAAACAAAGACATCATAAGAAAAGAAAACTACAGACCTATATGTCTTATAAATATAGATGCAAAAATCCTCAACAAAAACATATGAAAATCAATTGAGGTAATATCCTATATTAATAGAATAAAATATGAAAACAATATGATTATCTTGATAAATATAGAAACAGCATCTGGCAAAATTCAACTCCCTTTCCTGATAAAAACACTCAAAGTAGAAATGGAAGTGAATTTCCTCAACCTAAAAAAGGCCATCTGTAGTAAAATTCATGGGTATCATCATATTTAATGATGAAAGGCTGGTTGCTTTCCTCTAAGATCAGGAAGAAGACAAAAATGCCTGCTCTCACCACTTCTATTCAACCTAGTACTGGAAGTTCTAGCCAGAGCAATTCAGTAAGAAAAAGAAATAAGAGGTATCCAGATTGTAAAGGAAGAAGTAAAATGATCTCTGTTTGCAAATGACATGATCTCATATGTAAAAACCCTAAAGATCCCACAAAAACCAAAAAACCTGTTAGGGCTAATTTAAAAAATTCCTAAATATTGCAGTATACAAAATCAACAGGCAAAATTAGTTGCATTTCTATGCACTAGCAATGAAAAATTCAAAAAGGAAATTAAAACATTTACGATAGTATCAAAAAGCATAAAATCCTTAGGGAAATATTTAGCAAAAAAGGTGAAAGATTTGTACACTGAAAACCAAAATTTCTTTGCAAAAATTGAAGAAGCCCAAAATAAATAAAAATACATCCATGTTCATGGAACAAAAGACTTAATGTTATTAAAATGGCAATACTACCCAATTTGATCTATAAATTCAACTTAATTTCTATCAAAATCCCAGCTGCCATTTTTGCAAAATTGACGAGCTGATACTAAAATTCATATGGAGATATAAGAAACCTAGAATAGCCAAAATAATATTTTTCTTTTCTTTCTTTTTTTTTTTGAGACGAAGTTTTGCTCTTGTCCCCCAGGCTGGAGTGCAATGGTGTGATCTCAGCTTACTGCAACCTCCGCCTCCTGGGTTCAAGCGATTCTCCTGCCTTAGCCTCTGAAGTAGCTGGGATTACAGGCATGCACCACCATGCCCGGCTAATTTTTAGTAGAGTTGGGGTTTCACTATGTTAGCCAGGCTAGTCTCAAACTCCTGACCTCAAGTGATCCCTCCACCTTGGCCTCCCAAAGTGTTAGGATTTCAGGCATGAGCCACCATGCATAGCCCAAAATAATCTTGAACAAGGAAAACAAAGAGGGAGGACAAGAAAAAGTTTGAGGACTCACACTTCCTGATTTCAAAACTTATTATCAATCAACACAGTGTGATAATGGCAGAAGAATAGAAATATAGATCGTGGAACAGAATTCAGAGTCCAGGTACAAACGCTCATATTTATGGTCAACTGTTTTTTGACTAGAGTACCAAGATAATTCAATGGGAAAAAAATAGTCTTTTCAACATATGGTGCTGGGACAAGTGAATATCTACATGCAAAAGGATAAAGCTGGTCCCCTATCTCACACCATATATAAAAATTAACTCAATAACTTGGTCCTCAGTTTGATCAGAAAAAAAGAAAAAAATTAACTCAAAAGGGATCATAGACCAAATTTTAAGAGCTAAAACTAGAAAACTCTTACAATAAAACATAGGAGAAAACCTTCATGACTCTGGATCAGACAATGATTTCTGAGATATGAAATCAAAAGCGCAAGTGACAAAAGACAAAATAGATGAATTGGGCTTTGTCGAAATTAAAAATGTTTGAGCCGGACATGGTGGCTCACGCCTGTAATCCCAACACTTTGGGAGGCTGAAGCGGGCAGATCACCTGAGGTCAGGAGTTTGAGACCAGCCTGACCAACATGGCGAAACCTTGTCTGTACTAAAAATACAAAAATTAGATGGCAGCAGTGGTGCGTGCCTGTAATCCCAGCTACTTGGGAAGCTGAGGCAAGAGAATTGCTTGAATTTGGGAGGTGGAGGTTGCAGTGAGCCAAGATCATGCCACTGTACTCCAGCCTGGGAGACACAGCAAGACTCTGTCTCAAAAAAAAATAATAATAATTATAATTAAAAACATTTGTGCTGCAAAGGACATCACCAAGAAAGCGAAGAAAAGACAACCCACAGAACAGGAGAAAATGTTTGCAAATTATATATCTTATAAGGGACTTGTATCCAGAATATATAAAGAATTCTTACAACTCAAAAACAACAAAAATCAAATAACGCAATTTAAAAATGAGCAAAGAAGTTGCAATAGACATTTCTTCAAAAATGATATAAAAATCACCAATCTGTACATGAAAAAGATGCTCAATATCATTCACTAGGGAAATGCAAATCAAAACCACAATGAGATACCATTTCTTACTCATTAGGATGGCTATAATAAAAAAGATGGACAATAACAAGTGTTAATGAGGAAGTGGGGAAATCAGAACCCTCATACGTTACTGCTGAGGACATTAAATGGTGGCGCCGCTTCAGAAAACAGTTTGGCATTTCCTTAAAAGGTTAAACATAGAGTTATCATCTCATGCAGCAATTCCTCTCCTAAGGTATATGCCCAAGAGAATTAGAGCCTATGTCTGCACAAAAACTTGTACATAATGTTCACGGCACCATTATTATTATTATTATTTGTTTATTTTTGAGATGGAGGCTCACTTTGTCACCCAGGCTAGAGTGCAGTGGCACAATCTTGGCTCACTGCAACCTCAGCCTCCCAGGTTCAAGCAATTCTCCTGCCTCAGCCTCCCAAGTAGCTGGAATTACAGGCATGGGCCACCATGTCCAGCTAATTTTTGTTTTTTTTTTTTTAGTAGAGAAGGAGTTTCACCATGTTGGCCAGGCTGGTCTCAAACTCCTGACTTCAAGTGATCCGCCCGCCTCGGCCTCCCAAAGTGCTGGGATTACAGGTGTGAGCCACCGCGCTCAGCCAATACCCCTTCATTAACATTCACCAACTCACGAAGTCTCTGGAATACCTGCAGTTGGAGACAACTCTCCTTTCTCCAAGATTCCACAGCACTTTGTAGAATCCTTGGATGACTCAGCCTCATCTAGAAGCATCTGTAGGGAAAAAACAAGAGCTTTGGAGTCCTGGGTTCTAGCGGGAGCCACTTCCCACGTGGGTGACCATGAGCAAATTCCCCACAGCTGTTCAGTTCTTAGCTACACACAGCAAGAAGTGATTCTGCTGATATAAGGGGCTCAGGTAGTTGCTGGAATCTCCAGAAGACCCAAGCCAGGCTCAGAGGTATGCTGCAGGTGTCTAAATCACACTAAAGAGCTCGTCTGGTGCAGGCACCATTGCTGTTGCTGTGGGCATCACTCACATAGCCAACCCTAGGGACACTCAGTAATGTACCGCTGCTAGAATCCCTGATATAGCTGCCTCTTGAAATGGAGGGTGCCATATACATGCCACCAGGACAGATTCTGGTGATCCACAGTCCATGGCAGGAGTGTCTGATCAGTCTGATTAGCAGAAGTCTAGGTCATGTCCCTCACCCTCGCTGCAAGGGATTCTGGGAAAAGAAGTATCTGGCCTCTTCAGCTTTCATAGCAGGAGGTAGTCTGGCTTCTTAATGTAGAGTATTTCCCAAACATGACAACAGTCACCAAAAGAATGACAAATGTTCATTGCATCACTCAAAGACAACTTACCTTCCTGAACCTGTTTCCTGATCCATAAAATAGGATAATGATGGCTCCTACGGATAAGAGTTATAAGGATTAAAGTTGCTGGTGGTTATAAAGGGCCTATTCTCTGCCTGGCACACAGTAGGAGCTTCATTTATGGTAAACATCATCACTGGTGTTTTAGGGTTCATTCTAAGGTCTCCAACAATTCCAGCAGTCCCCATCCTTGGCATCTCAGTGCCTCTTGTGTTCTAACTACAGGCTGTGAGATGGGATTTCTTTTTGTCATATCTGAGCAAGTTAACAAGTTTTCCAACTCACAGAAACGTCTGTTGACAGCCAGCCCATCTTCAGTCTTTAAAAGTGATGACGCAAATGACACAATGTTTGAAAAGACTTCCCCTTAGGACTCTTTTCTTCTTTTTTTTTTAAAGATGGAGTCTTGCTCTGTCGCCCAGGCTGGAGTGCAGTGGGACGATCTTGGCTCACTGCAAGCTCCACCTTCTGGGTTCAAACGATTCTCCTGCCTCAGTCTCCCAAGTAGCTGGGATTATGGGTGCCCACCACCTTACCTGGCTACTTTTTGTATTTTTGGTAGAGACGGAGTTTCTCCATGTTGGCCAGGCTGGTCTCAAACTCCTAACCTCAAGTGATCCGTCCACCTTGACCTCCCAAAGTGCTGCAATTACAGGCATGAGCCACCACGCCCAGCTGTCTTAGGATTCTATTTACTTTGTCAGGGAAAGGACATTTTAGAAAAGGTATTTGTTAGCTTTAAACTTAACTGAAATAAACTCAACACATGTTTGATTTAAACCTTTTTATTGTCAGATATTTTTCTTTAAGCATTTATTAGCTTTGATTGTTTCAGCGGCCAAATAAGGCAGCATCTGCTAAGAAAGGCACCTCATCAGAAACAAAATACATAACCACGTGGTGAGATCCCCGCATGAGACCAGCTGCTAACTCCTTGAGAGCAGCAATTGTGTCTTAATGTACTTAGTGGCACCTCAACTTGCACATAGGAACCCTTCTTACAGGATGTTTATTATCTTCATTAGTCAAAAACGAGACACTCAAATCCTTTTATTTGCCTCACCCTCACCACCCCATCTCCCCTTCTTTCCTCCACCTCCAAGCCTTCATTTAGCAAAAGAACATATACTAGAGGGTAACCCCTAGAAGACTGCACTGTGGGCAGAAGAGTCTAGTTTTAGGGTTGAAATACGCTTTGAGACAGGGTCTGGCTCTGTCACCCCGGCTGGAGTGCAGTGGTGTGATCTCAGCTCACTGCAACCTCTGCCTCCCAGGCTCAAGCCATCCTCCTACCTCAGCCTCCCAAGTAGCTGGGAGTACAGGCGTGCACCACAACACTTGGCTAATTTTTGTATTTTTTGTAGAGACGAGGTTTCACCATGTTGCCCAGGCTAGTCTTGAACTCCTGGGCTCAAGCAACTGACTGCCTCTGACTCCCAAAGGGCTGGGAGTACAGGCGTGCACCACCATAGCTGCCCCGAAACACCTCTTTTAAGCCGAATATGTTTAGGGGAGCATATTTGTTCATGGCTTGAGCCCTCCAAGAAATGGCTTTGCTCTGATTAGATGCCATTCTACCCCTTGCTCCTCGGGCCTGAGTAGTATGGTGAATGAAGCAGGAATCCTTAGCACTTGGATGTATTGAGAAGGGGCTCCTCTGGCCATGGTCATGGACGCCCAAAGGAGTTAGAAGTGGCTTTCCCTTCACCTTCAGCCTGGAAGCCAGAACCCTGATCTCTACTCAAACACATGGACAAACCTGTGTTCCCCTTGTTCAGCCCATAAAAGAGTCTGTACTGCTTTGAGCCAGGCGGACAGAGCAGTGTGACTTCACAAAAAAGACAGACTTTGGAGTCAAGAGACCTGGTTTTGAGTCTTGTCTTTGTGACTTACTAGCTGTGTGACTTTGGGAAAGTACTTTTTTTCTTTCTCTTTGAATCAGAAATTTTCATCTGTTTTGGAAAAAATAATTCCTCCCCAGGTTTTTGGGAAAATTTAATCCTATGAGATAATTTATGTGAAAGCATCTTACAAAGTCCCTGACACTTGGTGGATATTTAAACACAGTAGGAAGAAATAATGACCAGGGAGGAAGAATGTGCCAGTATTTCTCCAGAGCTATTCCACAGAGTATTTTTACAGTGGGACATCATGAGCCGTGTGACCCTGGGTCAGACCTCTTACCTCCCTGACTCTTGATTTCCCCTCATAATGGATTTTTCTTTTTTTGAGATGCAGTTTCACTCTGTTGCCCAGGCTGGAGTGCAGTGGCACGATCTTGGCTCACTGCAACCTCTGCCTTCCAGGTTCAAGTGATTCTCATGTCACAGCCTCCCTAGTAGTGGGATTACAGGCACACGCCACCATGCCCAGCTAAATTTTGTATTATTAGTAGAGACAGGGTTTCACCATGTTGGCCAGGCTGGTCTCAAACTCCTGACCTTAAGTGATCCGCCTGCCTCAGCCTCCCAAAGTGCTGGGATTACAGGCATGAGCCACAACACCCGGCCTCAGAAGGGATTTCTGACCCCAAGAGGGAGAGACTCCTAAAATTTGAGGTTAAATGTCAAAGTGTGTCACTTTCTATAACAGAATAGAGATTTATTACCTTGTTTCCAAGATGCCATCAATTATAACATCATAATTTATTAAAAACAACTTTTTGAGAGGAAGTAAAGAACTACAATTATATTAATGAACCCATCAATTGCAAGATACGTTCTGATTTCAGAATCATTAAAATGTGAAGAAATGTCTATCTTGCAATTGAAAAAAAAGCCTATAATAATAATAATGTTGGTTCCTAGGCTGGGCACCACAGTCCATTCCTATAATCCCAGCACTTTGGGAGGCCAAAGCAGAAGGATCACTTGAGACCAGGGGTTCAAGACCAACCTGGGCAACACGGCGAGACCCCATCTCTACAAAAATAAAAAATAAAAAAATTAGCCTGGTGAGGTGACACATACCTGTAGTCCCAGCTACTCTGGAGGCTGAGGAGGGAGCATCCCTTGAGCCCAGGAGTTCAAGGCTGCAGTGAGGTGTGAGCATGCCACTGCACTCCAGCCCAGGTGACAGAGTGAGGCTCTGTCTCAAAAAAAAAAAAAAAAAAGAAAAGAAAAGAAAAAGAATCCTGGTTCCCATTTATTAAGCATCTCCTGGTGCCAGGCACTATACTCTAGATGTTTTCCTAAGTCCTTCACTTGTTATAGTGCCCCGGTGAGGCAGGTGTTATCATTTCCACTTCATGGTTAGGAAACTGAATATAAAGAGGTTGAGTCACTTTTCCAAGGCCACACAACCAGGAAGTAGGGCTTGAATGGTAGGACTTCTTAATTCCAAATACTTTCTCTTCTTGGTAGATTGTTCTCCAGGCTAAGGAGTCAGAGACGAGGTCTCTATTGAATAGAAATGGGTTGTGAATGTGTTGCTTTGAACATGTCTTGAATCTGCAAGGTGACCAGGAAGGACAAAAGTAACATAGATAGAGTTGTAATCTAATTAATCTCCGAATACTGGTCCTTGGAAGGAAGGCGTTAACAGGACAGTCAGGGGTGCTCAGAATCCAGACAAAGGGGAGCCAAGGACCAAGACAGTCAGGGTTGATACAGCCCAGAGTGGGAGAAGGACCCTGATCAGTCACCAGGATCATTCCAGGCCCACGGACAACACAACAAGCTCCTACCCTCGAGGCCACTATTCTGCAGAGTCAGCCTATTCCGTCACTGACTTTACTAAGGAAGCAGAAATCTTTGGAGGATAATCTAGTTCTTCTTGCAACCTTTCTTCAAGAGGGGAAAATGTGCTGAGCAATCGTCATGAGCCAGCAGGTGGAGATGTAGTACTGGAACAAGTTATACGTTAACAAGGTTTTCTGGTTAGTTAGTCCAAGTTAGTTCCCCTGTGCCTGGTTATGGGATTGAATGTTTTGCTCTGTGAAGCTGTGGATACGGCGCTTCATCTGATAGGAACGCCATGACAGATCCTACTGTGATACTCTCAGCAGTGCTCCCTGACACCTGGCTCCTGGGCTATCTGTCTATCTGTCTAACTACAGTGTAGGGGAAAGCCAAGCCCACATTGGTGGATTCCCAACATAGCTCTACCTCATCAGACGACAAAAGAATGTTCTGCAGCTTTTTGGTGGGGTGGCAGCAGGGACGCAGACATAGCTGGGGTAGGGCAGGGCAGACAAGGTTGAGGATTGCTGGAAGCATCAGAGATTGCGCAAAGATGTCTCTGTCAACCTGACCGGAAGAAGCTCACTGTGAAGCTGCCAGAGTGTGCCTCTGGGTCTCGACTCTGGAGAGGCTCTTCGGACGGTGGTGGAGATTGCGCCAGGGTAGAGGTCATCGCGTCTCCACATGGACGTCAGCAGGACTGAAGGTCACAGTTGCAGGGTGTTGGCTGCCGTTGCTGTTTGGGCCCACGGCAGAAGGGGCGGTTGGCTTGGGGCCCTTGGGCTCCAGTTCCCGCCTCGTCCTCATTTTCCTGTAGGGAGGTAACGTGCACATGGTTGGGTCTTTCCCCTGGTATGCCGCGGGGAATGGGCTCTGTGACTACAGTTCTGGCCAACAGATTAATGTAGATTAACATAGACATTAAATCACGTCGCTTACTTGCCACCACGGAGTTCTACAACTGGAAGGGACCTTAGGCATCAGCTAGCCTGCCCTTCAATTTTTTCACTTAGATCAGATATTTAATTTTATTTGTTTCTATTAAGGAATGAGTAAAATGTCAGAGGTGGCTATATCAAAGATAAAAATAAAGATACTACATTTTTTATGTTCAAAGTTGTAGCATGTATTACATTTTCCAGCCTCATTATGCTTGCTAAGTTTATTGCTAGAAATATTTAAGAACTTTTTACATAATTGAAAAGAGAATGTACTGAGAACCTTTATCTTGGCTTCATTTAATATGCCGTAAAATTCAATAATGAAAAACAATGATTAATTCTTTTTTTTTCTTTTCTTGAGACAGAGTCTCGCTCTGTCGCCCAGGCTGGAGTGCAGTGGAGCGATCTTGCCTCACTGCAACCTCCGCCTCCTGGGTTCAAACGGTTCTCCTGCCTCAGCCTCCCGAGTAGCTGGGATCACAGGCGCCTGCCACCATGCCCAGCTAATTTTTGTACTTTGTAGTAGAGATGGGGTTTCAACATGTTGGTCAGGCTGGTCTCGAACTCCTGACCTCAGGTGATCCACCTACTTCGGCCTCCCAAAGTGCTGTGATTACAGGCATGAGCCACCATGCCCAGCCAAATTTTTATATTTTTAGTGTAGATGGGGTTTCACCATGTTGGCCAGGCTGGTCTTGAACTCCTGGCAAGTGATCCTCCCCCCTTGGCCTCCCAAAGTGCTGGGATTGCAGGTGTGTGCCACCATGCCTGGCCAACAATTATGAATTCTCATGTCTTCATGATATTTCATCTTGCTGACATATTTTTTATATGTATATTTTATATATATATATATATATATATATATATATTTTTTTTTTTTTTTTTTTTTTTTTTTTGAGACAGAGTCTTACCCTGGTTTCCCAGGCTGAAGTGCAGTGGCACAATCTCAGCTCACTACAGCCTCAATATCCCAGGCTCAGGTGATTCTCCCACCTCAGCCTCCCAAATAGCTGCAACTACAGGTGCACACCAGCATGCCTGGCTAACTTTTTGTATTTTTAGTAGAGATAGGGTTTCACTATGTTGCCCAGGCTGGTCTCGAACTCCTGGATTCAAGCAATCCACCTGCCCCGGCCTCCTGGGGTGCTGGGATTATAGGCGTGAGCCACTGCACCCAGCCTTATAATTATTTGTTAAAAATGTCAAATCTTCAGGGAAGTTGCACAAATAGTACAGTTAATACTCTAATATGCTTGTTACAATTTGAATGTGGCCCCCAAAAAGCCTGCATTGGAAACTTAATCCCTACTTCAACAGTATTGAAAGGTGGGGCCTAATGGGAGGAGTTTAGGTCATAAGGACTCCACCCTCATGAATCCATTAATGCCAATTATAAAAGGACTTCTTAGGCTGTGAATTTGATCTCTTGCTCTTGCTGACTCTCTCTTTGGCCTTCTATCGAGGGATAACAGAGCAAGAAGGCCCTTGCCAGATACTGGCCCCTCAATATCTTAAACTTCCCTGCCTCCAGAACCGCAGGAAATAAATCTCTTTTCTGTATAATTTACCCAGTCTCAGATATTCTGTGATAGCAGCACAGCATAACCTAAGACAGCCCTTCACTGAACAATTGACTCATTACTAACAATTTGCCATATCTGCTTTTTTCTCTCTATTACTTTCTCTTTCTCTATTGTCACACACAGATTTTTAAAACCATGAACCATTTGTGAGTTGCAGGCATCATGCCACCGTACTCCTAAATACTCCTAAGAACAAAGACATTCTCCAATGTATTTATAATGCAATTATCGAGCTTTGAGACTCTTCATTTTAAACATGACAACATACAGGCAGGAGGAGGTTAAATAACTTGCTTGATTTTGACAAATCAAAGACTACTGAACCCAGGTTTCTCACTTCCCAGCTCAGGCACCAGTGCAAACAGGGTGGGTTGAGTGGATTCTCCATTCAGATTACGACCTAAAAAAGAGGTTCAGAGCTCCAGCAACGATGGAGAGAAATAAAGGGTGGACATTGGGGTTTGATGCCACTCCTGGTTTGGGATAGACTCAAATTGTAATACCCCCAATTTTTTTTTAAATCACCTTTTAATGTTATTATTATTACATGTAATTGTGGGAGTATTTTCTTTGAAACCAGATGAACTAGGTTTGAATCCCAATTGTGCTAATTAGGGTTGAACAACCTTGGGCATATGATTTAATCTTTTTGTATCTGTTTCTACACCTATAAAATTGAGGATAATAGTAGTACCCACCTTGTGAGGTTGTTAGATGAGGATTAAATGCATTAACACATGTAAGGAGCTTAGAACCATGCCTGGCATGTGGTATGAGATCAATATATGTTAGCTACCTTCATTTTATTTATTTATTTTATTTTATTTATTTATTTTTTGAGACGGAGTCTCACATTGCCATCCAGGCTGGAGTGCAGTGGTGCGATCTCAGCTCACTGCAACCTCCACCTCCTGGGTTCAAGCGATTCTCCTGCCTCAGCCTCCCAAGTAGCTGGGATTACAGGCACCCGCCACCATGCCCAGCTAATTTTTTGTATTTTTAGTAGAGATGGGGTTTCACTATGTTGACCAGGCTGGTCTCAAACTCCTGACCTCATGATCTGCCCGCCTCAGCCTCCCAAAGTGCTGGGATTATAGGTGTGAGCCACCGCGCCCAGTCCATATGCAAATATATTTTTATAGACGGTCTTGCTATGTCGCCCAGGCTGGACTCAAACTCCTGGACTCAAGCCATCCTCCTGCCTCAGTCTTCTGAGTAGCTAGGATTACAGAGCACACTACTGCACCCGGCCATGATACTTTTTTAAAGAAATGGCTTCTAGGTCTTCTATGATATGTTTTATTTATAGTTTTTTAATTTTGATTTCTTTCCCAAAAAGAATTACCTTCCATCAAGGTTGTGACTGAAGGTAATTACACATAAGGTGATAATATATAAAATTTATTTTTTGTATTATCAAATTATATTCTTTTATTTCCCCTTATACGTCTCCAGAAAGCAGAGTCAGCGTACATGCTTCGTATTTGTCATCTCAAATACTTATGTGGCCAGCTCATACAACCTAGAAGAGGGACCTCCGAGAGAAGAGGTCTGAACATTCCTCTGTTATCTGTAAATTACGAACAAATGTTTCCCACAGTGCTGAAGACCATTATTGTTGTCATTATTATTACATTAAAAAATATTTCTCCAAGTACAAAAATAGTCACTTTGAAACTCCTTCAACAGAACAGACGGCGAAAAGGACCCCCAGGGGTTAGCGCATTTACTAAAGGCTGAGGGATACTGCCAGGCACACAACGGGCACCCACATATCACCCCCCATTTATTGTGACGTCGCTGAGGGGACCAGGCAGTTCCAAAGCCCAAGGCATCCGTACCTGTTGTACATCTTCAGCAGGATCAGAACCACGGTGAAGATGATGATGACAAACACCACAACGGCAGCAACAATGGCTCCAGAACCTACAGAAAGGAGAGAAGCAGAGACGGTGAATGTGCAAACTGAACGCAGACCGGGAGGGCGCCCTGCTGTGGCACCTGACATCCTCACTGGGTCAAGGGAAGCAGGAGAGAGGGCAACATCCTGGGACACTCCCAGTTGACCCCAGGACAGTCACATCTGGAGTGGCTGTGCACCCCTGCCCCGAGCTGCGCTTGAAGGACCCCGTCCTTTGCACATCGTCTGCCAAAACTCTGCCTTAGGCGAAGTCCTGGTTCTTATCAGCTCCAGCACAGCCTCAAACTTCTGGGAAACAAACAAGCAACATACCCTCCCCTCCTTTTGATAATGCAAAAGTAGAATGTGATTTTTGTAGAAAATAATTTGAAAATATAAATATGTGCAGAAAAGAGGAGGTCGTTGAAGAACTCACTGGCCCAACAACTGCTGATTGTCTGCATATATACATTCACCAATGTAATCATGTTGATGCATAGTAAATATCTATCGGCCAGGTGCAGTGGCTCACGTCTGCAATTCCAGTACTTTGAGAGGATGGGGTGGGAGGATCACTTGAGCCCAGGAGTTCGAGACTAGCCTGGGCAACATAGCAAGATCCTATTTCTAGAAATAAAAAATAAAAAATTAGCCAGGTGTGGTGGCATGCACCTGTAGTGCCAGCTACTTGGGAGGCTGAGGAGGGAGGATCTCTTGAGCCTGGGAGGTTGAGGCTGCAGTGAGCCAAGATTGTGCCACTGCATTCCAGCCTGGGTTACAGAGCAAGACTCTATCTCAAAAAATAAAAATAAATACATAAATATCTGACTAGGTGCAGTGGCTCACATCTGTAATCTCAGTACTTTGTGAGGCTAGGGGGTGAGGATCACTTGAGCCCAGGAATTCCAGACCAGCTTGGGCAAGATGGCAAGACTCCATCTCTGTATAAAAAATGTTTTAAAAATACCCGTTATAGTTTTTAAATAATTTAATACTTATATGTTTGAATATCTGTCTTAAAGGAAATATTCCTAAATATGGAAAAATATGTACTTGGTAAAAATGGAACCATGGCCAGGTGTGGTGGCTCACCCCCCCTGTAATCCCAGCACTTTGGGAGGCCACGGCAGGCAGATCACGAGGTCAGGAGTTTGAGACCAGCCTGACCAACATGGTGAAACCCTGTCTCTACTAAAAATACAAAAATTAGCCCAGCGTGGTGGCACGCACCTGTAATTCCAGCTACTCAGGAGGCTGAGGCAGGAGAATTGCTCGAACCCAGGAGGCAGAGGTTTCAATGAGCCAAGATCGTGCCACTGCACTCCAGCCTGGGCAACAGAGCAAGACTCCTTCTCAAAAATAAACAAAAAAAAGGGAACCATATTTCACATACTGTTTTATAACAATATCATAATCATCTTTCTGTTTAATTATATATTTTTCTTCATGACTTTCCATGGCTGCATAGTACTCCATTGTTTGGGTGTACCACAATCTGTTCACCAATTCTCTATTGAGAATACTTATATTGTTTTGTTTTTCACTAATAAAAACAAGGCTGTGATGATGTCCTTGTAGCTTAATGTCTTAGACTCTAATTTCAATATTAGTTCTCAGTTCCAATGTCACACTCCAATTTTAGTTTCTTGTTTTTTTGTTTGTTTGTTTGTTTGTTTTGAGAGGGAGTTTCACTCTTATTGCCCAGGCTGGAGTGCAGTGGCGCGATCTCAGCTCATTACATCCTCTGCCTCCCACGTTCAATTGATTCTCCTGCATCAGCCTCCTGAGTAGCTGGGATTACAGGCGCCTGCCATTACACCTGGCTAATTTTAGCATTTTCAGTAGAGATGGGGTTTCACCATGTTGGCCAGGCTGGTCTTAAACTCCTGAACTCAAGTGATCTGCCCACCTCGGCCTCCCAAAGTGCTGGGATTATAGGCGTGAGCCACCGCACCCGGCCTCCAATTTTAGTTTCAAGATCAGCATCCTTGTTGGAATTGATACTGAAAATATCAAGAACCGCTGGATGTGGTGGCTCATGCCTGTAATCTCAGCACTCTAGGAGGCCAAGGCAGGCGGATCACCTGAGGTCAGGAGTTCGAGACCAGCCTGGCTAACATGGTGAAACCCCGTCCCTACTAAAAATACAAAAATTAGCCAGACCTGGTGGCAGGCGCCTATAATTCCAGCTACTCGGGAGGCTTAGGCAGGAGAATCACTTGAACCCGGGAGACAGAGGTTGCAGTGAGCCAAGATTGCACCATTGCACTCCAGCCTGGGCGACAGAGCAAAACTCCATCTCAAAAAAAAAAAAAAAAAAAAAGAAAAGAAAATAGCAAGAACCATAAGCATGTTTGCATGTTTATACTTTAAAGCAATCTATTTGATTCTGGAGAATTTATCTTAAGGGAATAATCCTAAATACAGAAAAAGTTGTGTGAATGAAGACGTTTATTATGACAATATTCACGTTCTAAATATGAGAATGGTTCAATAAGGTATGGCAACCTACAGAATGAAATATTGTACCACCATTTATTTATTTATTTATTAGAAATGGGGTCTTGCTCTGTCACCCAGGCTACAGTACAATGGCACAATCATAGCTCACTATAGCCTTGAACTCCCAGGCTCAAGTGATCTTCCCTTTTCAGCCACCTGAGTAGCTGGGACCATGGGTACATATCCCATGCAAGCTAATTTTTAAAACAGTTTTTGTAAAGACAGGGTCCTGCTACGTTGCCTAGGTTGGTCTCGAACTCCTGGCCTCAAGCAATCTTTCTGCCTCAGACTCCCAAAGTGTTGGGATTACAGGTGTAAGCCACCACTCCTGGCTATACAATAATTTAAATGAGGATTATGAAGACTGTGGTAACCTGGGATCACTTATGATGATGTTAAGTTTAGAAAATAGGCCAGGTACAGTGGCTCACGCCTGTAATTACAGCACTTTGGGAGGCTGAGGAAGGCAGATCACCTGAGGTCAGGAGTTCAAGACCAGCCTGGCCAACATGGTGAAACACCGTCTCTACTAAAAATACAAAAATTAGCTGGGCATGGTGGTACATGCCTGTAATCCCAGCTACTTGGGAGGCTGAGGCACGAGAATCGCTTGAGCCCAGGAAGCAGAGGTTGCAGTGAGGCAGTGAGCCGTGATGGCACCACTGTACTCCAGCCTGGGCGACAGAGTGAGACTCTGTCTCAAAAAAGAAAAAAAAAAAGAAAGAAAAGAAAAGAAAATAGAAGAGATTACATACATCCACCCAATATGTATTTATATAGCATATGTTACAACCATTAAAATATGTGCATACAAGCATACTGTAGAGCAAAAGAAGCCAGATACGAAGGAGTGCATATGGTATATCTATAGGCGATTTATATAAAGTTCAAAACCAAGCAGAACTAATCGATGGTGGTAAAAGTCAGAACAGCAGGTCCCCTTGGGTGGGTGGAGGATGGTGATTAGAAGGGGAACCACAACCTCTAGGATACTGGTGGTGGCTCTGTTTTTTGATTTGGGGGCTGGTTGCACAGGTATGTTCACCTTGTGGCAATTCACCCAGCTGGGCACTTACGATTTATGCACATTTTGAATGTAAGTAATGCCTTATAAAAAGTTTACTTAAAAAGCAAACAACCATGTGCAAATATTCATAGGAAGAAATACTGGAAGGGGAGAAACAGAGAGGGCGTGAAATCCATCATGGAGCAACTTAGCTTTTTTTCCTTCTTGGGGAGACTTTAGTTCCGGGTGTTTCAACCTCAGCTGGCTAATTCTTTTTCAGGGAGGCTGTCTTGTGCATTGCAAGATGTTTAATCTTATCTCTTGCCTCTATCTACTAGATGCCAGTTACAATCCCCCCAAGTTCCCCCCACCCCCACCAAGCTGTGACTACCAAGATATCTCCAGACAATGCCAAATGGCCCCTGCTGGTAGAGTTGCCAGATAAAATCAGAATTTTCAACAAACAATGGATACCATTTTAGTATACGTACATCTCAAATATTGTATGACACATACTAAATAAGTATTCATTGTTTATCTTAAATTCAAATTTAACTGGGCATTCTACATTTTTATTTGCTAAATCTGGTAACCCTATCTAGGAAGGCAAAAGCACCTAGTTGAGAACCAATCATCCTTCCTTCCTTCCTTCCTTCCTTCCTTCCTTCCTTCTCTCTCTCTGTCTCTTTCTTTCTTTCTTTCTTTCTTTCTTTCTTTCTTTCTTTCTTTTTCTTTCTTTCCTTCCTTCCTTTCTCTCTTTCTCTCTTCCTTCCTTCCTTTCTTTTTTCTCTTTCTTCTCTTTCTTTTGTTTTTAAAGGAGAACCTCCCTCTCCCCTCCCCCTCCCTCCCCCTCCCTCCCCCTCCCCCTCCCCTCCCCTCCCCCTGCCCCTCCCCTCTCCCTCCCTCTCCCTCTCCTTTCCTTCTCTTTCTTTTTTTTTGACAGAGTCTCTCTCTGACAGCCAGGCTGGAGTGCAGTGGTGTGATCTCGGCTCACTGCAACCTCCACTTCCCAGGTTCAGGCGATTCTCACGCCTGAGCCTCCCAAGTATCTAGGACTACAGGTGTGCACCACCACACCCAGTTAATTTTTGTATTTTTAGTAGTAGAGATGGGGTTTTACCATGCTGGCCAGTCTCAAACTCCCAACCTCAGGTGATCCGCCCACTTTGGCCTCCCAAAGTGCTGGGATTACAGGCGTGAGCCACTGCGCCCGGCCATGAACCACTACTTTCAGTTCAATAAAAACAGAATTATTCTTGTCTTCCTGATAGTGATTCTCTCTACCCTGCATTTCCCTCAGAACCGTTTGGAGACACACCTCCTCTGGCCTCTGTAGGCCCTGCCCACCCAGCAAGGAGCAGGAAAGCCCATGGGACCCCGTCCTGGGAGTAAGCCCTTCTGACTCTTCATGGAAGAGACACATCCTGCCCTTAATCCAGCCACCTTCCAGAACCACAGCCTGAAGCTGTTTATCCCTGTGTGTAGGGAAGTCTGTCCCATGCCCAGGGGTATATGTGTAGCCAGCTGAAATGTCTGACACATACCCAAGCGTCTCCTTATACAATCAATTGATTTTCTGAAGAGTCATTCTGAAATTTTTCCTTCCAGGGGCCACTTGTTCACGGCAAATGCCTCCCCAGAACTCACTCTTCCTGCCTACATTCATTTACTCTTTCATCAGTTGATGGGATGTCTCTTTGCCTTGCAAAATAGTGTAAAAATAGCTACTTCGGATGTTTGTTTGTTTGTTTGGAGACAAGTTCTGACTCTGTTATCCAGGCTGGAACGCAGTGGCACAATCTCAGCTCACCGCAGCCTCGACCTCCCAGGCTCAAGCGATCCTCCTGCCTCAGCACCCCCTGTGGAGCTGGGACTCCAGGAGCATCACCACCACGCCTGGCTAATTTTGGTGTTTGTTGTAGACATGGGGTCTCCCCATGTTGCGCAGGCTGGTCTCAAAATCCCAAGCTCAGGCAATCTGCCTGCCTTGGCCTCCCAAATTGCTGGGATTACAGGCATGAGCCACCATGCCCAGCAGTAGCTACATTGTAAGGTGACCCATTTAGAGTCATTTTACAAGCGATTCAAATTTCAGTGCCTTCTAGGTCCCAAGACTTTTTAGCGAAAACAACAACAATCGTAGTAGTAATAATATTTGTTTGTTTGTTTTGGAGACTCGCTCTGTTGCCCAGGCTGGAGTGCAGTGGCAAGATCTCAGCTCACTGCAACCTCTGCTTCCCAGGTTCAAGTGATTCTCCTGCCTCAGCCTCCTGAGTAACAGGTGCACACCACCATGCCCAGCTAATCTTTGTATTTTTAGTAGAGATGGGGTTTCACTATGTTGGCCAAGCTTGTCTCAAACTCCTGACCTCAAGTGATCCACATGCCTCAGCCTCCCAAAGTGCTAGGATTACAGGTGTGAGCCACCACACCCAGCCAGCAGTAATAACAATAATCATCATCGTTATGTACTTAGTATGTACCAGAGGCTGTGCTAAACTGTCAATCTGGATTATCTCCTTTAGTCATCACAACTGCCTTATGTGGTTGCTTCTTTAATATCCCCATTGTATAAATGAGGAAACAGAGGCACAGAGCAGTAAAGTCATGTGCTCCATCTCAAAAAAAAGAAGGACACAGTCCAGTCCCCAGTTGCCCTCCCCAGGAAGACTCCCACTCAGACAGAAATAGCGATTCTGTTCCCCGCCCTTCCACAGCAGTGCCCTGCAAAGAAACACCACCGAGGCATGTGACCATTGCTTTGTCTGCCATTAATCCTGCAGTTGGCAGGTGGCAGAACTCGGCCTGAGACCCAGGCACTCCACCTCCAGAGCCCACACTCTTAACCTCTGCACTATGACCATGACACTGGTCTTGCCATCCCTCGCCCAGCCTCCAAACCAAGTTCACCTTACTCTTATACAGGAAGTCTTCTCCCCTGGTGGTCATGTTCAGTGAGAAGAAGGTGGTATCTCCCAGAGGGGTGGCTGTGGTCATCTCGATCCTGATGAGAAAGAAGAAGAAATTTTGTTTAAAATTAGATAAATCCTTATTATTGCTACTTGATGCCTCTTTTGGTCTTTATCTGGATGACTGTAGAATATTCAAGCATGCAGTTTCTCTTGGCAGCAAGTAAATACAAAACCCATTATTAGACACCGTGGCAGGGGAGGATTTAATGCTAATACCTGACATCTGTAAGGAACTTTGTTTTTCTAAACTGTTTAAATTTATTCAACAATATTTACTCAACTCCTTCAAATATCTGGATCAATCTCTCGAAACTATGTGAGGTGAGTTACTGTTGCCATTTTACTGGTGAAATCAAAGTCCCCAAAGCTACCTGGAGTCCCAAGTTGACCTAACAGAATTTAACCCAAGATGTCAACCTCCTACTCTGGTGGGCTTTTCTCCATGCTGCAGTGACACTTGAACTGGCATTCCTACTTTCAAAGCCTTTACTATCTGAGGAGGCAAAAATAAATAAATAAATAAACAGATGAAAAGTTAACTATGATTTAAAAATTTTTTTTTTGAAATAAGGTCTTGCTCTGTCGCCCAGGCTGGAGTGCAGTGGTGCAATCACGGCTCTCTGCAGCCTCGACCTCCTTGGGCTCAGGTGATCTTCCGACCTCAGCTTCCTGAGTAGCTGGGACTACAGGCATGTGCCACCAAGCCTGGCTAATTTTGAACTATGATTATGAAGCAGTCAGTGACATGAGCCATTGGGCTATGAGGAACAATTTCATGGAAGAGATGCAGTTGAATACACCTTGAAAAATGGGCATGGTTAGGCCGAGTGTGGTGGCTTACGCCTGTAATCCCAGCACTTTGGGAGGCCGAGGCGGGCGGATCACAAGGTCAGGAGTTCGAGACTAGCCTGGCCAATATGGTGAAGCCCTGTCTCTACTAAAAATACAAAAATTAGCCGGGCGTGGTGGCAGGCGCCTGTAGTCCCAGCTACTTGGGAGGCTGAGGCAGAAGAATCCCTTGAACCCAGGAGGTGGAGGTTGCAGTGAGCCAAGATCACGCCACTGCACTCCAACCTGGGCGACAGAGCAAGACTCTGTCTCAAAAAAAAAAGAATAAGAAAAAGAAAAATGGGCATGGTTGGGGCGTAAGGGGAAAGAGAACAAAGGCTGGGTTGCACAAAGCCTTCAATCGGAAGAGAGTTAATGCAGTTTGGGAATCTACCATGTGCCAGGCTCTGTCTCAGGAGACTTCACACACTATATTATCTGATTTAATCCTCTCAGTCACTGAGAAGTGGCTGTCATCTACACCCTCCTGTTGAGCAAGCTGGGACTCAAGATGGTTGAGTGAATCAACCCGTCATACAAGTAGGAGGTGGAGCTTGGACTCAAACACTCTCTGAGTGTACAATGTATTTTTTTTACCCTGAGGCCACTAAGAATCAAAATGCACAAGGCTACAATGTTACATTTGAGGGGTGAGCCAGGACTTACACAGTTAGTGTGATGTCACCGCTGGAAAGAAGTGTTGACATCCTCCACCAAGAAGCATAATCTAGGCACGATGATATTATAATCACTCTGGGCCTGGCATGGCGGCTCACGCCGGTAATCTCAGCACTTTGGGAGGCTGAGATGGGCAGATCACCTGAGCTCAGGAGTTTGAGACCAGCCTGGTCAACATGGTGAAACCCCATCTCTACTAAAAATACAAAAATTACCCAGGCACAGTGGCGGGCGCCTGTAATCCCAGCTACTCGGGAGGCTGAGGCAGGAGGATCACTTGAACCCGGGAGGCGGAGGCTGCAGTGAGCAGAGATTGCGCCACTGCGCTCCAGCCTGGGCGACAGAGTGACTCTGTCTCAAAATAAAAATAAATAAATAAATAAATAAATAAATAATCGCTCTGAACTTTAGGGTCAAGAATATAAGGAAGCAAACCAAGCTTGCCTTCATTATTTCAGAGTGGCACTTTTACCCCAGCTGCTGACAATTCGGAAGCCCACGAAGGGTCTATGTCAAGAGAATTGCCTAGGCTGGTTTATAATCTTAAGAAGCCATAGGCCTCAACACCGCCATCTACTGGAGAAACAGATATTCTGGACGTTTTAAAAAATGGTGCACAAATTTATTTTCTTTTTAAAAGTAAGAAATGTTTTTTAAATTATGAAGACGAATATTATAGGAGCCCACGCACTGACCACCACATTTAACAAATGTTTACAGTCATGTTTTATTCAGTGTTTCTATTTGTTTATTTATTTATTTGAGATGGAGTCTCACTCTGTTGCCCCAGCTGGAGTGCAGTGATGTGATCATGGCTCACTGCAGCCTCAACCTCCCAGGCTCAAGTAATCCTCCCACCTCAGCCTCCTGAGTAGCTGGGACTACAGGCATTCACCACCATGCCTGGCTAATTAAAAAAACTCTTTTTTTTGTAAAGGCTAGATGTCATTATGTTGCCCAGGCTGGTCTCAAACTCTCGGACTCAAAGCGATCCTCCCACCTCGGTCTCCCAAAGTGTTGAGATTACAAGCATGATCCCCCATGCCCAGCCCAGTTCTTCTTTTTTTTTGAGGCAGAGTCTCACTCTTGTCACCCAGGCTGGAGTGCAGTGGCACAATCTCGGCTCACTGCAACCTCTGTCTCCTGGGTTCAAGTGATTCTCCTGCCTCAGTCTCCCGCGTAGCTGGGATTACAAGCGCCCACCACCACATCCAGCTATTTTGTATTTTTAGTAGTATGGGGTTTCACCATGTTGGCCAAGGCTAGTCTCAAACTCCTGACCTCAAGTGATCCATCCGCCTCGCCTGGTCCCAGTTCTTCTTTACAAGAAAAAAAATCAGACATAGTTGAAATCCCTTTTGTATTCTATCTCAATCCTATTTCCTCTCTTCCCCAAAGTAACCACTCCCTTGACCATTAGTGTGTATTCTCATCAAAGTTTTAAATGTTTACTATATAACATATGTATATCCATAAACATTGTATATATTGTGGCTGTACATATCTATGAAACCATCTATTAAATATCAATGTGGCACGTAAGTGACTGATGCTGTGCTCAGTGCTGGGAATACACAGGGAATACTAGACGAACTCCTTGCCTTGGGAGGCTCATGTTCTAGTGAGCACGACAGACTATAGGATTGATCATATGATTCTGCGGCTCAAAAAACAATCATTTCCCCCTGTCGACACTTCAATATCTGCTAGTGAAAGCCCTTCACTCGCTGGTTCTACCCTCTGTTTCCAGCGTCTCAGCTACTCACACCACCCTCTGCCAAACTGCTGTGACAACAGGGCACTCCCTCTTCCCCCATCATACTTGGTCTTTGCTGCCTCTGGGCTGGCTGCCCCAGGCATTGGCCTCCCCAGGCCCCACCCAAGGTCTCTCCAGAGAGTCCTTATCTATGGGCTGCAGCTTTCCTGCTCTCCCAGTTCTGATGGAAGCAGGGGTCAGCAGCCCCCTTGAAACACGCACACTAAGGTCAGGCCATCTGCATCCCAGCTCGGGGCTCTGGTGGCAGTGGCCTGCCCTGGGGGCTTCACAGGGTCAGAATGGCCTCTGTGGCCTGGCCCTGTTAATCTATAGGGTGGGCTCTGCCTCTCCCTTCTCTGCGCTGCCTTAATCCGGGGCCCTGCCTAACCCTCCCTAGCTCTTGTCTACCCCTCCTTCCAAAGACCAGACCCTCCAGACTCCCAGACTCAAGCTCCCACCAGGAACCCCGTGTGGCTCTGCCTGACCTCCCCACTCCTGCCACTCTGTCTCCCTGCCTGGGCTTCCTGTCTCCCAACACCTGAAACAGGCCCAGGCTGGCCATGCTCTATTGCTCCCTAAGAAAAAGAGCGTAGCCTTCAAGACACGGCCCAGGCCAGGCACGGTGACTCACACCTGTAATCCCAGCACTTTGGAGGAGGCTGAGGTGAGCGGATTACTTGAGGTCAGAAGTGTGAGGCCACCCTGGCCAACATGGTGAAACCACATCTCTACTAAAAATACAAAAGCTAGCCGCTCATGATGGTGCATGCCTATAGTCCCAGCTACTTGGGAGGCTGAGGCAGGAGAAGCTTAAACCCAGGAGGTGGAGGTTGTAGTGAGCCAAGATCGTGCTACTGCACTCCAGCCTAGGTGACAGAGCGAGACTCCATCTCAAAAAAAAAGACACAGCCCAGTCCCCATTCGCCCCCCAAGGAAG
Source organism: Nomascus leucogenys (assembly GCF_006542625.1). Classification (NCBI taxonomy): domain Eukaryota; kingdom Metazoa; phylum Chordata; class Mammalia; order Primates; family Hylobatidae; genus Nomascus; species Nomascus leucogenys. Next base: position 24,560,391 of record NC_044404.1, on the reverse strand, counting down.
ACTCCTACTCCGACAGAAACAGCGATTCTGTCCCCTACCCTCCCGCAGCAGCTCCCCGCAAACACCACTGAGGCCTGTGTCCACTGCTTTGTCTGCTGTTAATGCTGCATTTCATTGTCAAGTCCTTGAGGGTAGAGACTATTTCTTGTTCTTTCTCATATCCTTTTACCTTCCTCAGATAAACTGTCTGGGTCTTCTCTCCTTCGCCGTGCGAGGGCTGGAATGAGTAACGGAATTTCTCCCAGCTTCACTGGCTCATCTGTAAAACGAACTGCCTCTCCCTTTCCCTAAGGGAGCCGAGAGTGAGAAGTGGGGTATGGAAAGTGTTTTTAAGTGTTCACTGAATGGCAGCTCTAAGTATTATAGAGAATATTAGTAAATATTTGCTGAACTAACTTAGAGACAGGGAAATCTGGAGCTGAAAACTAGGAGACATTCTTTCTATAAAAATAAGCACAAATTAGCCGGCCTGGTGGTGGTGTGTGCCTGTAGTCCCCACTACTTGGGAGGCTGAGGAGGGAGGATCACTTGAGCCCAGGAGTTTGAGGCTACAATGAGCCATGATGGCACCATTGCTTTCCAGGTTGGGTGACAGAGCAAGACCCTTTCTCTGAAACTAAATAAATAAAATAAAAATTTAAAAGCACAGACAAGTATGAGAATTTGGAATGAAAGCCTTTCCCACCCAGCACTGCCCACTTCTACTCTCAAGGGGAGATGCCGGCCCTGCCTCAGTACGTGAAGGGTATTAGCATGCATTTCCCTAAACCTTCTCCTTCTAGCCTCACCAACATCAAGCTAAGAAGACTCACCAGTGAGGCTTTCATACAATTGCTTTTAAAAACAGAAAAGAGATACAAATAGATGGCTGCAGAGCAAGGTTTGCTTAGTGAGAGAGACATGGAACAATCATTGACCAACCTAAACCCATGGACATATTCACCGTGAAACCAACACGCACAAAAATGACAGAAGCCACCATTTGAGTGTTTGCCATGTGCCAAGACCTTGCGCCAGATATTTTCACTGCATACCCTGATTCAACTAGCAAAATGCCATGTAAGATAAGTTTTCCTTTCCCCTTCTCTCAAATGAAGACCCTGAGACTTGATAATATAAAGCCGACTCTCAGCCGAGTGCAGTGGCTCACACCTGTAATCCCAGCACTCTGGGAGGCCGAGGCAGGTGGATCCCTTGAAGTCAGGAGTTTGACACCAGCCTGGCCAACATGGAAAATTAGCCGGGCATGATGGCAGGTGCCTATAATTCCAGCTACTCTTGAGGGAGGCTGAGGCAGGAGAATTGCTTGAACCTGGGAGGTAGAGATTGCAGTGAGCTGAGATCGCACCATGGCACTCCAGCCTGGGTGACAGAACGAGACTCTGTCTCAAAATAAAAATAAAAATAAAAACATAAAGCTAACTCTCCACGCTTATGTAGCCTCGAAGCTACAGAGCCGGTTTGTGAACCTGGGTGTTGCAAATGGCAATGTCTGCATCCTTTCTACCGCACCACCCTGTCTCTGACACACACTAGCGGGGTCTGTGACCGGTCACTGCAGGAATACATGGATGCACACACATGCACACACATACACACACTGACCAGTAATGCAGCCACCTAAGGCCACCAGGACACAGGCTCCTCCTCTACAGATCCTGCAGGGGTGACCTCCTGGGTGCCGAGTTCCAGGTGCAGACTCTCTTTTGGATGGGCCCAGTTGCTCTTCTCTCTCAGAGAACAGTGAGGGATCTCAGAGCATATCTTGCCTGATCTCGGGACTGAGGGCTGTCAATTGCATCTCTGTCCCTGCTGCATCAGAGAAGGTGGGAGGGAGGGTGGTAGCACAGCCATGGCCAAGGATGTGGGTGTTTTCATGTGTGGGGCCCCAGCAACAGTTGTTAACCAAGTGAGGGCCAGCAGGGGCACTTCAGTATCAAACGTCTCTAAGACCAGGGGCCATGGCCATAGAAAACGCAGAGACGACAGGCAGAGGGAGGCCAGTCTTCACTGACAGAGGTTAATTTAATAGTAATAATGATGCGCTATGTGTCTGTCGGGCACTGCACTCGGCGCTTTATGTTGGAGATCTCACTTAATCCTCATAACAATCCTGTACGGAGGGCACAGGCACTTTGTCCATTCTGCAGATGAGGAATCTGAGGCTCGGAGCAGAGAGGAAACTGTCTTAACTTCACAAGGCTAATATGAAAACCATGCCAGGATTCAAGCCAGGGTCTGTCCGATGTCACAGCCCCTTCTTCAAAAACCCTTCTAGCAAATCCACAAAGCACAGGTGGCCCAGCATCCAGGGCCCAAATCAACGTGGGGCTTTGATGAAAAACCCCACACAGGCCAGGGTTCAGCAGACAGACAAGGGCCCTTGCCCCAGGCCTCTGACCCTGACCCTGACTCCTACCCAGCTACTCCTGCCCTCGGCCACACTCTGAGCCCCTCTGTGTTCAGCAGAGCCTCGATCACATTTACGGAATCTACAAGGGACTGTTGTTTTCTTGGGTTGTTTACAAAGGCCCGTGTGGGAGGTGAGTTTGGGAAGTGATGGCGGGTCATAACCATCTATTCACGGATCTATCCTTCTCTGACTAGCTCTTGGCCAAGTCTAAGAGCTGAATCTGGAAGATAAATGCTGTCAGAGCCCCACCTGCCCAAAATATCTCCCCTGAAGCTCTGCTCTAGGGGTACCCCCTCTCCCTCTGGCCTGGCTTACATGTTCCTCCCTGGATAAGACAATAGAGAGACTACCAACCCTGGCAGACCTCTCCTCAAGTGACCACCTGTAACTCAGAGCAGGTAACCCACGAAAGCCCTCGACCCACCAAAACATTGGGATTGATTTCTCCCTATCTCCTGAGAGATGGGAGATTCAGCAGGACTTGATCTCCTCCACAGACAAGTGGCTCACTACTCCCAAGCAGCTGCTGGAGATACTGGGATGTTTTAATGATCAGAAAATTGACCCTAAGGCCAGGTGTGGTGATGTGAACCTGTGATGATAGCTACTCGGGAGGCTGAGGTGGGAGATTCGCTTGAGCCCAGGAGTTTGAGGCTGCAGTGAGCCATGATCGAGCCACTGCACTTCAGCCTGGGTGACAGAGCAAGATACCATCTCAAAACATTAAAAGGAAAAGAAAATTGAGTTTTTTCCTCTCAGAAGTCCCATCTTTCTCACTAAAGACAGAGCTGTTTTCCTTTCTGTTTCTTTTTCTTTTGCCTATTAAACCTCCACTCCTAAACTCCTAAAAAAAAAAAAAAAAAGAAGAAAAGAAAATTGACCTTCATGTTGGCACCTTGTAATTTTTACTTAGTGGTGCAAATTATCTCTCCACAAAGGTAAATCTGCTACCTCTTCTAAGTGAAAACCTGTCAGGATTAAGAGCACTTTTCTGGTGGGGAGTGGTGGCTTATGCCTATAATCCCAGCATTTTGGGAGGCTGAGGTGAGTGTATTGCTTGAGCCCAGGAGTTCGAGACCAGCCTGGACAACATGGTGAAACCTCTTCTCTACAAAAATACAAAAATTAGCCAGGCATAGTGGTGTGCACCTGTAGTCTCAGCTACTTGGGAGGCTGAGGCTGGAAGATTGCTTGAGCCTAGGACGCAGAGGCTGCAGTGAGCCAAGATCGCGCCACTGCGCTCCAGCTTGGGCGACAGAGTGAGACCCTGTTAAAAAAAAAAAAAAGAAAGAAAGAAAGAAAAGAAAAGAAAAGAAAAAAAGGCACCTTTGACCTTTGTGTATGAAAGGTTCAATTCAAACTTGCACGGATGGAACAGAGCAGTTAGGGTAGCTGATATCACCACATCAAGGTTACCTCCCACCAACAGGTGGCGATAGTAGTTGGCTGTAGGTAGGTAAACATCCTGTGAAGCCAATGTGTTTTTAAACCGAGGAGCTTTCCGCCCTTCAGAACACCAGCTGTATGTCCTCTGACGATTTTCTTCTCTGGGTGAAATATTCTCAGCTCCTTCCAACAAGCCTTCGGGTGATGGTGTCCCTCATGGGTTCCTCATTCCTCTGTGTCAAGGACTCCCCTAAGAATGACCCCAAAACTGGACGCATGACTCCAGAGGGGGGCTGACATGTTCAGAATGACAGTTTTCTTGATACTTATCAGATGTGAGCCTGAATTCTGCTATTTACTAGCTGTGTGACCTTGGCCAACTTTCTTCACCTCTTGGTTTTCTGGTCTGTGAAATTGGAATTATAATAGTCCTAACTCCCCAGAGTTGTTGTGAGAATTAAATGAGATGAAACATGTCCTATACTCAGCACAGTGCTGTATACAATATCTATCGATATTACCCTGGATTGATAAAAACAAATAGCTCACTGGCCTTACAGGCAGCCACAGCACACCTGCTGAAAGACACCCCCCAACTGTTTTTCACATTTATCCTTATGCTCGTTAATGGCCAGTCAAAGCCCCAAGATCACCAAGTGAAGGGGCTTTTTTTTTTTTTTTTTTTTTTGAGATGGAGTCTCACTCTGTTACCCAGGCTGGAGTACAGTGGGACGATCTCAGTTCACTGCAACCTCCGCTTCCCGGGTTCAAGCGGTTCTTCTGCCTCAGCCTCCCAGAGTAGCTGGGAGTACAGGCGCCTGCCACCACGCCCGGCTAATTTTTGCATTTTTAGTGGAGATGGTTTCACCATCTTGGCCAGACTGGTCTTGAACTCCTGACCTTGTGATCTACCCAAAGTGCTGGGATTACAGGTGTGAGCCACTGCGCCCAGCCGTGAAGGAGCTTTATAAACTGCAAAGTGGAAAGAGAGTCGCAGGATGACAATATCATGATGGTCTGCTGTCCAGTCGCCAGGACTCCATTCTGCACTTGTGCAAATGACTTTCTGACAATCAGGACTTTGCGCCGATCCCTGTTAGCCTTGACCTTGTTGATTTGGACCCTCAGGAGAGACATTTCAGCTCCTCCTGGGTGGCTGAAATGACAGTGCTGTGACACAGCACATTGTCTCAGGGCTCATGACCCAGCAAGGGCTTTGGGGTTGCCTAGACCTGGATTTTCATCTTTGCCTCATCACTGACCAGCTTGATAAACTGAGCTGCTCTTTCATTTGTAAAACAGGGATAACAGCCCCTATCTCATGGGGTTGGGAGAATAAATGAGATACCATAATTGGCCAACAGAGTGCCTGGAGTGCTCATGCCAGTTCTCAGCCCCTCTTCGCCTCTCCCTGGCGCCAGTCCATGTTCTCCCTGCTTTCTTTGGAGCTTGGACGCCCTGTTCTCTGTCTGGGCAAGTTTTGGGCTGCATTTGCTCAAACTCAGGTATAAACAGGGAGGTCAGGGAGTCAGACCATGAAGCCTGGTGTCCCAAGGAGGGGATCTGAGCAGGGATTCACCAGGACCTCTGAGGGGCCTGATCTTCCTCTCCATCTCCATTGAGAGCAGAGACAGAAGAAATAGTGAGATCTCCCCCAAAGAGAAAAAAAGTCCTGATGGGACCGGTGGGGCACGGGGGCTGTGGCTGGGCAGGGGAAGAGCAAGCTGTGGATTCAGAACCTGAGACTCGGAAGACCAGGATTTCCCTTGTCACTCACTTGCTACCCGATCCCGGAGAGTCCTCTTCCTTCCCTGGACCTTGGTTTTCCTGCCTGTGAAATGGCCCAGTTTGGAGATCATCTCTAAGGGCTTTTCCAACCAGTGATTCTGTTACATGGAACTGTTCATAGCTTCACTCAAGAACCAGTGTCTTCCAAAAGCTTATTCTTCTTTGCAGATATGGACTCAGGGGATGTGAGGAGAGGGAAGTCAGCGTGAGCAGGTCACTCTGGAAGGCAGCGATCCTTCCTAGAAGGCGCTAGAGACTGGAACAAACCGAGGCAGATTCTATGAAGGGGCTTTGATTTGGCAACAGCAGTGCACAAGAAAGGAAACCCGGGAATGAACTTCCAAGCACTCTGTGGGGTACACAGTCACCCGAGCCGCCTGAATCCTGCGTGGCCATTTCCTTCACCCTCCATTCCTGTTGGATCCCATATCATAAGCTCCTCACTCCGTCTGCCCTGTCTATTCATGGCTCTGTGTATCACAGCTCCCAAAGTTGGGGTAGGAATTCTGCCAAGGGCTCCCCTGAACTGGAGGCCATACACAATTACATACTGAACATATGTTCCTTGTAGTTGGTTCCCAGAAATAAGGAAGCACATTTTCTGCTCCATTTACCCATCCATTCTTTCATCCTGCCATCTACTCATGCCCCCACCCACTCACTGGGCACACAGTCCTTCCACCCGTTCTTCTGTCCATCTGTCCTCCCATCCATTCAATCAGCGCCCACCCCATGCATAGGACTGAGAAGACTCAAAGAGGGCCGTGGGTCTGTTTTAAACCAAAGAACAATATATAAATAAATAAAATAAAAACCAAAAAACCAGAGGGGCCAAGGGGATTATGTCCTGAGGAACTCAGACCGAAAGAATGAGAAAAGGAATTGTTTCCTTTCAGAATCTTTTCTTCAATCACATGTACTGGGCATCAACCCCACCCCACCGCCCACCGCATGCCTAGCCCAGCACCGACCACAGAAAGGTGCCTGATCAATGCCCTACTGCAGTCCTATGGCGAAAGCCGCAGGAAGTCTGGGCTTCAGGCCCACCACACCTGTGAAGTCTTACTTCCCCACCCTGTCAAGCAGTGGCTCAGATGTCCTTTGTTCTGATTTTTGTGGCCCGCATTGTAAGGAAAGGGGACTCCAGGAGCTTCTAACCCAAGACCTGCAGATATGATAAGCTGAGTGTGCTAAGAGTTATAAATAGAAACCCCAGCTGAAAGTGGTCACAAGGCTTATTTTGCTGGTGCCAAAAGGGTGGCACATAGAGTGCCAGAAGTCGGTGGGAGGAAGAGACCTGTGGGCATTGTGGTGGAGATTGACTGAGAGCTAGAATGTGACCCGTGGCTTCCATCTGCCTCTCAGTCTCTGGGCTCAAGCCAGGGACTCAGCTCTTGAGAGTCCTCGACCTCCATAGGAGCTCCCACGTAAATCTCCAGGTGTCCCACTGTCCCTGTGGGGCAGGGGGGAGGCACAGGGTTAATGGGTTTATGCCCCTCAGTGAATATGTCAGAGGATAATAATGCCACCTCGATATTCTAGGCCAGGAGGGAAGGAAGCCCACACTCAAGCAGACCCTACGCAAGCGCCTGGCACTGTGCTTTCACATGCTTCCCCGTTCAATCCACACAGCGAGGCAGGTCTTTTCATCCCCACTGTGCTGATAGGAAATGGAGGCTCAGAGAGGTTAAGGGACTTGCCCAAAATCTAACAGCAGGTCAGTGGAGGAGCTGAGTCTCAAACTCAGATCTCCTACTCCAAATTGTCCTCGGCGATCCTGGTCCCCAGGAGGTAAGCCGTATTCCTGGGGACACTCTGAGGGTCAGTGACCCTGCTAGGGAAGGACTCTGCTCACTTTTTTTTTTTTTTTCTGAGATGGAGTCTCGCTCTGTCGCCCACGCTGGAGTGCAGTGGCGTGATCTCAGCTCACTGCAACCTCCGCCTCCCGGGTTCAAGCAATTCTCCTGCCTCAGCCTCCTGAGGAGCTAGGATTACAGGTGTGTGCCACCATACCAGACTAATTGTTTTGCATTTTTAGTAGAGATGGGGTTTCACCATGTTGGCCAGGCTGGTCTCGAACTCCTGACCTCAGGTGATCCGCCCGTCTCGGTCTCCCAAAGTGCTGGGATTACAGGCATGAGCCACCGTGCTTGGCCACTCTCTGCTCACTTTTCTTTCCACCTGTTGATATTTTGAGCCCAAGAGGTACAGCCAGGCCTCAGAGTATGGCAGAATTTCTCATCCTTGGTACTACCGACATTCAGGCCAGGTAATTCTTTGTTGTGAGGGGCTGTCCTGTGCATTACAGGATATTCAGCAGCATCGCAGCATCCTTGGCCTCTGCTCACTAGATGCCAGTAGCATCCCACCAGCTGTAACAACCAAAAATGTTACAGGGCATTTCCAAATGTCTTTGGGAGACAAAATTTTCTCTGGTTGAGAATCACTGGAGTAGAGCTATTTGGCCTGCCTCTTAACAGTTTCCTATTCTCTCTATCCACGAAGAACTAGATAAGAAGGAAAATGTCCAGTCTGTTTTCACACCTGTGGATAAACAACCAATAACAATGATGATGATGACGATGGCGATGACCAAAAGCACAATTACTACCATTGATCAAGTGTCTTTTACGTGCCAGTTACCATGCCAAGTACTTTGTATATGTTTTCTCCATATATTATTCCTATTTTACAGACAAAGGAGCTGAGGCTCAGAGAGGTTAGGAAACTTGCCTGAAGCATCTATGCTGTTACATGGCAAAGCTAGGATCTATTCGTTTCCCATTGCTGCTCGAACAAATTATTGCAAATTCAGTGGCTTAAAACAACACACATTAATCTTCTTTCAGTTTAAGGGGTCAGAATTCCAAAGTTGGTCTTAGTGGGCTAAAATCAAAGTGCTAGCAGAGCTGTGTTCCTTCTGGAGGCTCTAGGGGAGAATTCATTTCTGGGCCTTTTCTTGCAAGCTGCCTGCATTCCTTGGCTCGTGGCTTCTTCCTCCATCTTCAGACCAGCAGCGTAGCATCGTCTTACCTCGCTGTCTCTGATCTCTGCTTCTATCATCACATCTCTTCCTCTCTCTCTGACCCTCCTGCCTCTCCCTTATAAAGAACCTTATGATGACATTGGGCCCACTCGGCTAATCCAGGATAATCTCCCCACCTCAAAGTTGTTAACTTAATTACATCTGCAAAGTTCCTTTTGCTGTGCAAACTAACATATTCTGAGGTTTGGGGGATTAGGATGAGGACATTTTTGGGAGCTTCCTACATAGGATTTGGACTCTTATCTATCTGATCCCAAGGTTCGCACTCTGAATCCACTCCTGCTTCATCTACACTGCCTTTACACGCAGACACACAGGCCAAGCACCGTGGGAGGCACTGAGGTGGATCCGATGTGTGCAGGGAGTGGTCGGCACCAGCAACACATCAGGAGGGTGTGCATGAGAAGGGCTGTGAGAGACCGACAGAGAAACAGTCCTGGAGCCGCTGGACCAGCTGGGGTAGGGGAACAGGGAGTGGGCTCAAGAGGCAACCGGGCAGGCCTGATTCCTTCCCTGCTGAGCAAGCCGATTTGATGTAAGTCTTAGCACCAACCTCCCTCTAACTTAACTTCAAACGTATCCGTAGTTCATCCTGTCCTGAAGGACCAGTCCAGCCCAGCCCCTGCCAGCCAGAATTCTATCCCGTCTGTGGGATTTATTTGCCTAGCTAACTCATAACCAATCTCAAATCTTCCTTTCCAAAGCTCCTCCTTGCCGAGGGCTTAGAAGGTCTTTTGTCTTGTAAGGACTTTAGTCTTGTAAATGTCCACTAAAGTAGACTGTCTGCTTTAGGCCCCTCCCTGGCCAGTTCTGATTTGCAAGGATGTCCTTCAGCGGTCTGGCCCCTCCATGAGCCTCATCAATCCCTTTACAGACTAGAGGAAGTGCTCTGGTTGGTTAGCTGGGTTCTCTTTCCCAGACAGGCAGAGCCTTGGGCTTCTCCCAGCGACTCTCAGGCCGTGCAGTAACTTAGGGTGGTTTCTCTAGGCTACTGAACACAATGAATTTCCTGCCTGCAGGAAACTTACAGTAAGAAGGATAAATTCTGGTTGGCCTTATCTTGACATAAACAAAGTTTGGGATACATCTTTTAAACAAAAGAAAGCAGGGGCTGGTCACAGTGGCTCATGCCTGTAATCCCAGCACTTTAGGAGGCCAAGGCAGGTGGATTACTTGAGGCCAGGAGTTCGAGACCAGCCTGGTCAATATGGTGAAACCCTATCTCTACTAAAAATACAAAAATTAGCCAGGTATGGTGGCGGGCGCCTGTAATTTCAGCTACTCGGGAGGCTGAGGTGGGAGAATCGCTTGAACCTGGGAAGTGGAGGTTGCAGTTGTTAGGTAACATGGGGTACCTTAAAATGGCGCCATACCTTAAGATGGGGCCAGTTCCGGGTTCTTCTCCCCTCCTTGACCGGGCACTGTCTGAACCCGCCAAAGGAGGGCCAATCAGAAAGAAGCATCTCCCGTCTTCCCTTGGGCCCGCCCCTAGCCCAATCCACGTAGGCCCAAGGGATATAAAACCCAGCACACCAGCAGCCCTCTCTCTCTTCTCTTCCTTCTCCGCTCGATACCTCCAATAAAGATCTCTTGACCGCGACCGGTGTAGTTTGGTCTCTGCCCGGCCCCTTTCAGCAGTGAGCCGAAATAGCACCACTGCTCTCCAACCTGGGCCTCGCAGCAAGACCTCGTCTCAAAAAAAAAAAAAAAAAAAAAAAAGCAGAAAGGACTCATGGCTGGTTCAACAAACCATATGGAGCACGAGTATTCATCTCTGCTTCATCCTGAACCCCCTGACACATGACAGTGAAGGAATCAAGAATCAAGGGGCGTCAAGTCTCAAGGCCAAAGGGAACAGAAGGGAAAACAACCACCCTGGAGACACGCCAATCCAGGTTTGAAAAGCCGGAAAAGCCGATGGCTGAGGATGACTTACGGCCTGGAAAAGGCCCAGGCCCAAACCTACAGACTGGAGAAACCCAGTAAAGCTGACTGTACTGAAGAAACCCCCAGACTCAGGAGTGAGTGGTGACAGAGATCACCAAACGTCAGGGTGCCAGGTGGGGCTAAAAAGAGGAAGACGGGCTGGGCGCGGTGGCTCACGCCTGTCATTCCAGCACTTTGGGAGGCTGAGATGGGCAGATCACCTGAGGTCAGGGGTTCGAGACCAGGCTGGAACTTGACAAAACATGGTGAAACCCTGTCTCTACTAAAAATACAAAAATTAGCCAGGTGTGGTGGTGCATGCCTGTAGTCCCAGCTACTCAGGAGGCTGAGGCAGGAGAATCGCTTGAACCTGGGAGGTGGAGGCTGCAGTGAGCTGAGATCGCACCACTGCACTCTGGCTTGGTGACAGAGCGAGACTCCATCCTCCCCCCAGAAAAAGAGGAAGACAAAAGTTAAGGCGCAGCTCCACTCTGCCCCCCTCCACCCCTTCCCTCCATCCTCACCACTGTGGGCCTCCTCCACCCTGCAGAATAGAGTGAGTTCTGCCCCCGTCTGCAGAGACAGCCAGGATGAGGTAGACCTGCACTGCCTGACATGATAGCCACATGTAGCCATGGCAAGTTAAAGAAAAATTAATTACACGTAAATACAATTAAAAATGTAGTGCCTCTGTTGCATTAGCCACATTTCAGCTGCCCAGCATCCGCTGTGGCTGGTGGCTCCCACACTGGACAGCACAGGATTATGTCAAGTCATTTTGAGGAGTGCTGCTGCAGGCTGTGGCCCTCACAGTGTGGTCCACGGATCAGCAGCACGGGCAGCTGTGGCGCTTTGCTGGGAATGTAGACTCTTGGCTCCACTCAGGCCTGCTGGCCAGAACCTACCCCTCGGCCAGACCCCAGGAGATTCATAGGCACATTTGTCTGGGAAGCTCAGCTCTGCCAAAGGCTAATCTCTGGCTGAAAATGGGAATGTCACAGCCTAGGCTCTGGGAAACTGACCAGCCAAAGGGAATAGACCTACAGATACTGATTGACTAGAGAATCCTCTAATACAATGGCTAGGTTCTGTCCAGTCGGCCTATGGAGAGGCTGCTAGTTGACAAGCTCTACCCATCTCACCTAGAGTTTTGAATGGATTTTTGTTTCCTTATTTGTTTATTTATTTTTGAAACAAGGTCTCACCCTGTTGCTCAGGCTGGAGTGCAGTGGTGCAAATCATAGCTCACTGCAACCTTGAACTCCTGGGCACAAGTGCAGCCTCCTGAGCAACTGGGACTACAGGTGCGCACCACCATGTCTGGCTAACTTTTTTAATTTTTAGTTTTGTAGAGATGGGTCTTGCTATGTTGCACAGGCTACTCTTGAACTCCTAGACTCAAGGGATCCTCTGGCCTCAGCCTCCCAAATTGCTAGGATCACAGACATGAGCCACCACCCACAGCCTGTGTCTTACTCTTAAATAGGAACAGATAGCCAAGGACCATCAACAGACCTTTGAGAGGAGAAAAGCCCCAAGCATGATAAACAGCAAACAAAACAGATGAACAGATGGAGGCATTTAAGGCAAGTAGAGACAATGCACAGAGCAGAAGAAAACATCGATATATTCAGACAGCTAAGATATTGCATCTATAAAACAAGAACAGGATGCTATGAGAAAGGACACTTTTGGGCATGAAGTCTTTAAAAAAAAAAAAACCCACCCTATCCCATGCACCTTTTCCCAGGGAGCCCCTGGAGGATGTACCCACTAAAGTGGGAGAGGGGTGAAGCAAGAGAAGGGCAGGGATTCCAGGGACCAGGGGCTCCAGCCTCCAGCAGGAAGGAGCAAGAAAATGCCGAGGTCCGAGCTGCCAGGCACAGTCTGCAGGTAACCAGCCTGACTGGGATGGGGGAGATTCTGTCAGCCAAAGAAAAAATGAAACCTGTAGATTTTCTGATGTGTTTGTCTAGGTGGAAAGGAGATCTACTCTTCTCTTCTGTTGGAGAGTTTGCGGGATGAGTTTATGATAGAAAACTAAGCTCTCAGTCAGGTGTGGTGGCTCTCGTCTGTAATCCCAGCACTTTGGGAGGCTGGGGCAGAAGGATTGCTTGAGGCCAGGAGTTTGAGGCCAGCTTGAACAGTATAGTGGGACCCAATCTCTACAAAAATAAAAATAAAAATTAGCTGGGCATGGTAGCATGTGCCTGTAGTCCCAGCTATTCAGGAGGCTGATGTGGGAGGATCACTTGAGCCCAGGAAGTTGAGGCTGCAGTGAGCTGTGATGGTACCACTGCACTCCAGCCTGGGAGACAGAGCAAGAAACTGTCACAAAAAAAAAAAAAGAGAGAAAAAAAGAAAACTAAGCTCCCTCCCCCAACAGGCTTAGGGATTAAAACTCCACCTTTCTATTCCAGCTACGCGCCCTCCCACCCCACTCCCGATTTCTCTTCACCACACCACACACCCTCTGTGGAGGCTCTAGGAAGCAACTCCGTGTCCCAGGATCCTGGAGACCCCAGTTGAAAAACTCCTGAGTCCATTGCCCTCTCTTCTGCCAGTGGGGAGACTGAGGGCCAGCAAAGCCCCCAGAAGCACATAGTCAGAGGAAGGTTCATTGGTAGTTTATTTGGTACAATTTTTTTTTTTGAGACAGTGTCCCACAGGCTGGAGTGCAATGGCATGATCTTGGCTCACTGCAACCTCTGCCTCCCAGGTTCTCGTGCCTCAGCCTCCTGAGTAGCTGAGATTACAGGCACATGCCACCATGCCTGGCTAATACTTTTGTATTTTTAGTACAAACAGGGTCTCACTATGTTGCCCACGCTGGTCTCCAGCTCCTGGCCTCAAGTGATCCACCCGCCGCGGCCTCCCAAAGTGCTGGGATTACAGGCGTGAGCCATTGTGCCCGGCCTATTTGGTACATTTTTTAGACCTCCTTTCTAATTCATTCAAAACAAAATGGGCAACAGCAGTAGCAAGAACCAAACCACCCCTAAAGGAGCCATGGCCGGGAGGCGACTTGTGAGACCCCCCAACCCCCCGCCCATGCGTCTGTCCTTTAAGCTTTCCTCGTAAGCACCCTTGCTGTTGTAAGGCACTAAGTCTCCCAAAACTCGAACTGAGGTTTCTGAGTCACTTCTAATTGCCACCTACAAAAAGCAAGACTATGTAGATGTAGTTGCTATCTATGCCATGAACAGGGCAACTGAAAACTTCTGAGAAAAAAAATTGGGGATGGGAGTGCAGGAAAAAAATTCAACTCCAAATGAGTGCCAGCAATCTCTTTGGAACCAGGTGTGTTGACTTTCAGAACCAAGGCCAGGCCAGGTGTGGTGGTTCAAGCCTGTAATCCCAGCACTTTGGGAGGCCGAGGTGGGAGGATCACTTGAGGCCAGGAGCTGGAGGCCAGCCTGGGCAACATAGTGAGAACCCATCTCTACAAACGAAAAACAAACAAACAAACAAACAAAAAAAACAAAAAAACAAGGCCAGTGCCTTCTTAGAAACTCCAAAAATCTAAGTTTATCCCTAATGGATCTTTCAGTGGTCTTGCTTTTGTTTCTCTGTGTGTTCCTTTGCCTTATCCGAGGGCTTGGCTAACCTCAAAGTATTTGTTATTAATGAGTTAAGGATGACAATTCTCTGGGAGTACCTGCATTTTAATATGAAATTCTAGGAAATCTGGTGCTCTATAATTTTAGCATGTGACATCCTTTTTTTTTTTTTTTTGAGATGGAGTCTCGCTCGGTCACCCAGGCCTGGAGTGCAGTGGTGTGATCTTGGCTCACTGGAACCTCTACCTCCTGGATTCATGTGATGCTCCTGCCTCAGCCTCACGAGGAGCTGGGATTACAGGCATGCACCACCACGCCCAGCTAATTTTTTTTTTTTTTGTAGTTCTAGTAGAGACAGGGTTTCGTCGTATTAGCCAGGCTGGTCTTGAGCTCCTAACGTCCGGTGATCCACCTGCCTCGGCCTCCCAAAGTGGTGGGATTACAGGCATGAGTCACTGTGCCCTGCGTGACATCCTTTCTTTGAGCCCCAAGGTCTTGGTCTATGGGGCTTGCTACCTCACCTACTTAACACAGCCACCTTGAAAACTCCAACAGAGAGGCCCGAGATGGGGGGCAAGAACCCCGGGCTGGAGTTAGGAATCCTGGGTTCTAGTCTCACCCCTGTTACTTACTTGCTGTGTGACCTGGAGCAGACCACTTGTTCTGTCTGGACTGCAGTTTGCCCTCCTGCAAAGTGAACAGCTGGGGACCAGGGACCTCCCTCTCCGGCCCCTTCCTCCTTGTGACTCTTCCAGCCTCTCACTTGGTTCAGGACACTCTCCCCGAGGCTTGTTTGCCTCCACACCCTCCATTCCAGAAGGAACACCCCTCCCCTTTCCTGCCAAGCCTGGGCCTGGCAGCCGCTGGACTCCAGAGAGCACAGGAGTTGGGGAAACAATCCCAGCCGTTCAAGCTGCCCACGGTGTGAGCTGGCCAGTGGCCAGTCACAATAGGCCCAAAGATACAGAGGGGCGTTTGTCTGGGGGACCTGCAGTATCATTTAAACCTATGCTCTCTCCTTGGCCCACTGCCTGTCTTTTCTTCCCACCCTCTCAAGCAGCAGCGCCAGCCCCCAGCTTTGTCAGGAGGTGGGATGTGGATGCCGCACGGACCTAAGTGGCCTTTCTGTGGCTGGGAAACTGAACCAAGAAAGGCAGGTGGGGGGACAGGCAGGGGAGCCATCTGTGTAGGGTGGCAGTGACGAGGGTGGAGGGTGGGGACAGCGAGGGAGGGCAGGAGAAGCTCTGGATGGGGCAATGTGGCTGTGCAGAGAGGATCAGGATGAGGGAGCTAGTTCCGACTCCTTCACTAACTAGCCAAGTTACTGTGGGCAAGGCATTTTCTTCTCCTCCAGGCCTCAGTTTCCTCATTTTTTTTGTTTTTTTTGAGAGTGCAATGGTGCGATCTCGGCTCATTGCAACCTCCGCCTCCTGGGTTCAAGCAATTCTCCTGCCTTAGCCTCCCAAGTAGCTGGAATTTCAGGCACATGCCACCATGCCCGGCTAATTTTGTATTTTTAGCAGAGACGGGGTTTCACCATGTTGGTCAGGCTGGTCTCAAACTCTTGACCTCAGGTGACCCGCCCGCCTCAGCCTCTCAAAGTACTGGGATTACAGGCATGAGCCACCGCGCCCGGGCAGTTTTCTCAGTTTTAAAATGGGGCAATTGCTCCTAATCTCTGAGGACTGGGTTAAATACAGTGATGAGCTTGCAAACGCCAGGTGTGGCTTGGTGAAGACAAGGGTTTGGACTCAGATGGACCTAGGTTCAGATTCTGCCTCTGTCACCTTTAAACTCACTGTTGTTGACAAATTATTCACCCTCCAGGAGGCTCATTTCCTCATCTGGATCCTTATAAGGATCAAATAAGAGCTGACAGAAGGCATCCTGCCCAATAAACCTGTCTGAACGAATGAAGACTCAGTCGGGTGCATTATGACTTCTGCGGGGCCCTCCCAGCATAATACATTTTCGTGGGCTCTAAAAATTTTATTTTTTTTCCAACCTGAGGGAAAAAACTGAAACTTTTTTTCTGCTCTAAAAGTTCTTTCCCCTGCTTGATTTTAAAGAAATTAAAACATCTTTTTTTTATCTGAGACGAAGTCTCACTCTGTCGCCCACGCTGGAGTGCAGTGGCACAATCTCGGGTCACTGCAACCTCTGCCTCCCAGAAATTAAAACTTCTTAATGGGCCCTTAAAAGTATTATAGGCCTTGACCAGGCGTGGTGGCTTATGCCTGTAATCCCAGCACTTTGGGAAGCCAAGGCGGGAGGAGCACCTGAGGTCAGGAGTTCAAGACCAGCCTGGCCAACATGTTGAAACCACGTCTCTACAAACAAAAATTAGCTGGGCATGATGGTGGGTGCCTGTAATCCCAGCTACTTGGGAGGCTGAGGCGGGAGAATTGCTTGAACCTGGGAGGCAGTGGTTGCAGTGAACCGAGATCATCCCATTGCACTCCAGCCTGGGTGACAGAGTGAGACTCCGTCTCAAAAAAAAAAATAAAATAAAAAATATATATATATATATATATATATAGTGGGCCTGGTCTACTGTGCCTAGTGGTCCTGGTACTGCTGATTCAGGGTTCTCTCAGAGCTGACCTGTCCTGGACACCGTCTCCAGTGTCTACCAGGCCCCTGATGTTGTCTCTGAAGAATCTGCTGTGGAGCTCAGAGTCCTGGGACATGGTATATGTCAGGGTTCTCCGGAGAGACAGGATCAATGGGTTATACAGGTACAGAAGAGGGGACTTACTAGGGGAATGGGCTCATGCAATTGTGGAGGCTGAGAAGTTCGGTGACAGGCCATCTGCAAGCTGAAGACCTTGGGACGTCAGGAGTGTGGCTCAGTCCAAGCCCGAAGGCCTCAGCACCAGGGACACTGATGATATAACTCCCAGTCCCGTTGGCCGGGGATGGTGGCTCACGCCTATAATCCCAGCACTTTGGGAGGCCGAGGTGGGCGGATCACTTGAGGTCAGGAGTTCGAGACCAGCCTGGCCAACATGGTGAAACCCCGTCTCTACTAACAGTACAAAAATTAGCTGGGCATGGTGGCATGCACCTGTAATTCCAGCTACTCAGCAGGCTGAGGCAGGAGAATCACTTCAACCTGGGAAGCAGAGGTTGCAGTGAGCCAAGATTCCACTGCACTCCAGCCTGGGCAACAGAGCGAGACTCCGTCTAAAAAAAAAAAAAATAAAACCCTCTCAGGCCCAGACTGAAGGCTTGAGCACCTGGGGGCCACTGTGTGAGTCCTGGAGTCCAAGGGCCGGGGGGCCTGGAGTTCTGCTGTCCAACACAGGAGATGAGCGTATCCCAGCTCCAGGAGCTAGACCGACATATTCTCCCCTTTTTTTTTTTTTTTTTTTTTTTTTTTGTCCTCTCTGGGTCCCCAGCAGAGTGCATGGTGCCGCCCACACTGAGAGCAGATCTTCCTCATCTAGTCCACTCAGACTTGCTTGCTAATCTCCTCTGGAAACACCATCACAGACACGCCCCAAAATAATGCTTTACTAGGTTTCTAGGTTTCTTTTCTAATTTTAATTATATTTTTTGTGGAGATGGGGTTTTACTATGTTGCCCAGGCTGGTCTCGAACTCCTGGGCTCAAGAGAGCCTCCTGCTTCGGCCTCCCAAAGTTCTGGGATTATAGGTGTGAGCCGCTGCACCTGGCCAGTTTCTAGGTTTCTCAGTCCAGTCGAGTTTTGGTTTTTGTTTCTTTTTTGCGGGGGGAACAGAGTCTTGCTATGTCGCTCATGCTGGAGTGCAATGGTGCGATCTTAGCTCACTGCAACCTCTGCCTCCCAGGTTCAAGTGAGTCTCCTGCCTCAGCCTCCTGAGTAACTGCGATTACAGGCACACACTGCCATGCCTGGCTAATTTCTGTATTTTTAGTAGAGACGGGGTTTCACCATGTTGGCCAGGTTGGTCTCGAACCCCTGACCTCGTGATCCACCACCTTGGCCTCTCAAAGGGCTGGGATTACAGGCGTGAGCCACTGTGCCCCAGCCCCAATCAAATTGACACCTAAAATTAGCCATCATAGACACTGATGCCTTGCCCACTACAGAGCTGAGCTCAGGGGTCCGTATTTGAGCCGAACCATCTGGTTTCAATGTGATATGAGTCCTGTCCCTGAAGGCTGATGGGGCCCGGGAGAACCTCAGGTGTGAAGGCTGGGAGGACCCAGTCTGCCCTGTAGACAGGCATAGAGGTGTGTGAGTAGGGCCTGGCTTTCCTAGACCTGGGGTGTAGAGGGTGACACTCACCACCCAGTCATGGCTGCTTCTTCTGGGTGCCTTTTCCATGCCCACCACTGGGCATGGGCTTCATGTTCACAGTCCCATTGGATCCTTATCCAACTCCGTTCTGCTTCACACCCAGGGTCACTGAGGCTCGGAGAGGCTGAGTAAATCGTCCAGAATCACAGAGCTACTGGGGCAGGATTGGGACCCAGTTTTCTGCTTCCCAAACCAGGGCCTGGCAGCACCCATCCTGCCCGCTCCTTGACGTGTCAGAGGAAAAGTGGAAGAGACTTTTAGGGCATGTGGAACGTGTGAGGCAAGTGTGAGCCGGGGGTCTGGGAAATGCAAACACGAGCAGGAACGAGGTTTGGGGAAGGATGTGGTGGGTGTGCTGGGGTGCTGAGCTCTCCAGGGGTCCTGTGTACTCCTAGGAGGAGGGGGCTGAGCAGTGGGGAGAGGCGGCGAGTGTGTGAGCAAGTGTGCAAGCGAGTGTGCCTCTGTGGGCTGGTGTGTCCAGAGCCGGCCCTGGCAGGGGGAGCTTGGCCAGGCGGGGCTAGCAGGTTCTTCACTTCCTTGCCGAGCTGCCCAGAACCATACTTGTTACCCACAAACCATAGCAGTTGCTGAGCTCAGCCTGCACTGTTCAGTGACCACTGACTTCCTCGGGCAAGAGCAGGTCAGAGGCACAGGAAGGAAGGGTCTGATGGGGTTGGAGCCTCAGATCTGACATTTACCTTGGACGGGACAGTCCTTCTTGGGGATACGGAGCCCATCTGCACCTCCAAGTCATATCCCAGTGGGGGAACGCCCTCAATGTGATCCATCCACCCTAGCCTGGAGAGGATAGAAAAGCCCTCTCCCCTTAAAATGCATCAGCTGTACAGCCACCCCAGAGAACTTTCTAGAAATACATCTGAGCATGCTCGCTGCTGCCCCAACTTTGGATGGCTACTCATCAGCTAAGGTGAACGAAGTCCCAATCCTCAGCCAGGCTTTCACCACCCGGCAGCATCTAGATCTGTGCTGTCCAGCGTGGTGCCCCTGGCCACGCATGGCTATTTGAGCCTCTGAAATGTGGCTGCTGTGAGTTACAATGTATTTTAAGTGCAAAATGCCCATGGAATCACAAAGACTTAGGACAAAATAAAAGAATGTAAAACATCTCATTCATAATTTTTTTCTGCCGGGCGCGGTGGCTCACACCTGTAATCCCAGCACTTTGGGAGGCCGAGGCAGGCGGATCACTTGAGGTCAGGAGTTTGTGACCAGCCTGGGCAATATGGTGAAGTCCCTTCTCTACTAAAAATACCAAAATTAGCCAGGCTTGGTGGTGCACACCTGTAATCCCAGCTACTCAGGAGGCTGAGGCAGGAGAATCTCTTGAAGCCGGGAGGCAGAGGTTGCAGTGAGCTGAGATCGTGCCATGTCACTTCAGCCTGGGCGACAGAGCAAGACTCTGTCTCAAAGAAAAAAAAAAGTATATACATAAAGTTTTTTTTTTTTTTTTTTTTTTTTTTTTTTGAGACGGAGTCTCTCTGTCGCCCAGGCTGGAGTGCAGTGGCACAATCTCGGCTCACTGCAAGCTCCGCCTCCCGGGTTCACGCCATTCTCCTGCCTCAGCCTCTCGAGTAGCTGGACTACAGCGCCACACACACCGCTAATTTTTGTATTTTAGTAGAGACGGGGTTCACCGTGGTCTCCATCTCCTGACCTCGTGATCCGTCCCCTCGCCTCCCAAAGTGCTGGGATTACAAGCGTGAGCCACCGCGCCCGGCTTTTTCTATTGACTACATGTGGAAATGTTCATATTTGGAATACGCTGGGTTACATAAAATATCAAAATTTAGCCTGTTTCTTTTTTCTTTCTTTCTTTCTTTTTGAGACAGAGTCTTGCTCTGTCACCCAGGCTGGAGTGCAGTGGCGTGATCTCTGCTCACGGCAACCTCTGCCTCCTGAGTTCAAGTGATTCTCTTGCCTCAACCTCCTGAGTAGCTGGGATTACAGCCGTCCACTACCACGCCTGGCTAATTTTTGTATTTTTAGTAGAGATGATGTTTCACCATGTTGGCCAGGCTGGTCTTGAACTCCTGACCCCATGATCCGCCTGCCTCGGCCTCCCAAAGTACTGGGATTACAGGTGTAAGCCACTGTACCGGGCCCTCTTTTTACTTTTTTAATGTGGCTACCGGGACATTTACAATTACATATGTGGCTCACCTTATATTGGACAACACCAAATCATACTCTGTCCTTCTCTCTTTGCTTTATACCCAAGGACGCTGGGAACTCCAAGAGAAGTCTCAATGTCCCCGGTTGGGAAGCAGAATGGGGTTTGATGAAGATCCAATGAGACTGTGAACATGAAGACCATGCCCAGTGGTGGGCAGAGCAGAGGCACCCAGAAGGAGTAATTATGACTGGGTGGTAAGTGTTCACCACCCACACCCCTCTCCTACCAACACCAACTCATTCATTTGTTCATACATTCATTCATTCAGGAAATATTCATTAATCATATATTATGAGCTAGAGACTGTGGCACTGAGCAAGGATCGGGCACAGGGCACCTGGCATGTACCTTCCCCCCATGTGTGGTCTGCATCACCAGGAGGCAGATGCGACACTAACACAGAGGTGCTGTGAGCTCAGAGGCTGAGGGTTCTGAGCAGGGGCCTGGGGGAGGGCAGGCCACCTGGAGCAGTGGAATTTGAGTGGCACCATGAGGTCATTAAACTCTTCGGCTGTGGGGTCAGACTGACCTGGATCTGAATCCCAGGAATATAATAATAGCTTGTATGTACTTAGTTCTAAGTGCTAAGCCCCCTGTTAAGTACTTTGTTTGTTTATGTATTTAGTTTTTGAGTGAGATCTTGCTCTGTTGCCCAGGCTGGAGTGCAGTGGCACAATCACGGCTCACTCCAGTCTTGACTTCCCCAGTTCAAGGGATCCTCCCATCTGCACCGCCCAAGCAGCTGGGACTATAGGTGCACGCCACTGCACTCGACTAATTAAAAAAAATTTTTTTTTTTTTTGATAGAGATGGGGCCTAACTTACTTTATGTTTATTTGAGCGTCTCTCCACCCTAAGCAAAAAGCATATTGTTTGTTAAAATTTCTAGGCTGGGCATGGTGACTCACGCCTATAATCCCAGCAGTTTGGGAGGCCAAGGTGGGCAGACTGCTTGAGCTCAGGAGTTCAAGAGCAGCCTGGGCAACACAGGGAAACACCGTCTCTACAAAAAAAAAAAAAAAAAATTGCCAAGCGTGGTGGCTCACATCTGTGGTCCCATCTAGAGGTTGAGGTGGGAGGATCACTTGAGCCCAGGAGTTCAAGGCTGCAGTGAGCAGTGATTGTGCCACTGTACTCCAGCCTGGGTCACAGAGCAAGAAAAATTGTCTCAAAAAAATTTTTTTTAAGTGAGGAAACTGAGGCCCGAGGAGGTTAAGTAACTTGTCCAAGATCACCAACTGAGGAAGGATGTGACCCCAAAGAATCTGACTTCAGAGTCTGCACCATGTTTTGAGGGCTTGAAGATAAGAGGAGCATTTAATGAGCACTTATTATGTGCCAAGCACTTTTCTAAAAACTGTATAAGTAAGCTTTTATTTGTATAGTTTACATTTTTATTTGTATAACTCATTTCATTCCATGCCAGCCCTAGGAGGTGGGTATCGTTATTTCCATTTTACAGGTAGAGAAACTGAGGCCCAGAGAGACTAACTATCCTGAGGTCACACAGCCAGTGAAAGCAGCAGAACTAGGTGGAACTTAGGCCAAGTACACCAGAGTTCATGCTTTTGACCACTCCACTTTACTGCTGCCGCTCAATCAGTGAACATTGTTACTATTATCATTTGACTGGGACTTTATGAGGTGGGAAGGGAAGAATGCCAGTCTAGCTGGGAAGAACAGTGGGAGTGAAGTCTGGGGAGGAGGGGGTGGGAATGGGCACATTAGGGAAGGAAAGTGTAGGATTTGGTGAGTGGGTGGGAGAGTGAAGGTCCCAGCACAGTGAAGTCTAGTGCCCAGGGAGGGCCAGAGTGGAGCCTAGATTCAAGAAATATGTTGGGACTGGGCATGGTGGCTCATGCCTGTAATCCCAGCACTTTGGGAGGCTGAGGCAGGTGGGTCACCTGAGGTCAGAAGTTCGAGACCAGCCTGGCCAACATGGTGAAACCCCATCTCTACTAAAAATACAAAAATCAGCCGGGCATGGTGGCAGGCGCCTGTAATCTCAGCTACTCAGGAGGCTGAAATGGGAGAATCGCTTGAACCCAGAGGTTGCAGTGAGCTGAGATCGCACCATTGGGCAACAGAGCAAGTCTCCAAAGAAACAAAACAAAACAAAAAGAAATATATTGGGAATTAAGCTGTGGAAGAACTTCCTCCACCGTAAGAAACTAGCATGCTCTGGGCTATCAAGAACCCCTACATTATGAGCTGGGTATGGTGACACACGCCTGTAGTCCTAGCTACTTGGAAGGCTGAGGCGGGAGGATCTCTTGAGCCCAGGAGTTTGAGTCCAGCCTGGGCAATATATTGAGACGCCCGTCTCTAACAGCAACAAAAAGGATCCCTATTATGGGACTCAGTTTGTTATGGATTCAGTTGGAGATGCTTGAAAATGAACCAGTAGTGGTCAGAGCCAGACTGACCTGGGTCAGCTGGGTGGCCTTTAGAAAGTTACTTAACCTCTCTGTGCCTACATCTCCTTTTCTGTAAAGTGGAGGTAATAACAGAACCCTCTTCATGGGATTGCTGTTTATTTCTTTTTATTTTATTTTATTTTATTTTTTTGAGACGGAGTCTCGCTGTGTCACCCAGGCTGGAGTGCAGTGGCACGATCTTGGCTCACTGCAAGCTCCGCCTCTCGGGTTCACGCCATTCTCCTGCCTCAGCCTCTCCTAGTAGCTGGGACTACAGGCGCCCGCCATCACGCCCGGCTAATTTTTTTGTATTTGTAGTAGAGACAGGGTTTCACCGTGGTCTCGATCTCCTGACCTTGTGATCCGCCCACCTCGGCCTCCCAAAGTGCTGGGATTACAAGCGTGAGCCACCGCACCCGGCGGGATTGCTGTTTAATACTACTACTACTAATAATAAATATAAAGTCTCTGGCAGTGTTTGGCACAAAGCAGCCCGTTAATATATTTCCTTTCTCTCCCCTCCTCCACCTCTAGGAATATCTCCCCAAACCCCCAGCCACACAAGAATCGACGTTAAAATCAGCAATGGATCTAGCACCATCGACGTCCCTGGGGACCCCAGGTCAGTAAGACAAGAGAGGAAGAAGAAAGGGCAATGTCAAGCCATCCAGTTTCCAAATGTGTCTAAGACTGAGAAAAAGGAATAAGTAGAACTTGTTTCCCTCTCCTTCCTGCTGTGTCAACTCCAAGTTATATAACTGAGCTTCTCTGTGAGGTGCCCCGTGGGGGCCTCCAGGAGGCAGGGTTGGCAGTGACATAAATAAATATTTCTGTGCTCTCTGCCCCCGGGCTCAGGTTCTGAGCAAATACCACAGCCTGAGAGGGAGGCTGTGACAAGGAGGAAGCTCTGGGCTGTGAGTTGCCCCGTGTTCCAGGCCCAGCCCTGCCTGGAAGGATGTGAACGGGTCACAGGCGGGTGCCTAATTAGGTGACGAGCGGTCACGGGAGTGTGACCTGGAAGGAGAGATTCCAATACGGCCAGGGCATCGCGGAACCCTCGGTCGATTCTCCCTATGGGTAGAATCAAGCCCACTCTCCTACCCCACCTGGTGTTCAATGCCCTTTACAATTCAGCCCCCACCACCTCTCTCCTGCCTCCTCTCCCATCCCATCTGGGCACCCACATACTCCACGCCCTGGCTCTTTGAGACTATTGAGTTTTCTCAAGATTTGTCCCCTCTTTGGGAATGTCATCCACTTCTTCCCTCCTCCATGAACTAGAAAGGGGATGGAGTAGACAGAGATCAGGACTTTAGAATTAAATTGGGCGTTGAACTCCAGCTTAGTTGTGTCCCCTCGGGCTCACAACTTAGCCTCCATGCCTGTTTCCTCAACTGTAAAGGAGGCTTTGCTACTCCTCTCTAGTTCCTTCTTGTTACACTCAAAGGAGATGATCATTGTTAATATTAAGTGTCACTTAGCCTTACTGTAGAGACCAGGCCTGTGTAAGGGTTTTATGTGCATAAGTCGCTCAGCAGTGCACGTTACCCCCCTAGCAGAATGCCTGGGCCCTAGTGGGTGCTGATAATGTCAGTTTCCTTTTTCTCCAAGACCTGCTCAAAGCCTCTCCTCCTATCTGAAGGAGGTCAGGCTCCTCTGAGACTCTTCACAGCATCTCATAGGTACCTTAGTTATAGCACTTACCACCTGAAAGTGTTGTTATCAGTAGGGAGGTCCAGCTTCCTTTCTATTCTAGGTGCTCCCTGGGGGACAGACCTGCCTTAGTTATAGCCATCCTGCCAGCACCCAGCACAAGGCCTGCCATTTAGAAGGCACTTGAATGAATAAACGCATGAATGCATGTGTGCATATAGGCTGCATGGAAGAGATGGGGTTAAGCAGGTACCTGAAGATGGGTTGGCTCCGAACATACGCTTAACTCTCTGGGGTCCAGCTCCCTGAGCTCAGGGCCTGCACCATCACAGCCCCTCTCAGCTCCGTGCAGACTCAAGGGGCAAGTCACAGCCTCCTTTGTACTTTTACACTGCTTGGACTTGGATATTTTTCTAGTAAAAAACCAGGATATTTGTCCTGGCAAAGGGTTTTTGGGCTATGAGGCATCCAAGAGGGGATCTAGAAGCTATGGACTGGACTTTCCAGAATTCAGGTTTATGAATCATAGACTTACCTCCACAGTGCCTGGCCTGGCCTTGTACCCAGCATACAATAATTGTCTAATAAATGCTTAGTGGATTTGAGGCAGTGTGCTTTTTATGCCATTGTGGGGCTGGGATATGTCACTGTGAAGGAATAGAAGCCTCCAGCCTCTTCCCTGGGGAGCCACTTGTTGAAGGAATTAGAATTACAGACCTTTGCTTTCTGCACAGTTTCTCCATTGTTCCAATAGCAATGATCATTTCCAACTTGCTACAGAATAAAGTTCTGATGATCTGTTGTGGGAATCAAGGTCTTCCATGAACTTGCCTCAGTCTTATTCCACCAGCCCCTGTCTCCTCTTCCCTTCCCCTGCCAGGCAGAATGAGCAATTTCCTGTCTCCAAAACCCACCAGTGCTTCCCAGCTATGCAAATTGCAGTTTCCAAAGACAGCCTCATAATATCTCCCATCCCATATTCTCTCCTGCAGTGTGACCCGGCCACTGCCCACATCAAGAGGCAGAGTCCATTTCTCCACTCCCTTGAATCTGGGTGGGCCCTGTGACTGCTTAGACCACTAGAATATGTCAGAAATGGCCAGGTGCATGGCTCATACCTGTCATCCCAGCATTTTGGGAGGCTGAAGTGGGAGGATCACTTGAGCCCAGGAGTTAGAGACCAGCCTGGGAGCATTAGTCTGTTTTCTTACTGCTATACAGAACTGCCCAAGACTGGGTAATTTATAAAGGAAAGAGGTTTAACTGACTCGAAGGCCAGCATGGCTGTGGAGGCCTCAGGAAACTTACAATCATGGAGGAAGGAGAAGGGGAAACAAGGTAACTTCTTCACAAGGCGGCAGGTTGGAGAAGTGCCGAGCCAAAGGGGAAGAGCCCCTTATAGAACCATCAGATCTCATGAGAACTCACTCTATCACGAGAACAGCATGGAGGAAACCACCACAATGATTCAGTTACCTGCATCTGGTCTCTCCCTTGACAAGTGGGGATTAAGGGGACTACAATTCAAGATGAAATTTGTGTGGGCACACAAAGCCTAACCATATCACTGGGCAACAGAGTGAGACCCCATCTCTACAAAAAAATACAAAAATTAGCCAGGCATGATGGTGTGCACCTGTAGTCTCAGCTACTCAAGAGACTAAGGTGGGTGGATTAATTGAGCCAGGAGGCGGAGGCTGCAGTGAGCCATGATCACGCCACTGCACTCCAGCCTGGGTGACAGAGTGAGACTCTGTCTCAAAACACACACATACACACGCACAATCTTCTATCACTTCTAAAAATGGCCAGTGTCACTTGCCATTAATAGAAAGTAACAATGACATAAATTAGATTAAATAGATCAATGTCATTAAATTCTAGCTAGACAATGTCACCTCCCAAACTCTCCAAGCCCAGGGCTCATTCTCTCCTTGTTGAAAAGATGAACTGTTGCAGTGACATTGGTACCCAGACTCTGGGTTCAATATCTGGGCAGTTACAGTGTATCAGCTTCCAGGTCCCTGGATCCAGGATGTGTGTGTCCTTGAATTCAACAGTTCCCTGTCAAGTTCAGTTTCAACCTCCAGGACAGCCTTGCGATTCCTCCACTTTCCTGGTTATGGCAGATGCTGCAGCTCCCCAGTCTGGCCAGTTTTGCAGTATTTGGGGAGCCTCTAGCCTTTCCTATATTAAAACAAAAAAACAAAACAAAACAAAAAACGAGGTGTATAAAATCCCCTCCTGCCTAAAATGCCAAGTACTGCTTCTGTTTCTTGCACTGAAGCCTGACTTCCCACAGTTCTTGCAGGATCTCCTGAACGTTTCTTTAATTATTTATTTCCTGCGAGAGTATTTCAATGTGGGTCTTTGTGTATTCCACCTTCTGAGGCTTTATTTGCCTAAGAATATTTTTATTATGACCTCATGTTTGAATGACAAATTGGCTGGCTTTAAAATTCTGGATTGAAAGAGTTCCTTTTTTAAAATTACTGGTGACATCACTTCTTTGACTTTATCAGGTATTGCTGTTGAGAAGTATAATGCCAACCCAGTTCTTGTTCCTTTGTATGCCATCTGTTATTTCTCCCTGCTCTTCTTCTGGTCTTTCATATTCTTAATTTCCCCATGATACCTATGTGTGAATGTTTCCTTATTCTTTTCTACTGTTGGTTACTCTATGAGCCCTTTCAATCTGCACTCATTTAAAAAAAATTTTTGGAACACTTAAATCTTCATTATTTCTTCAATTATTTATTTCCTCATCTCCACTTTTATTTTTCTTTCTTTCTGGGAATCGTACGTCTACTCTCCATCTCTCTCAGCATTTTTTTTTTTTTTTGAGACAGAATCTCACTCTGTTGCCTAGGCTGGAGTGCAGCAGCATGATTTCAGGTCACTGCAGCCTCCAATCTCCTGGGTTCAAGTGATTCTCCTCTTGCCTCAGCCTTCCAAGTAGCTGGGATTACAGGCGCCCACCAGCACACCGAGCTAATTTTTGTATTTTTAGTAGTGATGGGGTTTCACCATATTAGCCAGGCTGGTCTCAAACTCCTGACCTCAAATGATCTGCCTGCCTCAGCCTCCCCAGGTGCTGGGATTACAGGCGTGAGCCACTGCGTCTGGCCTCTCTCAGCTTTTCTTTTCCATGTGTTGTCTCTGTTTCTTTCCCTGTTGCTTTTGGGGATAATTCTCATTCTGATCATCCTATCTACTCGCAAATTCTTCAGTTGTATCCATCCTGATATTCAGGCCATCTATCATGTCTTTTATTTTTTAAATCTTAAATTTTTCATAGCTAATGTTTTGGCTTGATTCTCTCTTATGACTTCTTTTTTTCCTGTTCATTGCAGCAATTTTTAAATGAAAGCTGTATGTAAGATTACTTTATTCCTACATCTTCCCAATTGCATTTTCCTTGTATTTGGCCTTTTCTGTTCCTACTTGGTGACACTTAGCTTTCGGCTCAAGGATCTCAGTCTTTGTTCAGGGTTAAGCACCCTGCTGGGGCAAATGGCCAGCCTCCTCCCCCTGCATATGTCCAGTGCAGATAACATATTTCTTCCCATAAACTTGGACCACTTTGCTCATTTGCTGACCTCTATAGTGTCCTTGGGCAAACTGAGCTTCTTCATCCTTTCAGATGGGCATGGACCAAACACTATATTAAATCTTCCTGTAGATATGGGAAGCTGCATTAAAATACCGCTTATGGCTCTTGTGAGAATCACAAAGATTTCTTGACTTTCAGATGTCACTGAATTTCTTTTTCTTTTTTTTTTTTTTTTTTGTTGTTGTTTTTGAGAAGTTTATTGTTGCCCAGGCTGGAGTGCAATGGCATGATCTCGGCTCACCGCAACCTCTGCCTCCCGGGTTCAAGTGATTCTCCTGCCTCAGCCTCCCGAAGTAGCTGGGATTATAGGCATGCACCACCACACCTAGCTAATTTTGTATTTTTAGTAGAGACAGGGTTTCTCCATGTTGGTCAGGTTGGTCTTGAACTCCCGACCTCAGGTGATCTGCCTGCCTCAGCCTCCCAAATTGCTGGGATTACAGGCGTGAGCCACCATGCCCGGCCAAGTCACTGAATTTCATTTTGGCCACTGTTGCTTCAGTGATAGCTGAGAAAGGGAAGTGCCTGTGACTTCTTGTTCTTGTGTTATTTCATGAATTTCTTCCTTTATCTCCTTAAGTATAATCATGCTTTACTTTAAAATCTTGGTCCATCTGCTTCAGTAATTCTGCTCTGAATGGCATATGTGGTTTGATTTATCTTTCTTTTGTAGTAGCTGCACTTCTCAAGTGTCTAATTATTTCGGCAGGTGAGTTCATGTGCCCCCGGTGATGCCAGCTCTCTGCCTGGTAATGTGCCCTGGAGAAAGGGCATAAGGAGGGGGAAGGCATGAGCCCCAGGGCAGGAAGCTTCCTTGGCTTTTCTGCCTGGCATTCTGCCAGCTTCACCTTTAAGTTCCCAGAGAGAAGTAGGCTCAGCAGGAGGTAGACTCTGCTTGGGAGACTCCCCCAGCTGGGGGTGGGGGTGGGAGTGGGACTGTAGGGGCATTAGTGGAGAAGTCAATGCCTGATCCCTTGCCTGTTTTTATAATTCCTCACACCAGCAGGGCTGTAGCTGCCAGTATCTGCACCAAAGTGACAGGCAGTGATTGTTTCAAGACAAAGAGCAGGGGACCTGAAGTAGGTGAGCTTCCCTGAAGGGCAGAATAGCGGAAAGGGTAAGAGTTCAGGCTCTGGGGTCTGTCGAGCATTCGTTCATTCCACATCGAAAGCTGGTACGTGGCGGGCATTGTGTTGGGTGATAGGGAGACAGTGGGGAACTGGGCACAGTCCTCACCCTTAGGGAAGTTACCGTCTGACAACAAACTAACAGATGTGGATCCATGTTGGCACTGCCAGCTGGGCAACTCACTCTTTCCAATCCTCAGTTTCTTCATCTGCAAGATGGAGATGAAAATAGCACTCATTTATAGGGTTCCTGAGGCTTATCAGGAGACAAGGCTGCAAGGTGATTCGTAGAATGCCTGGCACATTGAAGACTCTCAAAAATGTTAATTACTGTTGTTATTATTGTGACGAATGACGCTGTTACTGGGAATTAGGTAGGAACTTGGAGCTGCTTAGAAAAAAGATAAATGAATTGCTTTTCATCCTCTGGGCAAACCAGTTACCCTCAGGAGGCAGAACATTCAGAATTTCAAAGAAAGAGGATTGAGTAAGCGTGGCTCTTAAAAAGTTGAGGTCAAAAGCAGCAAGGCAAAGAAACAAACCAAGTTTCATTTTCCAGCAAAAACTATTAATATCATTGAAGGTGTTCAGATTTTGTTTTCTTTTTTTTTTTTGAGACGGAGTCTCACTCTGTCACCCAGGCTGGAGTGCAGTGGCGCGATCTCGGCTCACTGTAAGCTCCGCCTCCCGGGTTCGCGCCATTCTCCTGCCTCAGCCTCCCAAGTAGCTGGGACTACAGGCGCCCGCCACCATGCCTGGCTAATTTTTTGTATTTTTAGTAGAGACGGGGTTTCACCATGGACTCGATCTGCTGACCTCGTGACCCGCCCGCCTCGGCCTCCCAAAGTGCTGGGATTACAAGCGTGAGCCACCGCGCCTGGCAACAAATTCTTAATAGATTATTGCAGAGGGTACTATCGTCTCTGGTTAAATTAGGAAACTGAGGCTCAGAGAGATGATGTGGCTTGAGGCAGAGTACAGGGCTTAACGCGCTGCTCATCTCCGCCTCCTCGGGGCTGTTACTTGGAGGAAAGCCCTCCAAGCCCAGAGGCCCCAAGCAGGTACCAGCCCCACAAGGGCCCCCATAGTTCAGGTGTGTCCAGCCCAGGCAGGAGGCCCCTCAGAGAAGGCCTGAACCCAGCTAGAGAACAGGCCTCTCTGTCTTAGGGGTTGGCACACCCTCTGTTCCTTCCTTAGACTAAACTGCAGCCACTACCTCGGGGAATTTCAAACCACATGAGAAGGTCCAGCCCCACTAGCCAGCTCCAGCTCTGGCTCCACCCCCTCAGCTTCACCTCCACCCCAGCCCTGCCCAGGATCCACTGAGACTCACTGCTGGCTCTTTTCTTGGCTGAGTCCTTTTCCTTCTTCCTGCCTCCTCCTGCCCACCTAGGATCTATACTTCTGATTAGGAATTCATTTCAGTGTAAACAGCAAGAAATCCATCCTGCTAGGTCCCAAAGCAAAGAGTGGGACTCCAGTGGCCGAGATGCTAACGACTGCCTCAGGAGACTGGATGGATGGAGATGGGGAAACCCATAGGGGAGCTAGAACAAGGCTTGGAGGTTGTCCGGGAGAAACAAACCGATTGCTGCTTCCAGGCTGGCTTCAGAGGCCCTTGGACAGCAGCATATGCCAAGTGGACATCTTACCACAGGCACTTCTGGCCAGCAACAGCTTTAGCTCAAATTACAGAAGTTCTGTTTTGGATATTTCTCTCCAATATCAAATATATCTCTTTTTAAAAGTCAGGTGAATAGATGTAATTTTGGGTCTTTTCATCATACATGAGGGTTTGTTTGTTTTTTTAAGAAATTAGAAGAGTTTATTGGGCAACTTAAAATCCACTTTACCTTTCTTTTCTTTTCTTTTCTTTTTAACCTTTCATCCCAAGTTATTGGAAGACTGAAAAATAAAGGGAAGTGTTTCTGCATTTACAATTCCTGGAGAACGCCACCGCTTACTGAGTGTGGAAAGCTGTTGGAGTTAGGAGAAATGGTCTTCCCCAACTCTACATGACCCTGAACATCATATCCAGATCCCGGTTTGCAAACCCTGAGAGTGACAGTGCGCTCCGCTCCCTGTAGAGATCCTGTCACCTCTAACACACTATGACCCTGTGTCCCAGGAGCAACAGGATGAGGGGGGTCAGCTTGCGCGTCACTTTCTCCTCTGGGAGACCCGGGAACAGCGACATAGCGTGAGGCCTCCCCTCATGTGTCAATGTGTAGCACTAGATCCTTTTCTGAGAAAAGGCATTGATGATGGTGGGAGAGAGGGTGGAGGTACCAAATGTGAGAGAGGGGATGGGGACAGTGGGGGCACCACACAATGAAACAAGAAGCTCATGGTCAGTTTTATCAGAATCTCCTCTCTCAAAGCCAAAAGCCCCGTCCTCAGTCTGGGTGGATGCATTCCACATAGATTCCTTGAGCCCTTCCTGTGAGCCAGATGCCATGCTAGGTGGGGACAAAGTGAGAAGCAAGGCACACTTGCTCCCTGCTTTTCTAGAGCTTAGGGTAAAACACAGATATTAAACAAGGGTTGTTGGCAATTATGGAAAGTGCTACAAGGAGAGGCTTTGAACTTGACCCCCTTAGGGGGTCCAGCGCCTCCCAACTGTTGATGTACTCCTCCAGTCTCCACCTCCACTTTAGAACTTGGCTTCTCACATATTCGTGGTCAACCCAGGGAGATGGAAACCCACTGCAGCTGCCTGCCAGGATGTCACAAAACTAAAACTAGCTTTGCTTAGAGTGGCTCTACCTCAAGGACACAGCTGCTTCCTGACCTCAGGCAGGAATGGCGACAGTCCACATGGTGCTATGGAGCCCAGGAACTGGCCCAGGGGATAAGCTGTTGATAGAAAATCACTACACCAGATTCCCACAGAGCCCAGCCAGTTCGTCAAGCCCAGCTCACTATATGCCCAGCTCACCGCACACACCGTGGCTGGCTGGCTTGGCACCATGCTGCCTCCCCACAGCTCACCTCGGCCTCAGCCAGCACAGAGCCCGGCAGGGACGAGGTGAAGAATGCCCCATGCCATGAAGGGGTCATGGGAACCCCCTTCCCTTTTCCTCCTCCCCTCCCACCAGGCATTCATGGTCCTTTGGTGTCTGGCTGCCCTTCTGTCCCCTCTCCCCACTTAGAGGACATGAGTAAAGGTACTGGCCTACCTAGAGTTCCTGCCCCATCGTCCAGTCCCATGGGCTGATGGGACTCAGGATTCCAGGGTGTCATGTGCCCTCCTCTATCATGGTGTTCTGGCTGTGCCTGTCACTTTCTACTACCACCACCAACACACACATGCACACACGTGCACACACAAAGCACACACACGCACACACACATGCACACATACACACATGCACCATAAGTGGGGGTGCCTATAATCTGTTGCTCTGGGCTTCTGCTTATAACTGTTCCACCCACCTAGACCACTGGCTCTGGTATCCATACCCACCTCTTAGAACCAGCCATCTGTAAATTCACTATTTGTGCCAAGCGTTGTACTTCATACGCATTCATTCATTCATTGGACAAATATGTATTGAGACCTGCTGCATGCTGGGCACCGTGCTGGTGCTGGGCATACAAGGGTGAACCAAATAGGCATCATCCCTGCCCCCAAGCAGCTGCTAGCAGACGTTAATAGCTCATGTTTATTGAGTGCCTACTATATACCGACCCTGTATTAAACACTTTATGAATTACCTGATTTAATCTGTCAGAGAAATTGTTTCATTTAAGGAGCACATCAAACTGAACCATAGAGAAAAGTGTGGACTTGCCCCAGACTGTCGGACGGCCTTGGCCGAGGGGTAAAGCAGGGACTCCAAAGCGTTGCCCTAACCACCACCTTTCCTTTCCCTGCCCCACTCAGATGCCACCTCCTCCAAGAAGGCTTCCGGAATCTTCTCCCAGACTCAAGGGCTGCCTTGGTCTCTCTAATCCAGCCTTCATATTTGACACAGCCATCTCCTCCCACAAGGATACCCAGAGAACTGGAGCCGTCTCTGCATCCTTCCTCAGGAGCACTGTTGGATGAGCGACCCCCGAGCCCCTCCAAACGTGCGGCGGATGGGAACTAGGGCCCTGGGCTCCTTCTCTGCCCTGGGTTTTCATCTCGCTGAATCGCAGATCTTCCGCAGGGGCCTCTGCATAGGGCCGACCCATCAAGGCGCCCATTTAACAGATGAGGCGGACAAGGCCTCAAGTGGGTAAAAGATCCTTCTATCTCCAGGCCCGGTCAAGGTCGACTCCCTTTTCTTCCAGCGAGCCTCGGCCCCTCCGCCAGAGGCTTGGGTGGGGAGGGGACAAGGAAAGGACCTTGTCTCCAAAACCCACTGGAGATGATCAGCCTCCCTCCCACCACCCCGGACCAACGCCCTCCCGCGCTGACCCCAGGCACTTCCTCCAACAGATGTGGGGGCGAGACTGGGGACCCCTCGTCCCCGCCCCCGGGCCCTCCTTCGCCCAGCGCGGCCGGCAGGTGGACAGGAAGCCACCGCACCTGGGCCGGGCCGCTCCTCGCTCCCCGCAGCCCCGGGCACCGCGGCGACCAGGCGCCTCCTACCTGCTCTGTCGAGCCCCGCTAGGCCTCCCGCCGGCACCGCCGCGCTCCCAGCCAGGGTCCCCGCCGCCGCCCGGCGCTGCCACCCTGGGATCCCGCCCCCGCCCGGGGCGTCCCGCCCCCGGCCCCGCCCCGTGCAGGTAATCCCGGGGAGGCCGGGGGCCGCGCCGGGGGTGCCAGGGTCCCGCACACTGGAGTGGCGGCGCCTCCCCGTGGTGTCCCCGCGCCTGGGTCCTTTTTGGGACTGGCTCTGGCACTCCCGGGCATCAGTCCAGTAGAGAAGTCCAGCAGGAGGCTTCCAGGTCGGACTCCTCCGAGGGGAAAGAGAGGGAAGGGGCCTCACAAACACACCCAGGTGAGCTCCAGGCACTTTGAGTAGGGTCTTTAAAGGAGCACGGCGCTAATCTGATTGAAGGTTTTGGGGGGCAGGTGGGGATTCAGACAACCACAGAACGTTAGACCGGGAGGAAACAGGCTTGGCAGCTGGCAAGCGTCAAGAACTCGGCCGCTGTAGGATCAAAGGCTCCTTCCTCCCCAGGCTGTCGGGCTTCCAGCTGTATCCCAGGAGCCCGGGGCGATATCCCTGGCAGGCAGCAGGCACTCAATCAATATCTGTAGAAAGCGGGAAGAGACCTCGGAGAGGGGGTCTCCTCTTTCAGAAACAGAGAAGCTGAGGCCCAGGAAGCAGAGGTGAGCACAAAGTCTTATAGCAGCTTAGTAACAGAATCAGGAGTGGAGGCTGGTTTCCCGGTTCTGTTTTCAATTGATTTCCAGAAAGTGATTGCATCTGGGCCGACTGCCTTGCCGCTCAGTGCCTGTGAGATGCTTTCAAACTCTCCTCAGCTAAGAACTAAGATTTTTATAGGAAAAAAACATGTATTTTTATAGGAAACTCCAAGGTAGTATGTATTTATTTATTTATCTTTGAGACAGGATCTCACTCTGTAGCCCAGGCTGGAGTGCGGTGGCACAATCTCGGCTTACTGCAACCTCTGCCTCTTGGTTCAAGCGATTCTCTTGCCTTAGCCTCCCGAGTAGCTGGGATTACAGGCACATGCCACCACACCTGGCTCATTTTTGTGTGTGTGTATGTGTATATATATATATATATATATATATATATATTTATTTATTTATTTTGGTAGAGACAGGGTTTCACCATGTTGGCCAGGATGGTCTTGAACTCTTGACTTCAAGTGATCCACCAGCCTTGGCCTCTCAAAGTGCTGGATGAGCCACCGCTCCCAACCCATTTTATTTTATGGAGACTGGGTCTTGCTCTACCGCCCCAGCTGGAGTGCAGTGGCAGGACTTTGGCTCACTGCAGCCTGTAACTCCTGGGCTCTAGCGATCCTCCCACCTTGGCCTCCCAAAGTGCTGGAATTACAGGCATGAGCCACCATGCCCAGCTGCAAGGTGGTATTAACAAATATTGATTGAGAGTATAATCCTGTAATTCTACTTTCTCATCAAAGACTTGAGACACTTGAGTATGGTCTTTAAGGAGCATGGTGCTAATCCATGGCTTCAAGAGCTTCCCTGTGGTGGGGGAGGCAGACCTGGTAACAGGGAGAGGCCACGATGTGGGGAGAGGAGTCCAGTGGGAGCCTGCTCTGGCCCTGAGGCCTGAGTTCTACAGTAAATGGCACTGGGGGGGCCACTTCAGGATGCTTCTGGAAGCTTTTCCAGGTTTGTTTGTGGGGGCAAGAGCCCTCAGTGCATGGTCTCAGGTTCAAATCCTGGCTCCACTGCTTATTACTCGCAAGATGGGAGTAGTTTCTGAATCTGTTTCTTTCTGTAAAATGAAGAGAAGGTACTTCAGTATAGTTGTGGTGAGGATTAGAAATGAGATCACACTTGTGAAGTGCCAGGTAAGTGGGAGAATGATTATGCCAAGTGGCAGGAGCTGGGAAGGGGGACTTTGATGTCTTAGATAGGTCCTTCTCTGTGGGGTTTGGTAGTCTTCAGCCTTCTGTTATCTATGGCTCAAGCCCACCTTCTGCTTTGTCCCTTAATCCAGGCTGGCTAAGCCACAGGACACCTGCCCTGTCAGAATGAGTTTGTGCACACTGACAGTCGGGAGTTTGGGAAGGGAGCTCTTCCTTGCATCAGCCCTCCCATAACCAGGGTCAGACACACCAGCCAAGCCCAGGAGGCAGAAGCACGAAAAGGCTCTTCATC
The DNA here is from genome assembly GCF_006542625.1 of Nomascus leucogenys. Classification (NCBI taxonomy): domain Eukaryota; kingdom Metazoa; phylum Chordata; class Mammalia; order Primates; family Hylobatidae; genus Nomascus; species Nomascus leucogenys. The sequence continues at coordinate 24,524,226 of NC_044404.1, read as the reverse complement.
GCTCAGCATATTCACTCAGTGAGTGCCACAGGGTGTTCACTACAGGCCAGGCACTTTGCGGGGTGGGGTCCTTTTCTCAGAAAATGATCAGTGGTGGCCCCTCCCTGCCCTGTAGACCTCACCTTCCAGTGGGGCTGGGGTTGGAGGGACAGATGACCCAAGCACAAAAGATGGTAACAAAATAGTGAGACCATCTGAAAAGTTCTAAAGGAAATAATAATATGGTGTCATTGATAATTATGGGTGGGAGGGCAGGGGCTCCCACAGAAACCCATCTGCCAGGGGAGGACAAGGGAACTGAGACCCAAAGGACAAGCAGGCAGGTGAGGAGGGGCTGGAGCTGGGGCCGGGGAGCACTCTAGAAGGGAGCAGGGTGGGATAGGGTGGGGGAAGCAGAAGGTTGGTTTCTGCAAAGATCCTAAGGTCAGTATAACAACCGAAGCCAGAGGTGGTTTCAGGGAGTGGACAGAATGAGGTCAGAGGCTGGCAGAGATCAGATGCGAGGTCTTACAGGTGAGAGTAAGGATTTTATTCCAAGGACTGGGGAAAGCCATGGAGGGTTTCCCCTTGCAATTAAGGAAAGCAACAGACTGGGGGTGGTGGCACACACCTGTAATCCCAGAACTTTGGGTGGCTGAGGCAGGAGGATCACTTGAGTCCAGGAGTTCAAGACTAACCCGGACAACATGGCAAGGTCCCATCTCTACAAAACAAATTTTAAAAATTAGCCGGCCATGGTGGTGCATGGCTATAGTCCCAGCTGCTTGGGAGGCTGAGGTAGGAAGGTCACTTGGGCCTGGGAGGTAGAGACTGCAGTGAGCTGAGATCGCATCACTGCACTCCAGCCTGAGTGACAGAGCTAGACCCTTTCTCCAAAAAAAGAAAAAAAAAAAAAAGGAGAAAGGGAAAAAAAAAAAAGATTTTGAAAGGAATTTAATGGAATATAAAAAAAAAGTGTGGTGATTTGGTGATTTTTCATTTTTAAAATATAGAGGATGTTTGTATATAAATCAGTTTTATTAGTCAATGAAAATTGCTTATACAATTACCCAACATCCCAGCACTTTGGGAGGCCAAGGTGGGAGGATCACCTGAGGTCAGGAGTTCGAGACCAGCCTGACCAACATGGCAAAACCCTGTCTCTACTAAAAATACAAAAAAAAAAAAAAAAAAAAATAGCTGGGCGTGGTGGCACGCACCTGTGATCCCAGCTACTCGGGAGGCTGAGGCAGGAGAATCACTTGAACCCAGGAGGCAGAGGTTGCAGTGAGCTGAGATCGCACTGCTGCACTCCAGCCTGGGTGACAGAGCGAGACTCCATGTCAAAAAGAAAAAAAAATTACCCAACAAACCACTCCAGTTTCGGATGTTACCATATGGAGTCTCAGGTGCTGGGGGATTTTAAAATAACAAAAAACGACTGCTTCCACATGGAAAATACTCACAGACAACCAGTTATCCTTCCTTTTCTTATTAGCAGAAGATGTAACTACAAACTAGCCTTTGAGCGGCTGTGTTTTCATCTCCTGGCCAGGCATGTCCAGTCTTTCATGTCTCTCCTCAAAGCCTTAATCTGCTGTTTATGGCTTTTGAGATGGTTGCTGGGGAAACCAGCCAAATGTCATGTGGGATTAGAATGCAATTTCAGGGGAGGAGACGAAGCACAGAGAATCATGAGTCCAGAGAAACCCAAGTCCACATTGTTTAATCTAGTACAGAGAGAGAGAGAGAGAGAGAGAGAGAGACAGAGAGAGAGAGGGAGAGAGAGAGACAGAGAGAGAGAGAGAGAGACAGAGAGAGAGGGAGAGAGAGACAGAGAGAGAGGGAGAGAGAGAGAGAGAGAGGGAGAGAGAGAGAGACAGAGAGGGAGAGAGAGACAGAGAGAGAGAGGGAGAGAGCGAGAGAGAGAGAGAGAGAGGAGGCAAACATACCTAGGCCAATTGATTCTGAAACAATTCCCTGTCTCTCAACTAAGTAGGCAGAGAGTAGAGGGAGCAGCAAAGGCCACAAGACACAGGCCAAGGTTCTAAATGACCTATAGGGCTCATAGTGCAGTGTGTCACGTGGCTGTTTCCAGATGGACATGCGCTGGGTGGACGTGAAGTGCAGAGGAGGACCAGTGCCCTTTCCCACGCGCTGCTGTCCTGCATGTGGTCTAATTCCCATCTTACCTCTAGGAGCATCTGGCGATGGAGGATGAGAAGACAAGAGAGTGATGGGTGTGGAGTCAGGGGTCTAATCTCTCTGCGAGCCACCTGATCTCCCCGGGCTTCTGTTTTCTCATCTGTGAAATGACGGGTTGGACGGCCTTGTCTCTGAGGCCTCATCCGGTTCCACGGTAAGTCTGATAATCATGAGTGTGCCTTTAAACAGCCAGCCCAGGTCATTACCTGACAGCTTCCTCATTTTTTATGCTACATTTTTAGGAATGTACGTTAGCACAAACCATTTGTTGGTAATCGCAAGGGAAAAACTTCTATTCTCAGAATGAAAATAGGAAGCTGTAAATTAATTTAAGTCCTTCTGCCATCAGCGGAAGCCACTCCTCCTCACCTTGGCAAGGAACCTGTGCTCTCCTGGGGGCAGTCAGCCCATTCGCAGCTATCTCGGCTGCTGAGTTCTCCTCCCCTGGTACCTCGTTGGTCTATTCTACTATCACAGTCACCCTAGGAATCCCAGAGTGAAAGCAGAGAAAACACACACTGAGGGAAGACGCAATCTAATGGCTACTCCGTTTACTTGCTGTGTGACTTCAGGCAGGTCTCCTAACCTCTCTGGACATGAGTTTCCTCTTCTATAATTCATTCGTTCAGTGAATATTTACCAGCAGCCTGCTATGTGCCAGGGGTGAATAAAAGAGATGACAATTCCTGCTCTGATGAAGCACGCATTCTGATGGGAGAAAAACAAGAAAAATGAAGAAGCCAGGCTGGGCGTCGTGGCTCAGACCTGTAATCCCAGTGCGGGGATTACAGGTGTGAGCCACTGCGCCCGGCATCTTTTATTTATAAAGTCAGAAAATCTAAATAAAAACATGTTATGAAATGATTTTCTTTCTTGGATCTTTAGGTGCTTAAGTAGGGAAATGGCACAAAACCAAAATAGAAGTGGCTAACCCTATTAAAAATTTAGAGTAATGATAAAATACTGTTCTTTATGTATACTGGCATGTATGATATGTCTCTTATTATGACGTGGAAGACTGGGATAATGATGTTTCACATTCAACATCAAGATCATAAGGAAGCTTTGTGGTAAATATCATGAAAGCTCTCTGTCTGAAACTCTCTGTACCAGAACTTACTTTGGGTACATTTATCAAACATGCTTAAAATTTACTTCTCGTATCTTGCCTGGAATCAGAATTGAGTGGTGAAAAAAATGAAGACCAGATAAAAATCAATGCTTACTTATTAGGCCTGTAAACTCAGACTAATTCACCAATGAATAAAATACTCTCCCCTTTTGGTCTTTATAAAATTCGTTGGGATATTGAAGTTGACTGTGATTGAAGTTCACTGTGATAGCTATTTTATTTTTGTCTGCCCTGCTTTCATTTCCCTTTCTTGGGTAAAGGCCTCGCCCATCTGGCCTCAGGGATGGGCAGGCAACCCAGTCTGACCAATGAGAATCCCACTGCAGTATGGAATCATAGAAAGAAGCTCTCTTTCCAGCTGAGTTGTTGGCTACCATGTTCTCTGCTGCGAGGGGACGTCCTTTTTGCAGTAAGAAGGAATTTGGTGCACACGCAAAGAGAGGTAGAGACAAAGACAGCTGAGAGATGAAGAAACAGTCCTTACCCTATGCCCTTCTAAGCTCTTAACAGAAGCATTTAGAGCTATACATTTTCCTCTCTACTTTAGCCCCCTTTTTCTCCTACTACATTGTACCAGGTTGGTCTATGACCAATACCATATGGCAGAAGTGATGGTCTGTCATTTCTGAGATTAGGTTATAAAAAGACTTCTTCATCTTGGGCTCTCTCTCTTTCTCTCTCTCTGATCACTGGCTCGGGGGAAGCCAGCATCCGTGTGCTGTGAGCAGGTTCTGGAGAGGCCCCTGTGGCGAGGAACTGAAGCCTCCTGCCAACTGTCATGGGAGTCAGCAGGGAAGCAGACTATCCAGCTGAAACAGGAAATTTCCCTTGACCCCTTTGTGAGCCTTTGCAACAGGGGTGCCTCACTCATCCCGCAGCTCTCAACCCCTCGTGGGACGGGAAGCACAGGTGAACAGGTGCAGGAGCCGGGGCGAGTGCTTTTGGGGACTGGTAGGAGCAAAACTCCCATGGCAGCATCTAGAGGGGAGTACCTGTGACCCCCCCCCGCCAAGAGACTGGAGGAGTGTCATAGTGAACACTCTTTTTAAAAGTTATTTATTTATTTATTTATTTAGAGACAAAGTCTTGCTCTGTCGCCAGGCTGGAGTGCAGTGGTGCGATCTCTGCTCGCTGCAACCTCTGCCTCCTGGGTTCAAGCGATTCTCCTACCTCAGCCTCCTGAGTAGCTGAGATTACAAGCCCACGCCACCACGCCCGGCTAATTTTTGTATTTTTGGTGGAGATGGGGTTTCACCATGTTGGCCAGGATGGTCTCGATCTCTTGACCTCGTGATCTGCCTGCCTCAGCCTCCCAAAGTGCTGGGATTACAGGCGTGAGCCACCGCCCCCGGCCTACAGTGAACACTCTTTTAGCTTTTGCCGTTCACAGATGGCTTAAGTGTTAAATAGCTCAGTGGGCCCTCTCTCTGCCTTTTCGCGTGAGGTGGTTGCTTTCCACCAGCGAGGGCAAAGGGTCAGTGTGACAGCCTTCTGTATCCCAAGCTCTTGTCTGGCATCCAGAAAAAAACCAGGTCACATGAACTAATTGAAGGATAGTAAATGCGGGGGATTTTATTGCTGACAGAAGTGGCTCTCAGAGGGAAGGGAAGCTGGAAAGGGGATGGAGCCGGGAGGTGGTCTTCCCCTGAAGTCTGGCCATCTCCAGTCGGACTTTTCTCCAAAGTCCCACTGTCGAGCTGTCCCTCTGAAGTCAAGCTGCTTCTTTCTGACATCCGGCTGCTTCTTCTCTTCTCCCCTTCTCTGCTCTCTGCCAGTGAAGCCTGGGTTTTTTATGGGTACAGAATGGGGATTGGGTGGGCCAGGGGTGGTTTTGGAAAGGGCCACGTTTGAATGGGAAAACAGGGATGTTCTCACTTTGGGCCATGGTTCCAGGCTTGAGGGTGGAGCTTTGCCAGGGTCCCTGTCCTTTTCAGCCTAGAATTTCTCTGCCTCCTGTCCTTATCACAGCCTTGCTGATGACTTGATGGCAACCTCTGAGAGACCCTGAGCCACCACTGTCCAGCTTAGCCACTCCCAGATTCCTGATCCTCAGAAACTGTGAGATAATGTTTTCTTGTTTTAGGCTGCTAAATTTTGGGATAATGTGTTGTGCAGCAATAGATAACTAATACACTCCTTAATGGATTTTTATTAAACCTGCAGTTTAACTGTCTCCTTTTTCTCTAGCATGAACAACTAGTTAACTTCTCTCCAGGAAAACACACCTTAAAGTGTTCAATTCATGTAACTGGAGACATCTGGAGACAGGAACGGAGCAGGAGGGCAGCTCTGTGCCCTTTCACAATAGAAGTCATTAGCACACAGTATCTAGGATTAGCAGGATGCCCAAGGGCTGCTTCTCATTTGCAAAGGAGACAAATCTCCATCCTAGACTTTCCAACAGTTGTTAGAAATATCCAATGGGATAGAATAAATAGCCTGCCAAGTAACTGAAGTTATCAAGGAAATAAGTCAGAGGAGGCTAGTCCATTTGGTCCGTAAAAAGATCTTTCTTTCACTCACAGGGCTCACTCAGTCAATTTCTGAGAAATCATTTTTGGTTTAATTTCCTCCTTTGGGGGAAGCAGCCTGGTCAAATCTCTCAGGACAGAACACTGTATAATTTCCCATCAAAGATCTCAATTATTCAAAAGATATTGAAGAAAGATAGCACCCGGCCACAAATTAACCTGATTACTTCCTTGAACCAAAAAAGAAATGGTGAATCTAGAGTTAAACCAACTACAATGCTCTTCATTTGTAGCTCAGAGAAGAATGAATGATACAGTGTATTTTTTTCCATCCATGTGGGAGTACATTTAATAAAGAATCTTCATCTACATAATGTAGTAAAGTAAAAAAGAATCTATTAACCCTTTAAAGTCTATCAAAAGGTGATACAAAGTCTCATAGTAAATCAGACTTCTCAATTATCCTTAATCAGTTATCTTGCAATTATCCTTGATCAATGTGCAATTATCTTGCACATTATCCTTGATCTGTGCAAGATGCCTCTTATGTTTGGAGGTATATGTTTAATGTGTATCTTTTTATTTGTATGTATTCTTGCAAAGTGCATTACTGTCTTTGTGTGGTCCTTCACATAATGCAAATGTTAGATACATCTTACTCCTTTTGGCACTCAGCTGTTTTCAGGATATATCCATGTGGCTGTGTATATGGCTACTCTTGCTGCATGGTTCTCCATAGCGTTCATGTTCCAGTTGCAAACACTAGTTTGTCTCCATAAGTAATGGTGCAATGAACATCCTCAACATACCTCTTTATGGCCCTGTGTGAGAATCCCTTTGGGATATTCTTGGGACATCTCTCTCTGTGTCTCATCTATCTCCAGGAGCAGAACTGCAGAGACAGAAATTTTGTTCTTATTTAGATGACCAAGGACTGCCAGTTTGTTCTTCAGAATGACTAAACTAGTCTATACTTCCACCAGTTATATGTCAGATTTCCTATATCCCCTCCCTCTGGCTATACTTGGCATTAATTGCTTTTACATTTTTGAGAATCCAATAGGTATAAATGGCATCTTGTCATTTTAATTTGTACTTTATCTGATTACTGGGTTTTAGTATTTCTTCATAGGCTCATTGTTTTCCTTTTGTGTCAATTACTTTTCATATCCTTTAGCCTGTTTTTCTATTGGGCTGCTTTTCCTCGTCAATTTGCAAAATCTCTTTGCATTTTATAGTTATTTCCCCTGTGTTAGTGTCAGAGGTGTTCAAACCAGGGTGACTCCATCTTTAATAGGGGCTCAGTAAAATGAGGCTGAGACCTACTGGGCTGCATTCCTAGGAGGTTAGGAGTACTTAGTCACAGGATATTTACAGTTAAGGGAACAAGTTAATAATGTTAATGTTAATGGGAAATAATAGACCCAGGAAATGTCCTGATGTCCCAATATCTTAAGAACAAAAGCATTTTTAGTTTAAGAATATGTTTCACTTTAAAGATAATAACATAGATGCTTGTGGAAGACAGCAATTACACAAAGATTAACAGTCCTTTGTCACAAACCTTTGTAGTAGAGCACATCTCTGCCATGATTTTTGCTTTATCTTATATATAAGCAAGCATTGTATCTTAGGCAGGCACGTTCCCCCTTGTGCTTTTGGGAACGCCCTACTCTGTTTATGGAGTATCTATTCTTTCACTCCTTTACTTTCTTTTCTTTTTTTTTTTTTTCTTGAGACACAGTTTCACTCTGTCATCCAGGCTGGAGTGCAGTGGCACAATCTCGGCTCACTGCAACAACCGCCTCCTGGGTTCAAGCGATTCTCCTGTCTCAGCCTCCCAAGTAGCTGGGACTACAGGTGCGCACCACCACGCCTGGCTAATTTTTGTATTTTTAGTAGAGACGGAGTTTCATCATGTTAGCCAGGCTGGTCTCGAACTCCTGACCTCAAATGATCCACCTGCCTCAGCTTCCCAAAGTTCTGGGATTACAGGTGTGACCCACCATGCCCAGCCCATTCCTTTACTTTCTTAATAAACTTGCTTTTACTCAGCTGGGCGCGGTGGCTCACGCCTGTAATCCCAGCACTTTGGAGGCTGAGGCCGGCGGATCACCTGAGGTCCAGAGTTCAAGACCAGCCTGACCAACATGGAGAAACCCCGTCTCTACTAAAAATACAAAATGAGCCGGGCGTGGTGGCGCATGCCTGTAATCCTAGCTACTCGGAGGGGCTGAGGCAGGAGAATCGCTTGAACCCGGGAGGTGGAGGTTGCAGTGAGCCGAGATGACACCATTGCACTTCAGCCTCGGCAACAAGAGCGAAACTCGGTCTCAAAAAAATAAAATAAATAAAAATCAATAAAATAAACTTGCTTTCACTCTACTCTGTGGGCTCATTCCGAATTCTTTCTTGCATGAGATCTAAAAACGCCCTGTAGAGGTCTGGATCAGGGCCCTTTCCGGTCACATCAGGACTGCAAATACTTCTCCCTATGTGAACATTTTCATGGCATTCTTCATTGAGCATGAATCATTGATTTTGATGTAACCAATTAGATTTCTGACCTTATAGCTTATGCTTTTAAAGTTTTATGAAGTCTCTCCCTGCTTCTAGGTCACAATGATATTCTCCCACAATTTGTTCTATTAGTAATTTTACATTCTAGATTTAGGTCTTTAACTTTTAACTTTCAGCATTTAACTTTTCCAAACATTTCGGACCACAAACTTTTCCCAAGTAACATACTTTGAAATACCTTACTGAAATATCTAATCTACAGATCGCTTGTATTTGTACTTGCTATATCTCATAAGACCTGGGGAAGCTTGGCAAGATGAGATCTTTCCTATGTGTCCAAGAATTTTAATCTTTTCTTCTTCTAGATTAGAACCACATTTTAATGTGTTCATTGAGGGCAGGAACATAGTTGTTGCTCACTCCTGCCCTTTAAACATACTTCTCAGTGATAATAGGACTCTGATACATCTGATACATACAGTGTATGCATTTAACTTGAAGCCAGTCTATTAGGTAAATTACTTAAACCTTGATTCTTGTATTTCCTATTCTGCATTAAAAATTTTGGTTTCGGCCGGGTGCGGTGGCTCATGCCTGTAATGCCAGCACTTTGGGAGGCCGAGGTGGATGGATCACCTGAGGTCAGGAGTTCAAGACCAGCCTGGCCAACATGGTGAAACTTGTTTCTACTAAAAATATAAAAATTAGCCAGGCATGATGGCATGTGCCTGCAGTCCTAGCTACTCGAGAGGCTGAGGCAGGAGAATTGCTTGAACCCGGGAGGCAGAGGTTGCAGCGAGGTGAGACTGCGCCACTGCACCCCAGCCTAGGCAAGATTGAAACTTGATCTCAAAAAACAAATTTGTGTGTGTGTGTGTTTTGCCCTAGGTTATTTGCAGTGGTTTTCCAATTTTCTGTTTTAGCCAAGGAATCCTCAGCTCAAGTGAAAACATGCTAGGACCTTTAGGTGTGCAAGGCCCCAGGAACCTGGAAGCATGGCGCCCCCTGGAGGCAGCCCCACAGAACACAGCTTGGGAAAACATCAAAGTGGAAACGTCCCCAGTGACTCAACTTCAGTTTTTTAAAAACAAAGAAGGCCAGGTGCGGTGGCTCATGCCTGTAATCTCAGCACTTTGGGAGGCCAAGGCAGGTGGACCGCCTGAGATCAGGAGTTAGAGACCAGCCTGGGCAACATAGGTTAACCCTGTCTCCACAGAAAATACAAAAATTAGCCAGGTGTGGTGGTGCACACTTGTGGTCCTAGCTACTTTGGAGACTCAGGTGGGAGGTTGGGGCTGCAGTGAACTGTGTTCATGCCACCGCACTCCAGCCTAGGCGACAGAGCAAGACCTTGTCTCAAAAACAAAACAATATCAAGAACCTTTGAATCCAAATACATTTATCCAGAAAAATTAGATTTTGGTGTAACAAAGTAGTGGAGTGTGGTAGAAAGAATGTCAAGAAACGGGTTCTAGTCCCAGGTCCATGACCATCCAGATGTGTGCATTTGGCAATGCCTCTGGGGCCACTTTCTTGTAAAGGTGTGTTGGGCGTGGGGTGGGGATGGAGGAGGAAGTGGAGGGAGGCAGGGGCAATAGAGGGGTGTGTCTGGGTCTGTTCTGCCGAGCTCCCACAGGGGTTGGAACTCAGGTCCCCATTCCTCCCCCAGCCCCTTGAAAAGGAGCAGCTTTGTTTACCTTTCTTTTTTGTAATAGTTTTATATTGGCTTTGTGTAAGATTTCATTTGAACAAAGAGCAGAGTCCTATGGCTTAAAAATAAGTATTCAAAATCCCACTGCACTAGATAACCTCTACTGTCATTTATAGTTCCACATTTTGGAGATTTTTTTTTTTTTTTTTTTTAACCAAGACAAAAAGTAAGTCTTTACCAGGAATAAATCATTTTTAACAAAAGGGGAAACCAGGGTAAAAGGCTTCTTGGGGAAGTGCTGAAAGTGCAGTGGTTATTTACAGAGTGAACAGTGACTCATCACCTTGAACTCTAGCACTGCACGGCATTAATGTTCAACAGGACTCTTGTGAAAGAACGAACATGATATTGCACTTCTCTGTCTATTAGCTAAATGTAAGTGATGCGTACTGAAAATACTACACACAAAAAAACTCAATTCAATGGACTGATTTAAAAATAGTTACTAACTTTATTTGTATTCATTTTAAAAACAGAACTTGTTACAGGTAATCACAAAGCTTCCAAAAAAAATTACATTCTGCTTTTGTCACCTTGATAGGACAAGGAATGTTTAAATGTCCTTAAAACACAGGGTAGTTAAAGTTGACAAATAACAAACTACTACAAACTATGGATTGTCACTTCAAGCACACTAAAATGTGGAATACATGTACATAAATTACTGACCAGTTTTTTGCAATACAAAGAGTATGCACTACAGCTTATAGTACCATAAAAGTAACATGCCCCAAAATATAACAGAAGATCACAAACACGTTCGGAGAAAATAATAACTTTGACTCTTGGGTTCAATTAAGATTGAAGTGAAATGATTGGGAAAGTTTTCTGAAACTTGAAGGGCACGCACATTATAGCAGAACCGTCAATCAACACTCACGTGGGGTTGAAAAGCAGCAGGAAGAATATGGCACGATAACAAGGGTAACCACCTTTCTCTCTCCTCAGTCCCCAATTTGAGTTAGAAAGACTGGGGACTAAACAGAAAACAATATTTAAAAACATGTATTATCTGCATAGATAGAAATCTTCCATTACGATGAGAGTGAACATTCGGTCAAAGCTATGCAGGAGTGCCAAGAGTCTGCAGGATATGATTCTGTTTCAAAAGGAAATATATAGGTTTACATCCAGACAGACCACATAACAAATTTAGTGAAAGATCTTTACACTGTTATTTAAGTGGGTAGAGACGCTGACTCAGCCCCAGGTTAATTCTTGACCTTGGCTAAAAACTCTACTTTGAACGTGATGATTTTTATAATCTTTGTCAGTGAACCCAGCAGTTGTTGCTTTCAGTTGTCTTATGGATTGTACATTTGGTAACAAGAAAACAGTCTCCAAATGATTAACATTTTCCCCTGATTCACAATGAAACAATGGCATTCTGATGAAGATGATCCATATACCGAGGGGAGTTTAAAAGACAAATAAGTATTTAGCGAATTGTAGGATAAGGTTCATAAATCTTTTAAAACTTTTTAAATAGTGAGTTTCTGTAACATGGACTTACAGCTCCAGCTAGGAAGCAACTATTGCCCCATCTTTTGTTCCTTTACATTGTCACCCCAATTATAAATAATTTGTTTCTTTTAGTACAGGAAGATACAAATGCAAATGTGCAAAAAAAGGAAGAAGGAAAGATGGACCAAGTTCACCTGTTTGGTACGTACGAGGTCCACAGCTCTGCAGAAAGGGGAGAAACCCAGTAGACAGAGGGCCTGATGCACCACAGGACTGAATACATCTTCCATTGCTTAATTATGTGTGAGACTTTCCCTTTTAAAATAAATCCATGGTCTGTGAAATAGTCTGTATAAAAATATGAAGCCTTGAATAGGTCAGTCATAGTAGTTCCATCTTTAATAGAACTCAATTTTACAAGCATGGAGTGAGAGTATCATTCCACTGCAAACTCTTTTATTTCCACAACATATTAGATCTCATTCTGCTTCAGTAGAGTTACCTCTTAAGTACGACTATTAATCATTTCATTAATATGAAAATCTGGGAAAGCTCACATAAAATACCAACATAATTGCTGGCTACCAAGATAAAATTATTTAGGCAGATTCCAACCCCAGTGGTTCAATGATAACAAAACCACAAAACATGGGACATCAAATTCATTAACTAAAATTATTAAGTCACCTCTTCCATCTGATGATGAGATTTTTCTTATTCACTGTTTCCCATCAGGGAAAATAGAATCCTCCCACGTCATGCCTTGTTTTTTTTTTTTTTTTTTTTTTTTTTTTTTTTTCTGATGCCAGGAATTAGCATTCATTGCCTCTTTAAGAGGCCAATGCAAAAAAAGGTACAGAAAGCCCTAGCCCAGGAGTTGGGATTGCCAGTTCTAGTCCCTGGGTTGCCTTGCTGGGGGTGCCTAAGTCAGTGTCATAATCTGTTTTTCTAATCTATGTAACATGGGGATAGAGTATATGATTTCCAAGGTCACTTTCACCTCTGTGATTGAGCCTCTAAGAATGCCAAATCTTTTCACTTCGTAATCATGACATTTTTAAAAGATGGAGTTAATATGAATGGGAAACTTTTTTTTTTTTTTTTTTTTTGAGCCAGGGACTTGCTGTTTTGCCCAGGCTGGTCTTGAACTCCTGAACTCAAGTGATCCTCTCATCTCAGCCTCTCAAATAGCTGAGACTACAGGCACGCACCACTGCACCTGGCTAAAGACTATATTCTTAAAGAATGAAAGTACTGCACTTCACCCTCTATCTCCTGGTATCTCTTCAATTCAAACACACCATAAATAACTACAATATTTTATTTAAGGCCAGGTGCGGTAGCTCACACCTGTAATCCTAGCACTTTGGGAGGCCGAGGAAGGCAGATCACTAGGTCAAGAGATCGAGACCATCCTGGCTAACATGGTGAAACCCCGTCTCTACTAAAAAAAAAAAAAAAAAAAAAAAAAAAAAAAAAAAAAAAAAAAAAAAAAAATACAAAAAATTAGCCAGGTGTGGGAGCGGGCGCCTGTAGTCCCAGCTACTTGGGAGGCTGAGGCAGGAGAATGGGGTGAACCCGGGAGGCGGAGCTTGCAGGGAGCCGAGATCACGCGGCCGCACTCCAGCCTGGGCAACAGAGTGAGACTCTGTCTTAAAATAAATAAATAAATAAATAAATAAAAATAAAAAATATTTTATTTAAACCTTTATGTTGAACTTAAAAGTTCCTTGAAGCTTTTTTTGGCTCTTAATTACTGGTATGTTTTTGAGTATAACATTTTGAAGAAGCAGAATGTGAACAGACTAATTTGCTTTCCAGCTGAGTTTTAGTTCTGGAAGGCAATGGAACTGTTCCTATCCATTTCTGCCTCTTAGTACCTTAAACCTCAGAGATGCTAACTAGTACCCTTTTTACATGGATTTATCTTTGGTTTCATCAGATGGATGTGCTACAAAAATCTAGAACCTAAGAGCCAATGCAGTGTAGGTTCTGTGACTATCCTTGTTAAGTGTGACAGTTTTCTAATCCTTCACAAATGTTTTTTTCCCAACACAAAGCACCATTATCTTGCCTCACAATTTTCTACATAGTTTGATTCCCATGAAGAGGTTATGATTTCTAAAGAAAACATGACTACTATACTATCAGGGTTAAATCTTTTTTTTTGAGACGGAGTTCCGTTCTGGTTGCCCAGGCTGGAGTGCAAGGGCGTGATCTCGGCTCACCGCAACCTCCGTCTCCCGGGTTCAGGCAATTCTCCTGCCTCAGCCTCCCAAGAAGCTGGGATTACAGGCATGTGCCACCATGCCAGGCTAATTTTGTATTTCTTAAGTAGAGACGGGATTTCACCGTGTTGGTCAGGCTGGTCTTGAACTCCTGACCTCAGGTGGATCCACCCACCTCGGCCTCTTGAAGTGCTGGGAATATGGTGTGAGCCACCATAGCTGGCCTATCAGGGTTAAATCCAAGTAATAACTCAATTTCAAAAAAATTGCAGAAAAGCCTATTAAAAGAAAAAAAAACCATGAGACTTACGTCTTGTAAATTTGTTACATGAACTAGATATCAAACAGCCAAAAAAGGACAGAGGTGATAGTACCTGTTAAGATCCTGGTTCATTTCACAATATGGAAAAAGTTGATGGGTACTTAGTAGCTTTTTAAAAAAAATTCATTTTATTATATTATACTAGAAAAATGAAAATATTAATATTTTCCATTCAGAAAAGTTTAAGTGACTCCTCTCTAATTTTGGTTTAAAGTTTTCTTCAATTTATTCAAGGCTCTCAAAAAAAATAGAAAAGCACTGTAATTTGCACTGCTCGATTGTAAAATGTTTTATGTGTTAGGAATAGAATATTCTTTAATTGGCAGGCAGAGAATGAAAGCCAAGCCAAATAACAACATCTCATGGGTTTTGATCACTTAGAAAATTACAGTGAATCAATATTACCTAAAAGGAAATTCAAAAAATTCCCAATTGTTGATAATACATGTCTCCTGACATACAGGGTCCATCTTGCAATAAAAAAATGGGTACAATGCTGAGTTCAGAACTGCAGAGTAAATTTATTAGGTGGTTGCTGGCTAAAATGACAAATGATGATCTGAATTCAATACATTAAATTGCTGATAGAATTGCAAATTTCAACTGAATTTACATTGAGGCCTAGCAGTGGTAGTTGGCTACAAATGGAACGGTTTATCACCTCAGAGTATTTGAGGGCAAGGAAGATACAGAAACAAAAAATTAGGGGTATGCAACACGGTTTTTAAGTGCTCAGAAATACATTTTACCATAGTGAGAATGAAACCACATGACATGGTACTAACACTATGCAGATGTCATGGTTGAATGCCTGCGTTTTGTTGCTTCATGGTGGCAGCCGCCTTGGTTCTCGGAGCTTCCCAAGTGTGCCACACAAAGGAAACAGCACAGTGAGTGGAGGCCAGCAGACCCACCCGGCCCAAAGCAAAGCCTTCTCAGTTATGAGACTTTTCTACAGAAGGGACTTCAAAATCTAAACAGACCAGAAAGAGTTAAAAAGATCCTGCTTCTTCTTAGGAAAGTTCAAATGTACATTCTGACACCTAAGTGAGAAACAATTCTGTTTTAGGAAAAGTGCCAACTGCAATCTGGGTACAAAATTTCAACAAAAAGAAAAGTAAAACTGAATGATCTCCCCCTCATTCCCTAATTCATAGAAAAATAGTAGGTGTGACTTTTGTTTCAAAGCAAGCTGAAAAATGGTTAAATGGACAACTTATAAATGGTCTTCAGAAAACCTTATCATTACCTTTTCTAGTTGAAAGTCTACGAATGACATAAATAAATGTACAGATCATAGCCAAAAAACTCAAGAACTAGTGGTTAACACAATACTGGAAAAGGTGAAGGATAAAAACTGGTGAATGAAGGTAGTTGGGTGGTCTACAGGCTAGAACACGGTCACGAACGGCAGAATGCAGTAGCCACCTGCGATCCTAATCGTTCAAGCTTACTAGTGATACGTCCCACTTCTAAAGTGGCCATCCTTCCTAGGCAGCCATGTCTGGAGGGCGCCACGTCAGGAATGAGGGCCTGTGCATTGCTTTGTCCCAAATTCCAGATAAGAGCAACATGTGGGTGGATCTGTGTCGTAAGACTGATCCTCAAAGTGGATTTGGCATTTCTTCCCCAAAGCTAATCGAACAAATACTTGAGAACCATGATTTCTACGAATTATTCTGTATTTCAGGTTTCTTTTCCTGCAAAAAATTTCATGTATACTGAGTAACAACCTTTGATCGATTTATTAATTAGAAGCTGTTTATACCAGTAGAAAAATATCCACAAACAATTAAAATTATAAGACTATTTTTAA
The DNA here is from genome assembly GCF_006542625.1 of Nomascus leucogenys. Taxonomy (NCBI): domain Eukaryota; kingdom Metazoa; phylum Chordata; class Mammalia; order Primates; family Hylobatidae; genus Nomascus; species Nomascus leucogenys. Next base: position 24,508,378 of record NC_044404.1, on the reverse strand, counting down.
ATTCATAAAAATGGTACTGTACTGGGTGTGACTACAGTTCCAGTTTTTGGTGTCTCACGTGATACAGAATCAGGAGGACTTACGTGGCTGGACGGGAGGGAAGCTGTTTTCCTAATTTGTTACTATTTAAAACTTGGGGGCTTCTCCTTTAGTGTAAAGTCCCTTTTGGAATATTACTTAAAATCTGGGACAGGTCAAATCAGCTGTTACTCTACACGACCGTGTCTGCAGTACAGGCGTGGTGAGAAGACCTATACCTCACTCTGCAGAGTCTCACCTATGCTGTTCGCAGCAACGCATCGGCCGCGGGCACAGATCACCATGGCCGGAGCCCACCAGGGCAGGCGCCTCACACCACAACCAAGGGCCTCACAGCGCGCAATCGAAGGTCTGGGGCTCATTCAGTGCTGCGGTCGGAGGGTCGGGGCGCCTCGTCTGGGCAATTTTCTGTTTGGGGTTTTTTGTTTCTTCTTCCTCTTCAGTTTCACTTTCACAGACATGAACCACCACGCTGGGTGTTGACTCCGTTCCCGCGTGAAGTTCGTATTTCTCTCCTGCAGAGGCAAACAAAATAACCATGACAAAAGCATCACTTCCAGAAAAAAGAACTCTTTTGCCTCTTGCAACTTTTTGTTCTACTCCTATTTTAATGGGTGATTCTTGTTTTTTAAATCTTTAAATCCTATGTCGGAGTATTTTATCTTGTTTTGGTGTTAAAGATTTGATACTTTAAGGCTCGTATAAAATGTTGTTTCAATACCGAGGTCTTGGGAGTTAAAATGCAAATGCTAATTATTGTTTTATGAATAACATGAGTGAATCTGTTTAATTAATTATTTATTTGAGATGGAGTCTCGCTCTGTCGGCCAGGCTGGAGTACAGTGGTACGATCTCAGCCCACTGCAACCTCTGCCTCCCGGGTTCAAGCGATTCTCCTGCCTCAGCCTCCCAAGTAGTTGGGACTACAGGCGTGTGCCACCATGCCCAGCTAATTTTTGTATTTTTAGTCGAAATGGGGTCTTTTTTTTTTTTTTTGAGACGGAGTCTTGCTCTGTCACCCAGGCTGGAGTGCAGTGGCGCAATCTTGGCTCACTGCAAGCTCTGCCTCCCGGGTTCATGCCATTCTCCTGCCTCAGCCTCCTGAGTAGCTGGGACTACAGGTGCCTGCTACCATGCCTGGCTAATTTTTTTCGTATATTTTTAGTAGAGACGGGGTTTTCATGTTGGCCAGGCTGGTCTCAAACTTCCCGACACCAGGTGATCTGCCTGTTTTGGCCTCCCAAAGTGCTGGGATTACAGGTGTGAGCCACCGCACCCAGCCAAGTGACTCTGTTTACCTTCATAATGGTTTCAGTTTGGGAGATACTTGTAAGGATCCAGGCAGCACAGGCAATCCCTTGATTATAGGACCTTGGATATCTAAGGTACAGCTCTAACGTCTAAAAACAGCACTGAGTCACTTCTTCCTCCAAATGCCTCTTTTATTCCCCTACAAGAGACATAAGTGTGTCTTGGGTGGACAACTGTCTGAACCTGCATCACACTGGTTTCTTACATGATTTTAAAAGGAAGAGAGGTAGAGAAAGTAAAGAGAGGGAAAAAGGAAATGAAAAAGAAATGACAAAAATATTGAAGGAGTGAGATGGTATCACCACCAATTCCTTATAATATATTCAAAGTAGTTGTTGTTTGTCTGATACTTGGTGAGGCTGGGGAGAGAAGGCACCTAATATTCAAGTACTAGCAAACTTTGCAGTAGTAAAAATTACAGTTACATTTATTGAGTATTATCTATACATCATTTAATACTTAATTATTTATTTTTACTTTTTTGGAGACAGAGTCTTGCTTCATTGCCCAGGCTGGAGTACAGTGGTACAATCTTGGCTCACTGCATCCTCCGCCTCTCGGGTTCAAGCAATTCTCCTGCCTCAGCCTCCCAAGTAGCTGGGACTATAGGCGTGTGCCACCATGCCTAGCTAATTTTTTGTATTTTAGTAGAGACAGGGTTTCACCATGTTGGCCAGGTTGGTCTCGAACTCCTGACCTCAAGCAATCCGCCCACCCTAGCCTCCCAAAGTGCTAGGATTACAGGCGTGGGCCACCACACCTGGCCCTCATTTAGTACATATAACCACACTGAATGGTGCCTATGATTCTCCTTACTTTATAGATGGAAAAGCAGAAGCTCAGAAAATGGAGGATAAATAACTTGCTCAAGATCAGAGCAAGCAGATGCCACAGGTGGAATGTGAACCCAGGTGTGTTTGACTTTATCCTCTGCTCTAACCATACTGCCACAATGCACGTTGCTGAATATGATCTTCAATACAAAAGTTTCTTGGGGAAGAAAAGGCGAAAAATAGAAGTTTATTACCTGGTCCCAATTTGGAAACAGCACAGAGTAAATCGTAATTTATAACAGGCATTGCATCTTCGCTCTGCTTCCACCCAACCGGGGGAGAGGCTGGAGGGGAGATGAGGAACTGCTTGACAGGCTGGGGCGGCAGGAGATAGGACTTGTCCCGCACTTCACTGGACATCTGCACCTGCAGGGAGTGAGACGCTCAAAGCCAGTTTGCAAACCGGGCTGTGTTTTCTTCATTTTCACCTTTATGTTGACTGTTCCATGTTTTTGTAGGAAATTAAACATTTCTTTCTTTTTTTTTTTTTGAGACGGAGTCTCACTTTGTCACCCAGGCTGGAGCACAGTGGTGCAATCTCAGCTCACTGCAAACTCTGCCTCCTGGGTTCACACCATTCTCCTGCCTCAGCCTCCCGAGTAGCTGGGACTACAGGTGCATGTCGCCACACCCGGCTAATTTTGTTTTTATATTTTTAGGAGAGACGGGGTTGCACTGTGTTAGCCAGGATGGTCTCGATCTCCTGACTTCATGATCCACCCGCCTCGGCCTCCCAAAGTGCTGGGATTATAGGTGTGAGCCACCACACTTGGCCTATTTCTTGTAAACAGTCTATAATCTCCAAGAGGGTGGGACTGGGTCTGTCTGGCTCACCACTGGCCACTCAGTGTACAGCACATGGCCACACATAGTAGGCCACACATATTATTTAACTGAATAAAAAATAAATGGATGGGCCAGGTGCGGTGGCTCACACCTGTAATCCCAGCACTTTGGGAGCTGAGGCAGGTGGATCACCTGAGGTCAGGAGTTCAAGATCAGCCTGGCCAACATGGTAAAACTCTATCTCTACTGAAAATACAAAAATTAGCCAGGTGTGGTGGCACATGTCTGTAGTCCCAGCTACTCGGGAGGCTGAGGCAGGAGAATCACTTGAACCTGGGAGGCGGAGGTTGTGGTGAGCTGAGATTGCATCACTGCACTCCAGCCTGGGTGACAGAGTGAGACCCCATCTCAAAAAATCAAAAAATAAAAATAAAAATAAATGGATGAACACAGAAATGAACGACAGTAACTACTAAATTCCAATCTTAGAAGACATTAGGTTATATCGACTTATTTGTACTCCATCTCAAGACACTCTACCAAGAAGCATCAAGACATCTCTTTCATTTAGGTTTTTACTTGGAAGGCAAGACAACAAATCTTTTTAATTTGAAAGGTAGACTGAAAAAAAATGCTTTTTTGAAAACAAAACAGTGCACTTAATACACAAGTAATCTCCTGATTTTGCCCATTCTTCTCAGAAGAAATTGGTTTCTCAGAGAGCCACACCAATGCAGGATTCGAATATACTAAGCATAGCCAATTCTTGGTACCCTACAGGGTCCTCTGCAATTTCGAAGTCGAAGACAGCCTTTTTGTACAATTCCATGACCTCCCTGGTTCCTCATATGAATTATGGAAATGATTTAAGAGACCATTTTCTCAGTTTTGCCAAGGATTTCATGTCTTATTTCATGTATGCCATTCTAGATGCACAGGAGAGAAGTTAGTTCCCTAACACTAGGGTGTCAGGGCGTAACCCACGCAGAATCTCAGTTGAGCAAAGCTGCCAGAAAAATCAACTCCTTCAACTACTAGTCTCAGCAAAACAAAGTTAGGAGGTAAATGTGCTTAATAAATACATGAAATTATGTATCTATAAAATAAAGGGAAAATATTTTTGTATTATTTGCTGATTGAGATGGTTCATTCTACACACCTCTGCTATAATAATATAGAAAATGGTGAACTAAAAATATTTTTGGATGGAGAAAAACAAGTTTAGAGAACAGTGTTCTTTGCACTGTGAAATACCTGTGCAAAATACAGCTTTAGCTTCTGCCCATTGAAGTCTGTTTCGTGGAGTTCTATTCGTGCTCTTGCTGCCGCTTCAGGTTTGCTGAAATTTATTCTGACTCTTCTAAAGCTTTTAAACAGCTGAAAAGTAACTTGGTCATCATAGATGGTGAAGAGTGCTTCAAATCTTTCCTACAATTAAGGAGCAGCAAGGCAAAGGGAATGGGAGGAAAAAAAAAGAAACTTTTAACAGAAGGGGAAATTTACATCATGAAACCTAATTAAGAACTCATTATAAGTTAACTTTTTCTCCAAAAAAAAGTATACTTTTCTTGCACGTATACAAGAACAGGTATCCTGTAATTTAGCAATTACACTTACTTTATGTATTTTTTTGAGATGGAGTCTCATTCTGTCATCCAGGCTGGAGTGCAGTGGCGTGATCTCAGCTCACTGCAACCTCCACCTCTCAGATTCAAGTGATTTTCCTGTCTCAGCCTCCAAAGTAGCTGGGATTATAGGGGCCGGTCACCATGCCCAGCTAATTTTTACATTTTTAGTAGGGATGGGTTTCACCATGTTGGCCAGGCTGATCTTGAACTCCTGACCTCAAGTGATCTGTCCACCTGGGCCTCCCAAAGTGCTGGGATTACAGGCGTGAGCACCACGCTGGGCTGTGCACTTATTTTAAGTGTAATTAACTTTACTAAATATTGTCCACATTCAAAGGTTATAAAATGATGCAAGATATAAGAGAATGATACAAACATGCCCAATTCTAGAACACTGCTATTGTTCTGATGTCCTCGGTGCGAGAAGGTTGGTTTTTCCCTCTGTCAGATTCCTTTCCTCCTTCAAAGTTGTCATTTCTGGAATTTTATCATTCCCTTGTTTTTCTTTATAGTTTACCACATCTATTTGTATCTCTAAAAATGTTATCATGTTATATGTATTCTTCCACAACTTGCTTTTTTTGCTTAGATCTTGCTCCTGACGTTCCCCCTTGCTGTTGTGTGTGACTGTCTTTTTTTTTTTTTTTTTTTTTTGGAGATAAGAGTCTCACTCTGTTGCCCAGAATGAGGTGCAGTAGTACAATCCTGGCTCACTGCAGCCTCGACCTCTAGGGTTCAGGCAATCCTCCTGCCTTGGCCTCTTGGGTAGCTGGGACTATAGGCACCTGCCACCACATCCAGCTAATTTCTTGTATTTTTAGTAGAGACGGGGTTTTGCCACATTGCCCAAGCTGGTCTCAAACTCCTTGGGCTCAAGTGATCTACCCCCCTTGACCTCCCAAAGTGCTGGGATTATAGGCATGAGCCACTACACCCAGCAAGACATCCATTTCTAAGTAATGTTTCAGCTGTTCTCCACCAGTTCGTTTGATTTTGTTTTTTTTGAGATGGGGTCTTGTTATATTGCCTAAGTTGGGCTCAAGTGATCCTCCTGCCTCAGCCTCCCAAGTAGCTGGGAGTACAGGCACGTCCTACCACACCCAGCACCTGAACAGTTCTGATATGTTTTATTATTTATTTTTTAAAATAGAAGGCAGGGCACAGTGGCTCATGCCTGTAATCCCAGCACTTTGGGAGGCTGAGGTGGGCGGATCACTTGAGGTCAGGAGTTCAAGACCAGCATGGCCAACATGGTGAAACCCTGTCTCTACTAAAAATATAAAAATTAGCCGGGCATGGTGGTGGGCGCCTGTAATCCCAGCTACTTGAGAGGCTGAGGCGGGAGAATCGCTTGAACCTGGGAAGCGGAGGTTGCAGTGAGCCAAGATCGTGCCACTGTACTCTAGCCTGGGTGACAGAATGAGACTCCTTAAAAAAAAAAAAAAAAAAAGAGACAGAGTCTCTCTGTCACCCAGGCTGGAGTGTAGTGGTGTGATCAGAGCTCACTGCAGCCTCGAACTCCTGGGCTCAAGCCACCCACCCCTACTTCAGCCTCCTGAGTAGCAGGCACCACCATGACTGGCTTTTTTTCTTTTTCTTTTTTTAAATGAGATGAGGTCTTGCTATGTTGCCCAGGCTGGTCTCAAACTCCTGAGCTCAAGCAATCTTCCTACCTTGCCCTCCCAAAGTGCTGGGATTACAGGCATGAGCCACCATGCCTGGCCACACCTGGCTAATTTTATTTTATTTTTGTACACACAGAGTCTCAATGCCTTGCCCAGGCTGGTCTGGAACTCCTGGGCTCAAGCAATCCTTCTGTCTGAGCCTCCCAAAGTGCTGGGATTAAAGACGTGAACAACTGCACCAGTTGATTCTAAATACTCTCTAATTTCCCTTATGATCTCTCCCTGTCTCATGAATTATTTAGATGTACGTTTCTCAAATTGCAATAGATGGGAGTTTTTTATCTTTTTAATGTCTAACTCATTTTCACTCTGATTGGAGTAGGCTATCCATAGTGATAGTAATCCTTTGACAGTTTGAGATTTGCTTTTGGTTCAGTGTCATCAAATTTCATAAATCTACATGTGCTTGAAAAGAGTGTGTTTGTGCAGCTGTTTGGTACAGTATTATAAACATGTTCAGTATATCCAGCTCCTGTGCTTTACAAGTTCTATATCCTGATTTTTTGGGGGTCTGTTTTAACTAATATCAGGAAAGATCTATTAGATTTTCCCACTATTAGGTGGATGTGTTATTTTTCTGTATAATTTGGTCACTTTCGCTTCCTACATTTTAAGGCTAAGTTATCATGTGCATACAAGCTTATGATTTTTTTTCTCTTCCTGGTGAATGGAACTTTTAATCACTAGGTAGTGACCCTCTTCGTCTCCCAGATAAAGGAATGCCCTTTGTCTTAAAGTCTATTTTGTCTGGCATTAATATAGCTGGTGTAGCTTTCTTTTGATTATGTATTGCATAGAAATCAATTTTCAGCCTTTACTTCTAACCTTTCTGTATCCTTATGTTTTAGATATGCCTCATAAAAAGAATACGTGTGTGTATAATGCATGTGTGTGCCTGTATGTAAATAAACACAGTTTGACACTCACTGTCTTTTCACTGGAGGAACTAGTCCATTGTTGATTACTGATATTTTGGGATGTCTACTATCTTATTTTATCTGTTAGTCTCAGATTTTCTGTGTTCATTTTTTTTTTTTTTTTTGCTTTTTCCAACTATTTTTTCTCTTTCTCTATTTTCCTCCCCTGAATGAAATTCACATGAAAGATGCTAATGTACCTTTGGCAACTTCTTTAAAGATGCCTAACTCCCTATAGGCACAGTTTCTCTTTCACAAAGGCAAAACAATCAAACCTTTTTCTCCACATTCACACTGAAACTATGTAATTGCACAAAAATTGCATTTTGGGGTGAAAAGCATTGGAAGAATATCTGAGCACAAATTATTTTATATAATTTGCAATACATGTATATCTCCTGAGTATTTTGAGATGGACTAGAGAAAAAGAAAGAGAGCAATATTTGAGTCGTTCATGAGGCTGAGAAAAAAATTGTTATTTTCCCATTTATTAATGAATTGGGATAATGAAAAGCCTAATTTCAATCACTAGAAGAAAAGCAACATTAAATTTTCTTTACAGAAAACATATTTAGGCAATGGTTTAATAAATGAAATGCAATAAAACGGATCTAAGAAACTTCTCAATACCTTTAGAAATATTCCTTAGGCTTGGCAATGGTAACACAATAAAAGGAAGCTATAAATTAGCTTTGTTCTTGCTTGGCCTATGTAAAGCTCTTTCAATGATCTGTTGATCCTGAAGTGCAAATTGTACACTCCCTCATTTATTAACTTCTCTCAATTTGAACATTTACCTCCCACTTTGCAACATTTCTCCAGTTGGATAAAATATAAAATAATTTGTGCTCCAATATTTATTCTTCCATGTTCAAATATCCTTCATTATTGAGGAAACATAATTTATCCTAAAAACTGTGTATTTTTTGTCAATACATTTAAAAAAATACATCACGCCAGACCTTCTACTCTGTCTGGCTTTTCAGTGGACTGCAAGCTGCTTCCAGCAGGGGGGCAGTTTTAAGATCAATTCTATTCTTACTTACTATGGCGTTTCCATATATTAAAGTAATACAGAAAGCCACGCGCGGTGGCTCACGCCTGTATTCCCAACACTTTGGGAGGCTGAGGCAGGTGGATCAACTTGAGGCCAGGAGTTTGAGACAAGCCTGGCCAATGCGGTGAAACCCCATCTCTACTAAAAATACAAAATTACACACCTGTAGTCCTAGTTACTCTGGAGGCTGAGATATGAGGATTGCTTGAGCCTGGGAGGCAGAGGTTGAAGTGAGCCAATATTATGCCACTGCACTCCATCCTGAGTAACAGAGCAAGACTGTCTCAAGAAAAAAGTAATATATATAAAATATAAATAACAAAATATTATACAGATATAGTAAGGATTTTAAAGTAGCATATCAGTTCTTAAAAGGGAAGGTGAATATGTAAGTATATTAAATATACTTACATATATTATATATATATTAAATATATATTACATATAATATATTATTATTGCTTCTGGATACATTTCAAAGTTTCTTTAGCATCCATTTCAAAAGTGGCTAGCTTTGTCGCTTTTAAAGAGAATTAGAATTGAGATTTTGCAAAATCACATCCCATTTGGTTCTTGGTATTAGCTTATTTTAAATGTATTTTAAACATTAAGAAAATATTAAAATTCCTATGTGAGATGGTTAAGAAATTAACCATTAACACTGAACACAATGGAAACTGAGGAGGAACTAATTAAGAATAGCTTCTAAAATATTAGCACTTTGTAATCCTGTACATTAAACATTTTCCTTTCCCAAGGGAAAAGGCCCATGTATTATCCCGAGCCCCTCACAACAATGAATTTTTCCTAGTACCAATACATCGTATGAGAGAAGCTATCCTGCAAACAGCTACGTGATAATCATATCCTTCTTCCTATTTCCCTTCAAGATAATTTTTTTTAATTCCAGAAATACACTGTAACTGAATGTAACATGCAGATGACAGCAATAGGTCATCCGGCTCTCTCTCTCTCTTCCAAATCCAATACCTGTGATAGGATTAAGAATTATAACAAAATGGCCAGGCACAGTGGCTCATTCATCCCAGCACTTTGGGGTGCCAGGAACTTGAGACCAGCCTGGACAACACTGCAAGACCCCATCTCTACTAACAAATTAAATAATCAGCCAGGGATGGTGGCATACGCTTGTAGTCTTATCTACTTGGTTGGCTAAAGTGGGAAGATTGCTTGAACCCAGGAGTTCGAGGCTGCGGTGAGCCACAATTGCACCACTGTACTCCAGCCTGGGCAACAGAGTGAGATCCTGTCTCTCTCTCTTAAAAAAAAGACTTATACAAAAATGAAGCCATGCAAGAACTGATTAGCAAGCTTTTGCTGAGTTTTGTGTTTTTTCTCTCTCCTCCACACCCATTTTCCCCTTGAAGTAGCATAAATATGGTTATGAAATATGTGAATTCTAGCTGTGAGGTGCTTTAGAAGCATGAAGAATTAACTTGGAGGCAAAACCATCAGTTTCCTATTTGAGAAAAATGGTTACGAGCCCTCAGCTGGTAGCTTTGCCCTTCTGTGAGTCCACAGACATCTCCATGTCGATTCCTGAGGCTGCCCCTGATAACCCGGCATTAGCACGAAAAGGATTTAGAAAATTGCGGACGGCAGAGGAAGGACATAATCTGTAAAAATGGACTGAAAATGACTTGTGATAAACGGGAAGGATCTGCAGCTGTTCATTCCAAAACCAAATGACTATTTTTCTCCTTAGAATTATTTCAGAAATAGCTCACTTTCATAAATTTCTGAATTCTCTAATGATATAAAATTAACATCATCCTGTTGGGTGATGGCTGCATATTTATTTGAGAAAAGATAATGGGGATTCCATTAAAATAAAAATCATCATTAACCACTTAACTTTTTCTGTAGTCACTTAGTATCCCCCTCTGGCAGCACAAACGTCTACAGGCATAACACAAATAATGCAGCCTAAAAACCAAAGCCTGAGGCTTTTTCCTATGATGTAAGTAGGTTTTCCACAAAATACAGACCAGAAGCTGCCTTCATATGCTAAGATCACCTGTGCAGTTAGTCATCAAAATGACAGCACATACCTTGTACCTAAAATAGCTAATAATAATATGTAACCAACAACCTTGGGAACTTGAGAGAGTGCTTGACAGCTGGATAATAGGCCTCAGTAAAGGAGAAAAGTGGAAAAGGCCATACGGGAAGGTCAGTTTCAAGGAGTAACAGATGAGGATGGTGGCCAAGTGTGTATTTCCTGACCTTTCTGGAACCACCATGGCTCCACTCTGTTGCCCTATCCCAACTCGGAGAAGGCAAGGTTTAGCTGTTTCAACTAAGAACAAACTGGGAACATGATTTTGCCACACCCCTTTGCTTTGGACTGAAAAAAAAATGAGGAGCCCACCACCTCTATTAAACATTAAAGAGTGGGAGGATGGGAGGCTGAGGCACAAGAATTGCTTGAACCTAGGAGGCGGAGGTTGCAGAGAGCCGTGATTGTGCCACTGCACTCCACTACCCTATGGGACTTTAACTCCCTCATGCTTCTAAGTCTGTGCATGCATCAGTATGGCTGAGCATCCTTGTTCAGGCAGCACAGAAATGCTGGGATGGAAAGACAGGGCAGCTCAGGCCAGGTGTTAAGGTCACACCTGCACACAGCTGGCTGCTCCAGCAATGACTAGGTGAAAAGAGGGTTAAGGTGGAGCCAAACAGGTGTCCAATACATACATACCGCACACACATATGTGTGTGTATAAATATATGTATGTGTATAGTTAAAAACATACATATTACCAAGAACACTAAACTTAAGAAAAATAGGCTTTTTTTTGCATTATTTTTATTGTGGTCAGATATACAAAACACAAAATTTATCATTTAACCATTTTTAAATGTACAAGTCAGTGGTTATTAAGTACAGTCTTACTGTGTGACCATCACCACTATCTGTCTCCTGAACTTTTCCATCATCCCATACAAGCTCTCAATACATTAAACTGTAAATCTTTTTCCCCACCCTCCAGCAACCAATATTCTATTTTCTTTTTAATTTTTTTTTTTCGTTTGTTCATTTTTGAGACAGAATCTCACTTTGTCAGCCAGGCTGGAGGGCAATGGCACGATCTCAGCTCACTGCAACCTCCACCTCCTAGGTTCAAGGGATTCTCCTGCCTCGGCCTCCCGAGTAGCTGGGACTACAGGCGTATACCACCATGCCCAGCTAATTTTTGTATTTTTAGCAGAGATGGGGTTTCATCATGTTGGACAGGCTGGTCTCGAACTCCTGACCTCAGGTGATCCACCTGCCTTGTATTCCCAAAGTGCTGGGATTACAGGCATGAGCCACTCTGCCCGGCCTAAATGATACTTTTAAAAGCATGCTACTATGAGCTGTGCCATAGAGGGTAGCACAGTTCCAGCACGTAGAGGAGCCTTCTCTCTGAAGATGCTACTGCATCTTCTAAGAGTTTCATAGTTTTAATTCTAACATTTAAGTCTTTGGTTTTTTGTTTTGTTTTGTTTTAGGAGATGGGGTCTCAATACGTTTCCAGGCTGGCCTCAAACTCCTGCGCTCAAGCAATTTTCCCACCTCAGCCTCCTGAGTAGCTTGATCCATTTTGAGTTAATTTTTTATTTGATATAAAATAAGGATGCAGCTTCATTCTTCTGCATGTGGATTTCAGTTTTCCCAGCACCTTTTGTTGAAAAGAAACTGTCCTTTCACCCACAGAATGGTCTTGGTACCTTTGTTGAAAATCATTTGACCATATACACAAAGGTTCGTTTCTGGGCTCTCTATTCAATTCCATCGATCTCTATGTTTGCCTTTATGCCAGTACCACACTGTTTTGATTACCATGGCTTTATACTAAGTTTTGAAATCAGGAAATGTGCATCCAACTTTGTTCTTTGTTTTCAAGATTGTTTTGGCAATTTGGGATTCCTTGAGGTTCTATATGAATTTCAGGGTAGGTTTTCTATCTCTGCAAAAAAACATCATTGGGATTTTGATAGGGATTGAGTTGAATCTGTAGAGCACTTTGGGTAGTACTGACATCTTAACGTTATTACGTTTTCCAGTCCATAGATACGGATGTCTTCCCCTTTATTTGTGCCTTCTTTAAATTTCTTTCAACAATGTTTTGCAGCAATGTCTATAACTTAAACCCACTGTATAAAATACAGACTGGACTAGGATTTCTTAATTCTAAACTTCTATGATTCTCTAGTATTTAACTGAGCCTCAAAGCTAACTAAATTACTAATTCATGGCCAGAACAGCACTATAAAACCAATTAAACATTTACTGAAACCTTAAGATGTTTCATGCTCTGTTAAAAACACAGTTCACTATAACAGAGATATTCTTCCTTTGAATCCTCTTTTTTAATTCCCAAATTTAAAATATCACTTTCCTCAAAGGATTCTACTTTTTCTGGGCTGAAGGCTTTGCTAGAATATACAAACAATTGATTTAGTCTAAAAATCATAAGATCACTTTACTCAGCTTCCAAATATCATTTACTTTTCTTAAATAATATTTTTGATTCTTCTTTAAATGGAAGGTACAGAATCGAAGCTTGAAAGGAAGATTTGAATTGTGCATATGATTATACAAGCCACTGAAGAATTTGGGCCAGTGTATCTGGGAGCATAATTTCAGATTAAATCTCCTATGTACCATTTTGTCTCACTCAGCTCACAATTCTGTTTCTTGATCATAGTATTGCATCACTAATCCTCAACAACCATCTTACAGAATCCATTCATTCAGCAAACATTTAACAGGTGTTGCTCTGCACTGGGAACTCAATGAGATGCTCTGCGTCACCCATCACAGAGGAGGACAGCAGAGCAAGTAGTGAGGTATTAATATCCCTCAACCACCATCATCAGAAACACAAATCAAATGTCCTATGGTGAGGAGGTCAGATAAACAGTTTTATATACAAAGGGCAGTACTTTGCAAGGGGACTAGATTCTACTGCATTTCTTTCTATGGTAAGTCCTGTTGAGAAGACTGCTAACACTAACATTTACCAAGTCCCCTAAGACACCAAGACCTAAGGCAAAAGGCAGTCCCATTTCTCATGTTATAAAAACCTAAATTATATTTTGAAAACTCCTCATGTTCAAACCAGAAGTAAGATTAATTTGCTTCTGGAGGGGCCAGGCATGGTGGATCACACCTATAATCCCAGCACTTTGAGAGGCGGAGGTAGGAAGACCGCTTGAGCCCAGGAGTTTGAGACCAGTCTGGGCAACATAGCAAGACCTTGTCTCTTAAAAAAAAAAAAAAAAATCAGGCCAGGCACATTGGCTCATGCCTGTAATATCAGCACGTTGGGAGGCTGAGACAGGCAGATCACCTGAAGTTGGGAGTTTGAGACCAGCTTGGCCAACATGGCGAAACTCTGTCTCTACTAAAAATACAAAAATTAGCTGGTTGTAGTGGCATGCACCTGTAGTCCCAGCATTTTGGGAGGCCAAGGCAGGCAGATCATCAGGAGTTTGAGACCAGCCTGGCCAACGGGGTGAAACCCTGTCTTTACTAAAAATACAAAAAATTAGCCGAGCATGGTGGTGGATGCCTGTAATCCTAGCTACTTCGGAGGCTGAGGTGGGAGGATTGCTTGAACCCGGGAGGCAGAGGTTGCACTGAGCTGAGACTGCACCACTGCACTCCAGCCTGGGTGACAGGGTGAGACTCCATCTCAAAATAAATAAATAAATAAATAAATTAATTAAAAAAATTAGCTGGATGTACTGGTGCATGCCTATAGTCCCAGCTACTTGAGAGGCTGAGGTAGGAGGATTGCTTGAGCCCAGGAGGTCAAGGCTGCAGTGACCTATGATCACACTACCACATTCCAGCCTGGGTGACAGAGCAAGACCCTGTGTCGCTTTTTTAAAAGACAGAGAAAAAAAAAACAACTGGGGTTAAAAACAGCAAACAAGCAAATACAATCACACTGGGACAAATCCAAATCTGTCAAAGAAAAATGAAGCACTAAGCCTGTGGCACTCCTGATGGAGCTACTGATTAGCAGAGCACATACATAAAATTAACAACCCTATAGCTGAGAAATATACATTGAAAGATAAGTCCTTTTCTCCACCTATTTTTCTTACAGTTTATTTTCCTATGATTTATTATCCCTCCAACACTATTCTTAAGAAATATTGACAAAAACATGGAGCCAAAAATCTAATGATCTGGAGCAAAGATTTACATTTACATGATAATGGCACCTGTGTTATTTATTCTACTATTCGGAAGAATGTAAAAGCTTACTCCAATAGTTAGAAGCTTATAAAGACAAAAACTTTTTCAAGTTAGGAAAAAAATTTTTTTTTATAGAGATGGGGTCTTGCTATGTTGGCCAGGCTGGTCTCGAACTCCTGGGTTCAAGCAATCCACCTGCCTCGGCCTCTCAAAGTGCTGGGACTATGGGTGTGAGCCAATGTGCCCAGCCAGAAATTATTTTTTGACATTAAAGTGTTCAATTGCAATCAGGATTATTCTGCTTATAATCCAACAAAAGCAACTGTTTTATTTTTTGCACATTCATAGATAACCTGAATAAACAGCTGATTTCAGGAGAAACTACAACAAAATAAGACACTGACAGAAGAAAAATGTAAAGGAAACATTTGATTCTGCCCATATTTTAAAAAATATTTCTTTAACAGAAACGAGGTCTCACTATGTTGCCCAGGCTGGTCTCAAACTCCTGGTCTCAAGCGATCCTCTCGCCTTCGCCTCCCAAAGTGCTGGGATTACAAGCATGAGCCATCATGTCTGGCCTTGATTCTGTCCATATTTTATATCCAATTGATGATCTATAGATAACCATAATATAAACATTTTATATTTTGTCATTTCAGATATTACTGTTAAGGGTGTTAAATACAATTTACTAGGAAGTCCGCTGAACTGCTGTTATTAGAATTTCTGCTGGGATGATTTCCAGTATAAATTTATGTTAGATATAATCCCCAAATGGTTTAAAAAATGAAACCCAACAAGGACCCACCCTTTTGGCAGGTTAAAAATTTCCCAGGCTACAGTTAAAAAGAAAAGGTTGAAATAGAAAAGATTGGCCAGACGCGGTGGCTCACGCCTGTAATCCTAGCACTTTGGGAGGCCGAGGTGGGCAGATCACTTGAGGTCAGAAGTTCAAGACCAGCCTGGCCAATGTGGTGAAACCCCATCTCTACTAAAAATACAAAAAAATTAGCCGGGCATTGTGGCGTGCGCCTGTAATCCCAGCTACTCAGGAGGCTGAGGCAGGAGAATTGCTTGAACCTGGGAGGCGGAGGTTGCAGTGAGCCGGGACCGCGCCACTGCACTCCAGCCTTCCAGCCTGGGCAACAGAGAAAGACTCCATCTCACCAAATAAACAAAAACAAAAACAAACAAACAAGAAAAAAAAACAACAAAAAAGAGAAAGAAATAGAAAAGATTGTGAGGTTTCTTGAAAGAATTCCGACATATATAATTTTAACATAAATTGGCAATTCATCTGGTTTTTTACAACAATAAACAAGGTTAACTTATTTATAACATAAAAACTTAGAGCTCTTAGCATGAAACTCAAAAGGACGATTTCAAAATGTCTAAATTATGACTGAACTTGGGAAAGCAAATAGCATTTGTAAATGAAACAACCCTGAAAGACACACAGCTGGCGAGTGCAGCCCCCTTCCCTGCTCCGCTTGGGCTGGGTCATCTCCAGGCGGGTGCACTCCCAGAGCTCCCTGGCTCCCTGCTCTGCCCTCTTCTCCCATCGCTCTGCCATCCACGTGCTGCGGGCTGAGCTTCCTGACGTGGAGCTCTGATGGCCGCTCTGTGCTCAGAAACCCTCCGACCGTTTCCCACAAAAGGGCAAGCTCCTGAGCTAGATGTTCATGGGATTTTGCTGGGTGGCCCCATACTCACTCTTCTAGCCCAATTTCTCCTGACTCTGGCCAAATATCAGCTATGTGCTAAGCACACAGAATGGCTCGCTACTCCTGAAATGGCCCACACTCTCTTGATTCAGCTCTTTTCTCATTCTGTTCCCTCTGGCCAAAATTTCCTTTCCCTTCCCTGCTAAAATCCTACCCAACTCTCATAGCCCTTCTCCAATGCCACCTCCCTGTGAGATCTTTTATTCCAACTGGCTGTGATCTTTCCTCAATGCACTTTTAAAATTATTATTATTTAAATAATTATTATTCCTCATTTTTTAAATTATTATTATTATTTTATTTTATGGAGATGGGGTCTCACTATATTGCCCAGGCTGGTCATGAACGCCTGGGCTCAAGTGATCTGCCCGCCACAGTCTCCTAAAATGCTGGCATTACAGGCACGAGCCACTGCACCTGGCCCTGTTCTTTCAAGTGTTTCTTTCTTTTTTCTTGAGACGGAGTCTCGCTCTGCTGCCCAGGGTGGAGTGCACTGGTGCAATCTCGGCTCACTGCAACCTCTGCCTCCCAGGTTCAAGCGATTCTCCTGTCTCAGCCTCCTGAGTAGCTGGGATTACAGGCACCTGCCACCACGCCTAGCTAATTTTTGTATTTTTAGTAGAAACAGGGTTTCACCATGTTGGTCAGGCTGGTCTGGAACTCCTGACCTCGTGATCTGCCTGACTTGGCCTCCCAAAGTACTGGGACTACAGGCGTGAGCCACCACGCCCGGCTACTTTCAAGTGTTTCTAAAGGCACTAAGATTCCATGTGATATCATTATTACTTGTCATCCCTGCTGCCTGGCCTTGATTCTGCTGCAGGGCTGGACACCATGAGGCAGAAGCTGCATGTCTCATGCTCTATCCCCTGAAGCAACTGGCACCAGTGCCTGGCACACCGTAGGCACTCAAGTACATCCTGAGTTAAATGGTATCGAAGTTCTGCTCCAAGGAAGTCATTGGAAGGGAAATATTTTGGGTGCATCGGCTGAAAACTAAAGGGCCAGTGATAGTGTTTTGAGAAAAAGCTCAGAACGTGGAAAACACATCCCAGTGGCAGAGCTATTTTACTTTTGTGGGACTAAGACCTATAGCCATTTGTGAGGTCATGACGGGGAAAAACAAAACAAAGCACACACACACACACACACACACACACACACACACACACCTCTTTCTAGGTAAATAATAAATGAACTAAAGGAATCTTTAAAATAATAAGCTCAATCATTTTCCCCGGTTATAGAAACTAACACAAGAAACGTGAACAATTTTGTTACGACAAAATCATAAATAGTCCTAATAGGTTTTACGTAAATCAGTCCCAGGAAAAAGCTGAATTCCTTCTTTTGTGAATGCACTCCCAAGTAATAGGAAGCCCGGCTAAAGATCCCCAGGTTTTCTTTAATTATAGTCTCCGAAAATGAATAAGTGAAGAAATAAGTGAATGGATTGAATAAGACTTGACTCAGAATTCACTAAATGCCAGTGCTTCTTAAAGTGTCTATGGAGAAGAACTGGTTTTGGAACATTTCCTATCTGCTGCAGACTGATACTCTTCTAAAAATACAATAAAAATTCTGCGGCAACATCTAAAAGTGGACATACACTTTCTATACTTAATTTGTCAGAGACCAGTCAAGCTCTGTTTCCCCAAATCCACACACATTTAACATGCTACGAATGTAGGGAAAGGGAGGAGAGATGCCTACCTTCTGCTCTCGTGCCTCAAACACTGCTTCATGGACGCTGCAAGCAAAAAGTGAGGTAGGCAGATCACTTAAATCCATCATCTCATCCAAATCATCTTCGTTTTCACCAAAAATCATCTCTTCTTCCTCTTCTTGGTCAGTGCTACACAGATCTGACTGGCTATCATTCCAAGATTTCATAGTGTCCCTCAGCATTATCCCCCAAAGTGGGCCTTTTCCGTCTGTATAGTCCCAGGATGTCTATCAGGCACCCACTATTAAAAAAAAAAAAGAAAATGCAGAGGTAAAACTCTGAAGACCAAATAATGTTCCAATCAATCAATGTCTCCAGGCTGCAATTCATCAAATGAAGCAATTTTATTTAGAAAGATAAATCAATATTTAAATCAATGCATTACAGTCCTCGCAAGTGAATTCTAGATACGCTAATTTGATTTGCTTAGCATATTTTATGTAACATATTTCACTGGCAATGATTTATTAAGAAAAAAAGGCAAAACATTTTCTAGTGAACCTAGGGAAAAAGGGTAACATAAAATGAGATCGTATCAATATGTGTTCTAGTTTAGAAGCAGTAGAAAGAAAAATGTGAACCAGAAGAGCCTCCACATATTTGTTTGGGGTTTTCCATGTACAACACTGTAACTGGCACAGCCAAATACAACCCACACTAATTCTCTCACCATCTGCACCCTGAAATATGGTCTGTGATGAGCTGACTCTACCTCTCCTAACCAATTTGTTCTTTTTGAATACACTCGAAAGAATTAAGTTACACAGAATCAAAAGCTGTCTATAAATTCAGTCTTTGTTAATATTAGAAATATTTGCAGTAGGCAAAATTTAATACAGAAAATCAAAAAGAAGGCCAGGTACGGTGGCTCATGCCTATAATCCCAGCACTTTTTTTTTTGAGATGGAGTCGTGTTGTGCTGCCCAGGCTGGAGTGCAGTGGCGCGATCTCGGCTCACTGCAAACTCCGCCTCCCGGGTTCAAGCGATTTTCATGCCTCAGCCTCCACTACAGGTGCGTACCACCATGCCCGGCTAACTTTTTACATTTTTTTGGTAGAGACGGGATTTCACCATGTTGGCCAGGCTGGTCTCCAACTCCTGACCTCAGGTGATCCTCACACCTCAGCCTCCCAAAGTGCTGGGATTACGGGTGTGAGCCACCACATCTGGCCAACCCCAGCACTTTGGGAGGCTGAGGCAGTGATCAAAGGATCACTTGAGCTCAGGCGTTCAAGACCAGCCTGGCAACATAGTGAGACCTTGCCTCTACAAAAAATTAAAGAAAATAAAAAAGATGTCCTTTTTCTGAACTTTTTTTGAGACGGAGTCTCGCTCTGTCGCCCAGGCTGGAGTGCAGTGGTATGATCTTGGCTCACTGCAAGCTCCACCTCCCGGGTTCACACCATTCTCCTGCCTCAGTCTCCCAAGTAGCTGGGACTACAGGCGTCCAACACCAGGCTCAGCTAATTTTTTGTATTTTTAGTAGAGATGGGGTTTCACTGTGTTAGCCAGGATGGTCTTGATCTCCTGACCTGGTGATCCACCCGACTCGGCCTCCCAAAGTGCTGGGATTACAGGAGTGAGCCACCGCGCCTGGTCCCTTTTTCTGAACTTTAAAAAATAACCAATTTTAAGGCAAATGTCTGGAGCTGACAGTGTCCCTGGGTGGAATAACAGGACAGAATCTGTCTCTCATAGGCTGTTTCTGTGCATGTCTGCCTCTTCCAATGAACTGCACATCACATTTACCGAGCAGAGAGCCTTGGACATGACACATTTCAAGATGCGGAGGCAGAATTTAATAAATACGTAGCAGGCACAGACAAACTAAGTGATTATGATTACTACCTCAATACCACCTGATTTGTGATTTTTCCCTTTTATTTCAAAGAACAGAAGGTCACAAATACATTGCTTACACACAGTACAATACAGAATGGTAATTATGGAATAAAAATAGTGAGGTTTTTTGGTATTCTACAATATCAATCAAGACTACTTCTAAGAAGTAAAATCTTTACTCATTTGTATACACATTTTCTGAGTGCCTACTGCTCGGTGTTGGGGAGTGAAGAAAACATGGTTCCTACCCTCAAGGCACTCCCAGCAAAGCCAGCATTTCTCCTCTTCAACAATGCTAAGCACCCATTCTCCTAAAGAACCCCGTTCCATCAGCTGTCAGCTGTACTTAATTTTTTTTTTTTTTTTGAGACAGAATTTTATCCTGTTGCCCAGGCTGGAGTGCAGTAGTGCGATCTTGGCTCACTGCAACCTCCGCCTCCCAGGTTCATGCCATTCTCCTGCCTCAGCCCCCCAAGCAGCCGGGACTACAGGCATGTGCCACCATGCCCGGGTAACTTTTGTATTTTTAGTAGAGACGGGGTTTCACATGTTGGCCAGGCTGGTCTCGAACTCCTGACCTTAAGTTATCCGCTCGCCTCCGCCTCCCAAAGTGTCAGCTATACTTTCCATTTCTCCTTCTCCACTTGTTCCTCTTCCTCAGCAAACGTGTTCCTGCGAGCCCTACCATCTGGATTCTACTCTCCCCTCACGCTCCCCCTAATTCTCCTTCACCTTCCTACCAGCTCCTAGGAAACGTGATCTCTTCTTGCCGCGCTCCCTCTGCTCTAGTCACTCCTGAATTAGGTGCAGTTTGGCCTCCGCGCTACCTTTTGGCTGCAGCTGTCCTCCTCATGGACGGCAACGGCTTCCCAACAGGCATCCCACATTTTATCATGCGTCACTTTATCACACTGCACTGCATTTTTTCCAAAATGAAGGCCTGTCACAACCCTGCATTGAGCAAGTCTATCAGTGCCACTTTCAAACAGGATGTGCTCACTTCGTGTCTGCCATGTTCTGGTAATTCTCACAATATTTCAAACTTTTTCATTATTATTTTATCTGTTACGGTGATCTGTGATTAGTGATCTTTGATGTTACCATTGTAATTGTTTTGGGGCACCATGAACTGCACCCATATAAGATGGCAGACTTCATCAATACATGTTGTGCGTGTTCTCAATCGACATGTGTTGTGGGTGTTCTTCACCAATACACATGGGTGTTCTTAATGAATACATGTTGTGGGTGTCCTTAACCAATACATGTTGTGGATGTTTTGTTTTTTTGTTTTGTTTTGTTTTTGAGACAGAGTCTTGCTTTGTAGCCCAGGCTGGAGTGCAGTGGTGCGATCTTGGCTCACTGCAGCCCCCGTCTCCCAGGTTCAAGCGATTCTCCTGCCTCAGCCTCCCAAGTAGCTGGGACTACAGGTGCACGCCACCACGCCCAGCTAATTTTTTGTGTTTTTAATAGAGACAGGGTTTCACCATGTTGGCCAGGATGGCTTCGATCTCTTGACCTTGTGATCTGCCCATCTCGGCCTCCCAAAGTGCTGGGATTACAAGCGTGAGCCACCGTGCCCGGCCATGGGTGTTCTTGGTATGTGTTGTAGGTGTTCTAACTGCTTCACTGAGTGGGGCCATTTCCCCGACTCTCTCCCCCTCCTCGGGCTCCCTACCCTCTGAGACACGACAATATTGAAATTAGGCCAATTAATAAACCTTCAATGGCCTCTAAGTGTTCAAGTGAAAGGAAGCATCCTGAGTCTCTCACTTTAAATCAAAAGCCAGCACTGATTAAGCCTACTGAGGAAGATACGTCCCCAGAGGCCGAAAGCTAAGTCTCTTGCACCAATCAGTCAAGTTGTGAATGCAAAGGAAAAGTTCCCAAAGGAAATTAAAAGTGGTACTCCACTGAACACACAAATGCTAAAAAGGCAAAAAGAGCCTTATCGCTGATACGAAAAGTCTGAGTGGTCTAGATAGATGATCAAACCAGCCACAACATTCCCTTAAACCAACGTCTAATCCAGAGCAAGGCCCTAACTCTCTTCACTTCTATGAAGGCTGCGAGAATGGAGGAAGCTGAAGAAGAAAAGTCTGAGGCTAGCAGAGGTTGGTTTATGAGGCTGAAGGACAGGAACTGTCTCTACAACATAGAGGCGCAAGGCGAAGCAGCAAGTGCTGATGTGGAAGCTGCAGCAAGTTCTCCAGAAGATCTAGCTAAGGTCATTGATGAAGGTGGCTACGCTCAACAGATTTTCAATATAGACAAAATAGCCTTCTATTGGAAGAAGATGCATCTAGGACTTTCATAGCTAGAAGTCAATGCCTGGCTTCAAAGCTTCGAAGGACAAGCTGACTCTTTTGTTAGGGGCTAACATAGCTGGTGACTTTACGTTAAAGCCAATGCTCATTCACCATTCTAAAAATCCCATGGCCCTTAAGAATTGTGCTAAATCTACTCTGCTTGTGCTCTATGAACGGAACAATTCAGCCTGGATGGCCACACATCTGTTTACAGCATGGTTTACTGTATGTTTTAAGCCCATTCTTGAGACCTACTGCTAAGAAAAAAAGAGAGATTCCTTTCAAAACATTGCTCTCGTTGACAATTCGCTCGGTCACCCAGGAGCTCTGACAGAAATATACAGGGAGATGAATGTTCTTTTCATGCCTGCTAACACAATATCCATTCTGCAGCCCATGGATCAAGGAGTAACTTTGACTTTCAAGTCTTACTATTTTAAGAAATACATTTCATAAGTATACAGCTGCCAGAGGTAGCAATTCCTCAGATGGATCTGGGCAAAGTAAATGGAAAACTTTCTGGAAAGAAGTCACCATTCTAGATGCCATCCAGAACATTCGTGATTTATGGGAGGAGGTCAAAATTGCAACATCAACAAGTTGGGAAGAAGTTGACTTCAACCCTCATGGATGACTCTGAGGTGTTCAAGACATCAGTGGAGAGAATAACTGCAGATGTGGTGGAAATACCAAGAGAACCAGAATTAGAAGTGGAGCCTAAAGATGTGACTGAATTCCTGCAATTTCAAACAAAACTTGAATGGAAGGGAGTTGGCTCCCTGTGAATGAGCAAAGAGGGCGGTCTCTTGAGATAAAATCTACTCCTGGGGAAGACATTGTAAACATTGTTGAAATGACAACAAAAGATTTACAATATTCCATAAACTTAGTTGATAAAGCAATGGCAGGGTTTACAGGACTGGCTGCAATTTTGAAAGAACTTCTACTGTAGGTAAAATGCTATCAAACAGCATCACATACTACAGAGAAATCTTTCGTGAAATGCTGTTGTCTTGTTTTAATAACTGCCACAGCCACCCCAAACTACAGCATCACCACCCTTATCAGTCAGCAGCCATCAACCTCAAGGCAAGACCTTCCACCAACAAAAAGATTACGACTTAATCCTTAGCATTATTTTTTGAGATGGGGGGGTCTCATTCTCACTCTGTTGCCCAGACTCTAGTGCAGTGGCGTGATCATGGTTCACTGTAGCCTTGACATTCCCAGGCTCAGGTGAGCCTCCCACCTCAGCCTCCCAAGTAGCTGGAACTACAAGCACACACCACCATGCCCGGTTAATTTTTGTATTCTTTGTGGAGATGGGGTTTTGCCATGTTGCCCAGGCTGGTCTCGAACTCGTGGGCTCAAGTGATCCACTCGCCTCAGCCTCCTAAAGTACTGGGACTATTAGGTGTGAGCCACCACACCAACCGATCATTAGCATTTTTTAGCGACAAAGTATTTTTTAAATGAAGGTCTATAATTTTTTTTAAGACACATGCTATTGCACACTTTATAGTATAGTGTAAACAAGACTTTTATATGCACTGGGAAACCAAAATTCATGTGACCGGCTTTATTACAATGATCTGTAACAAAACCCACGATATCGCCGAGCAAGCCTGTAGTTGAAACCCTGTGTCAGGTGTCAGCCTATCTCTGTAGCACATGACCTGGCTGCCTATTCCATTCATTCTTGGACCTCCCTGTGTCCCTGCCTTCTGGGTCTTGCCTCTTCCCGGCCCTTCTTCCTCACCAACTCTATCTTTTTTACGGCCTCTTTCTCCACATCCTCATCCTTTTTTCCTCATCTTCCTCTCCTGGCTGATTTTATCCACACTGGAGTATTTAGCTGCCTAATCACCAGAGGTTCTCAACTAAGTTCCTGCCTCCCCGTGGTTCACACACACCTGTGTCAATACTGGCTCTCATTTCATGCAACGACCTTAAGACAGGATGAATGTCACCAAAGTTGGGAGGGAAGCCAGAGCAGAACCTTGAGCAATAAAGGTTATATTGTGATTATTTGTTTACAAATCACTCCTAGCTACAAGACCGTATCTGCGAAGCTCCAGGCCCTGGCACAGTTTCCCGCTCACAGTGTATGCTTAATAAGGGAGGCTGAATAAAAGCAGGTAGTATTGTGGTTACCCCACTGATATGTCAGCACAAAGGTAAATTGAATTCTGCATGGGATTAGAGATAGCTTCCCAAAGGAGGCAATGGTGAGACTTCAAGGATGAACAGAATTTCGGAAGGAAAAGAATGGGGAGCATTCCACGCAAAGCCAGCAGGACATGAACAAAGGCAGGAAGACAGTAGGACCAGCATGCACAAAGGTCATGTGATCTGGCATGGCTAGGGTGCAAGGTGTTTGGTGGGGGTGGCATGAGACAGTCGGAAAGGCAGGTATGGGCCAGGTTGCCAAGAAAGTAGGGTTACAGAGCTTTGACATAAAAACCAGCATGCCATTGTGGGTTTTTAGGCAGGGAAATGATAAAACCAAGTGCAATTTAACTTTCAGTATCTCTAAAGGTGGGCTGTCTTTGTATCTTATCTCTTAGAGGCACTAATGTTTCTATCCTATTCCCAACCCATTAAAAAGAGGTAAAGAAAATACTGTGCCCGGATTTTTGGAGACTGGCAAGTTGAGGAGCTCTGGCTGACTAGGTTTTGAAATTTGAGAAAGTCAACCTATTCTTGATAAGATTTTTTTGTTTCAAGTTCCCTTGTCTAACCCGTAAAAAGATTTTAAAAAACAGAACACAGGAAATAATCCTTCACCTGACTTAAAAAAAAAAAAATTCTTAGAATGTCACACCTTCATTTCCTGTTTTCTACCTTCAATTTTGAGTACTTTTTTTTTTTTTTTTGATATAACTTCAAACAGAAGTTATAAGAATAGCACAAGAACTCGGGTACGCTGTATCCTTTACCCAGAGTCACCAATTCCTTCTGTTTTGTGCATCTGCTTTATCTTTCTCCATTTTTATAGACATGCATTTTCCTGAGCCATTGAAAGATGGAGCATACCCCTTTTACTTCCAAATACTTCAGTGTATAAGAACAAGATTATTTTCTTACATAACCCATAGGATAATTATCAAAAACAGGAAATTCAACATTGATATAATACTATTATCTAATACATAATTTGTCAAATGCATAATCTGGATTCAAATTTTGTCAGTTATCCTAATAACGTCTTAGCTATTTTCCTTCGATTTTTTTTTTTAGATTATTGTCAAATTATTTGTCGTTTGTCCCAAGATATCTATGTTGCTTTCTTTTTCCTTTTTTAAAGACAGGGTCTCTGTCACGCGGGCTAGAGTGCAGTGGTGTAATTATAGCTCTGCTCCAACTATCACAAGACTAAACTGTTTCTCAGTTTCCCAATCCAGGGAACTCTAGACTGGCCCAGCAGAAAGGGCTGAACCAATATCCTCCAGCTCCTGTAAGCAAAGGTCTGTGCTAATCCAGGTTTCCCATCATCTCCAGCACAACTGTAACTACGGCTGGCTTCTGGCAAATTGTTTCTTCATGGAAATATCAAATGAGTGGAAAAACTCCAAGTAACACGACCATCTGCTCTGCCACAACAAGCCTGTGACAAAAGTCATCTATCAAGGCAAAATGTCAAGCACATGGCATGGATCTTGCATTTTCTGTTCTGATCAGGAAAAGGCAAATTCTTTCTCCTCCAGGATTAAAATTAACAAGCTTCCCAACTTGGTGAACATTTCAATATCTTAGTTAGATGTACTTTTTACTTTTTTTGTATGTTAAAAATGCTACCAAACAATACTGGAAGCAAACAAGTGCTCCATTATCAGCTCTACAAGTGTCCTGCTGAATAACCTTGGGAAAAATCACTTGGCTTTTCTGTATTTATAAAATGAACAAAATAAAATACATAAAATGTATAAAATATATAAAATAAACACAGGTGCTTTGGGCTAAGTTCCTTTTTTAAACTTCTAAATTATAAATTTCAACTAAGTTAAAAAAACAAAACAAAACACTTGGACTGGTGTGGTAGCTCATGCCTGTAATCCCAGCACTTTGGGAGGCAGAGGCAGGCGGGCTGCCAGAGCTCCAGAGTTCGAGACCAGCTCGGGCAACATGGCAAAACCCCATCTCCACAAAAAAATACATGGTGCACGCCTGTAGTCCCAGCTACTCAGGAGGCTGTGGTGGGAGGAATACTTGAGCCTGGGAGGCCAAGGCTGCAGTGAGCTGTGTTTGCACCACTGTACTCCAGCCTGGGCAACTGAAGGAGAACTTATCTCAAAAAAAAAAAAAAAAAAAAAAAAAGAAAAGAAAAAGAGAAAAAGAAAACAAAGCAACAAAAAGCCGCTTAGGATCGTCAATGCGAAGTTCTGAACAGCTATCACGAAGCCCTACCTTCTATTCTCTAGTCATTTACCACTCACAGGTAGAACTGTACTATTTTTAGTAGCTGTAAGAAAAATTTGGTGCGACAGTAAAGTAAAACGGGTGAAAATTTGATTTTTGTATTTTGTATGTTTCAATGACCCATGTCTTGTTTTCACAGATAACCTAGAATTGGTCCTGTTATAATTGAGGTTCCACTCCACCAGGAATTCGTTAGCAAGAGACAGATAGAAATAACAAAAACCAGCCTACAAAACATATGAAAACAACAGGCTTTAAAGAGTAACTGAAGCTGAGATACATAAGACTGATGCTATTTGTTGTGCTGTGTATAATTTCTTTCCCCTGGATAGAACCTCTACATTCTAGGGAAAAAGTGGAGATTGCGGTCCGACCTCCACCTTCTGTGTTTTTTTTCTAAGTAACAAATGGTGTTGAACTTTAGAGCTTCCATTATTTCACAGGCTTCAGGCTAATGGATTTCCGGGTCACACTATTTTTCATGCTTTAAGTCCTTCAACCAACAACTCTAACACCATACAAAATCTGCTCTTGTCTGTTACCTAATGTTCACATGTTTGAAACCTTTACAAACGTTGTATTTCAATAGCAGGAAAAATCTTGTTTCCTAGAAACGCACTGAAATCTGTTTTCAGGCTAAGAAAGAAAAGGTTTGGGCTGGTGCGGTGGCTCATGCCTGTAATCTCAGCACTTTCGGAGGCAGAGGTGGGCGGGTGGCTTGAGCCCAGGAGTTCAAGAACAGCCTGGGCAACATAGTGAGACCCAATCTCTACAAAAAATTAGCCGGCACCTGTAGTCCCAGCTACTCAGGACGCTGAGAGGTGGGAGGATCGCTTGATCCTGGGAAGTTGAGGATGCAGTGAGCTGTGTTTGCACCACTGCACTCCAGCCTGGGTGACAGAGCGAGGCCTTGTCTCAAAAAGAAGAAAAGAGAAGAGAAAAGCAAAGCAAAGGCAAGGCTTGCCAATGCAGTAAAATGTAAAGCTGATGACCTGGCTAAAGAAGAGACTCAGTTTTCAAGCTTTTCACAGTCTTCCTGCATGGAAAGCCCATTTCTAGATCAATTTAAATCCCCACCAAAAAGAACACATTTGTGTGATGTATATCTAGCTCCTGAATTATGTGTTTACAGAGTTTAAGATATTGAACCAAAGCCAAAGAAATAGTCTTAAAACAAATTAATTTACGTCGTATGTAATCACAGCTACAGATAAATCAATTGCTTCTTTTGCCAAATAGTACATCAGAGACTTCTATGAAAAGCTCAGATAAATGTGGTGTACTTGGCGGCTTCCAACAAGTGGAAGCGAATATTTTTGGCTTTCAGCACTACAGGAAAACATCACTTTAAATAATCCTTGTTTGTATCTGAAACACGGATCTGGATTGCTTCCTACACTAGAATCCTAATCTCTAAAGGAGATGATCAGATTTTGCACGGAAGCTAGAAGAATCAACCTGGAACAGATCACTCCTGCCCTACCTGTCCAGGCGGCGGACAGAAGCAGACAGACAAGTTTCAAGAAGTTAGGGAGTCACTAATGCGATGGTGATCCACGCACCGTGGGGGAAGCGGGGCAAGGGAGAAAGACAGGGGGCTTCCACCTTCCACGCGCCCCTGCACCGCTCCTGCCTTCAGAGGCAGGCTGGGCCTGTCGGCTTTTCAAAAAGTCAAACACTTGATGGGAGAAAATCGTTGGTGGAGAAGACAAAACATTTTTGTTTTGTTTTCCGGGACACCACCCTCGAGGCTGCCAGACTAGACCCCGCGCGCGAGAAGGGTGCGGCGGGAGGCGAGGTCGCGGGAGGCGACGTCGCGCGCGACAGCATCTCCCGGTCCCGCGGCTCGGGGTGCCCACCCCTCCCGGACTTCTCGGGGCGGCTTTTTTTTTAACTTTTCACGCCCCCACCCCCCGCCCCGCCCCGCGCCCCACCCCCGCCCCGCGCTGGGTGCAAACCTGCTGGGGAGGCCGGGGACGGTGGGGCCTCACCTGCACGCCCCGCCGCCGCAGGACGGGAGCCGGGAGGAAAGCGGACGGGCCCGGGCTGCCCGACGGGGCTGCGGGGAGCCGGGCGGCGCGAGCTGCGGGGCCTCCGGGAACCTGGTGGGCGGCGGGCGGGGCCGAAGACAGAGCCGGGAGCCGCAGGCAGCAGCAGCCTGGCCGCCACGCCCTCGACGCCGGCGAGAGCGGCCGCCTCGGCTGGGACTAGGGCGGTGTCCCGGCTGAGCGAGGCTGCCGGCGCCGCGCGCGCTCCCGGGCCCCTGCGCGCGCCCGCCTCGTCCCCTCCTGTTCTGGCAGGGCGCGCGCACGGCGGCGCAGGCGCCAGAGCCCAGGACGAGGGTGGGGACCCGGGCGGCGAGCGGGGCGGGGGCGCGCGGGGGCCGGGGTGGGGATGTCTCGCCGCGCGCGCCCTCCTCCCGCTCCTCCGGGTCCCTGGTCCCCAGCCTGTGGGGGGCTTCGGCTATAGCGCTGGGGCGGGGGCTTTAGATCCCCCCGAAAACAGGACCTCTGGCGACCTTCTCGTTTTCCACTGGGAGCGGAGAGAGCCGATCTCCTTTTCCTGCTAGTTCCGTAGGACAGTCCCCGGAGCAGCTCATAGGAATATGACGAACGTTTACTCAGGGCTGGTTACTATGTACACTGCGCCCCGCGCGCGGCGAGTTTACCTCGATTCACCTCCCGGCAACCGGCGGCCCGGATATTATCAGATGCTGGGGGCTTCCCGGCGCCTCATTGCCGGAGGAGAGGCGGCCGCAGGTTGCTGAGCTGAAGCTAGCACCAGGTGTGGGACGGCACAGGCTGGGTCCCGCCCTGGCGGGTACAACCCTCTTCCCCTTACCCACTCCTTCCCCTCCCTTCCCATCCCCTCCCCTCCCCTCCCCTCCTCCCCACTCGTGCTCTTCACCCTCCTCCCGCTCTCCCTCCTCCTCTTACTCCTCTTCACCCTATGCCCTATCTACCGTTGTCATACAATCCACATGTTTAATGCTTTCTTTTTCGTGTAAAAACCCTTCCACGCAGTCTTGCTTGCTTGTCTCCGACGCCCTAGGAGACCATGGGACATGATTACAACTATTAACGCAAAGGGAAGAGCCCGGGTCTAAGCTGCTCAGCGATTTTCAGTGGTAGGACCGAGGCTTACATTGGCAGGTATTATTATTACCAATAACAACTATGATGACAAAGCTCCTGAGCCCAACTTGGAAGGCAGCCGGTGTCTCTTCCCGCAGCCGGCAGAGAAGGAAGCAGGGTCACAGAGCAGGGAAAATAACTGGGCGCCTGTAGTCCCAGCTACTCGGAGAGGCTGAGGCAGGAGAATGGCGTGAACCCGGGAGGCGGAGCTTGCAGTGAGCCGAGATCGCGCCACTGCACTCCAGCCTGGGCCTGGGCGACAGAGCGAGACTCCGTCTCAAAAAATAAAAATAAAAAAAAAATAACTGGGCTCATCTCCCACCTACAAGGACGCGCAGTCGCGAGGTGGTGCGCACCCGTAGTCCCAGCTAACTCAGGAGGCAGAGGCGGGAGGATCGGTTGAGGCCAGGAGTCTGAGACCAGCTTGGACAGCATAGCAAGACTCCGTTTCAAAAAAAAAAAAAAAGGAATGTGCAGTTAGAAGAAAATCAGCTCTGATTACCCACTTAAGGCCTTTCAGAGGCAAAGTGAAGCACAGTGAAGGTTAACATCAAAGGCACTCAGTGCCTGCATCATGGGGCAGGAAGATGGACTAAAATGTGTACAGCACATCTAATCCCTGTTAGATGTAAACTAAGAAATCAGGGTTGGATTATGACCCCAAGGGCTCTCCAGCAGTTGAGCCCAGCATAGTCACCGAGGTATGCCCAGCAGATCACCCCTCCTGCTTCCTGCTTGCTGCTTCTGTGGTTCCTGCTGCCTCCAACCCTGCTGCTCCTGCTCCCCAGCTTGTCTTAACTAAGTTCTTCACTTTCATTCACTTAACTAATATTGACTGCAAGCTGCATGTTTTGTCAAGGTCACCCTAAAGACTGTAGTAATTCTTTTTTCTCTAAATTCCTCTAACACAGCAACTTTTGCAAAAATTGAGTTTTGTTTTTTTTTTTTGGTGTTTTTTTGTTTGTTTTGAGATGGCGTCTGCTCTGTTGCCCAGGCTGGAGTGCAGTGGCACAATCATAGCCTCAACCATCCAGGCTCAAGCGATCCTCCCATCTCAGCTTCCTGAGTAGCTGGGACTACAGGCACATGCCACCATGCCTGGCTAATTTTTCTATTTTTTGTAGAGACAAAGTCTCATAATGTTGCCCAGGCTGGTCTCGAACTCCTGAACTCAAGCAATCCTCCTGCCTCAGCCTCCCAGAGTACTGGGATTACAGGCGTGAGCCATCGCACCTGGCCAAAAAATTGAGTTTTCACATCAAATGATACTGGAAACAGCTGCATTCCATAGCCCTGCCTGGAGATGTCTGATGCATGTTCACACAAAAAAATGGCCCTGAGAGATCCTAAGTCAAACAACCAGGTTAGCTTGTTTAACTTAGTTTCCCTGAGGTATTAGGCCCTGTGTGGGTGTTGGGCTTGCAAGGGTAAGGCCCGTAGAGATCTGCCACCTGAGGAGCTCACAGATAGGGGAGACAGTGATTGTGATACAATGGTAGATGTGCACTATTTGAGACATTTGCGAAGTGCTAACAAAGCAGAGGAAGAAATGAGCAATCCTACATGATGGGTCAGGGAATGGGGTTCACATTACCAAGTATTATTCAAGATTCTCTCTTTTTTTTTCATGGTATACATCAATCAGACTGGGCTAAGCAGCAAATGGAATGCATTGACTCACATAACAGAAAGGTTTGGGGCTTCAGGCATGGCTGGATTCAGGGGCTTAAACTATGACATCAGGATTAAGTCTTTTCCCTCTCCATTTCTTGACTCTATTTCCTGTTGACTTTACATTCTTAGGCTTCCTTTTCCCCATGAGATGGCAGAAGGGCTGCTTACAACTTCAGATCACACCCTTTCCACCAGGAAAGGAGTTTCTTTTCCCTGATGCTGTCAACAAAAGTCCCAGGACTACATCTCATTGTCTAACTTGTGTTACCCGTGCATCACTAAATCACTCTCCTGAGAAGGGGCATGGAACATTCTGACAGCTCCTCTCAAATCGCATGGACTGAGATTTGGGGAGAGGTGGCTTCATGTGCTAGATCATTTCTGTTGGCCCTTCCAGAACTACTCTCCACCCTTTTCCTTCCTGATTTGAGCCTCAAGAGGCCAACCTGCATCGACTGCCTCCACAGGTCCCTTGTCCTCTGACTTACAGTTGAATTCACCAAATAGAAGACATTGGAAATGAGACCTGAGGGTTGGAGGAGGAGGAAGGTAAGGGTATTATTCCTCTGGCCCCTGCCCTTCTGGGTTGCTGCAGGTTGGCTACATGCATTTATTGAAGCTTCTGTCAACTGGCCTTCTTCACACAGCTACTCTCTCCTAGTTCTAGTAAATTATCCTTTCTCCACCTTCAGAATTATCCACCCTGGAGGTGATAATAGCTCCCCTCTGTTGCCTGCCACAGTGTATCACACCATCAGCCCTGCTTTTTCCTCAACCCTGCCCACACATCTGTATGTAACCTTTACTAAACCCCCTTTAGATTAATCATCTGCTGGGATGCTGATGGTTACATTCACCAAAGGAGATTCAAGTCTCTATTACCAAAAGAAAGGGCAATGAATCAAGGGCAGGCAACAGCACTATAGTAGTGATATTGGTTTGGAAGAAGTATCACCATAGTGCAGACTAGAGATAACTGTGGCTTGGACAGGGTCGTGATGGGGGAAGCAATGAGAAATGGTAGGATTCTGGCTATATCTCAGAGGCAATGTTAACACAGTTTACTGAGGAATTGTAGGTAAATTATGAGCAGTAGGGAGGAGTGAGGATGGAAGCAGTTGGAAAACATGCATCTGGAGCCTAAGAGTGAGCTCAATGAGTAGTGATTTGGGAGGGAGGTGCGGAGTTGAAACCATGGGCTCAGATGAAATGACCCAGGGAGCCCATGTAGAACAGAACACAGAAAGGGCAAAAGGCAGAATCTAGAAGAACAAACACCAGCCTTTCCATGGTGAACAGAGGAAGAGTTGCCATCTTATATCTATCATCTATATCGTGAGCAACTCAATAACTTGAGCACAAGAACAGAATCTTCCACATCCTTCCTCTTTACTGTTGTGTCTGGCGAAGTGATGACCACACGGTGGGTAATCAATGCTTGTTATGAATGAACTTGACAGTTTCACATTTCTAACACTCCCTCCCTCTCCTTCTCATGTGAGCTGAGTTACAGGCCGAGAAAAAGAGAAATTGATCCCTGTGGCTCAATCCGTTGAAACCTATGCCCAGGTTGCTAAGCATTTCACTGCCCTGGAAAACTTCAGTAGAACCTCTCAGACGATGCCACAGATCCCGAGTAGCACACCTCTTGCCTTTTAGCAGAATTTCCAGACCAGCGATTCCATTTCAGATTTTCTTATTCCAGATTTTCTTATTCTTATTTGAGTAGATTTAACAGTCAATAGAACAAATCCTTGTTAGGTTTGTTTTGGGTCTGTGCTATGAAAATAATACAAGTGGCAAAAGATCTCCATCTCACATGCATACATTGCTGGTGGGATGTAAAAGGATGCAGCTGTTTTTTGGAAACTGCCAGCTTATCAAGCTAAACATACACCTACCCCATGACCCAGAAATTCCACTCCTAGATGTCGACTCAAAAGAAACGTAGGCAAATGTCTACCAAAAAAGAGGCTGGTACAAGAATGCTCTTAACATCTTGGCCGGGTGCGGTGGCTCACACCTGTAATCCCAGCAATTTGGGAGGCCAAGGTGGGTGGATCAGTTGGGGTCAGGGGTTTGAGACCATCCCGGGCAACATAATGAAACCCTGTCTCTACTAAAAATACACAAATTAGCTGGGTGTGGTGATGGGCGCCTGTAATCCCAGTGGCTTGGGAGGCTGAGGTGGGAGAATGGCTTGAACCCGAGAGGCAAAGGTTGCAGTGAGCCGAGATTGTGCCACTGCATTCAAGCCTGAGCAACAGAGTGAGACTCCATCTCAAAAAAACAAAAACAAATCAACAGGCCGGGCTCGGTGGCTCATGCTTGTAATCCCAGCACTTTGGGAGGCCGAGGTGGGCGGATCACGAGGTCAGGAGATCGAGACCACGGTGAAACCTCGTCTCTACTAAAAATACAAAAAATTAGCCGGGCGTGGTGGCGGGCGCCTGTAGTCCCAGCTACTCGGAGAGGCTTGAGGCAGGAGAATGGCGTGAACCCGGGAGGCGGAGCTTGCGGTGAGCCGAGATCGCGCCACTGCACTCCAGCCTGGGTGACACAGCGAGACTCCGTCTCAAAAAAAAAAAAAAAAATCAACAACACAAAATATTTACTCATACTATTCTCCAACTGTAAATATCCCAAATGTCCGTAAGAGGAATGGATAAGAAAACCATGGCATATTCAAACAATGTAATACTACACAGCAATAAAAAAAAAACATGAAATGCTGATACACATAACAATGGATAAATCTCAAAAGCAATTGTTGAGCAAAAGAAGTCAAAACGCAGAGATGTTGGATTTCATTTATATGAAAGTCAAGAAGAGGCAAAACTAATGTATGGTAATAAGCATGAGAATGGCGGTTGCTTCTGAGGGTAGGGATTAATTGGAAAGGGGCACAGACCATTCAGGGGTTATGGAAATGTTCTTCCCATGCCAGTATGTTTGCCAGACGTGGTTCTAGGCATTGGGAATATAGCAGTGAACAAAACAGACCCAGTCCCTGCCTTTATACAAATCCATCTCAGTTCTTTTAATTGGTTGCATTGTTTAATGCATTTTAAATAAGAAAAAAGTGGCCTTTCTTTAAATACAGTCTATGACAAATCTGAGGAACTCTCTTGCTTCGTCTTTAGTTGCTGACGGGAAGGCAGAAAAGTACAATGGAAAGAGCATGGGCTCCAGGAAGTCAGCTCTACCACTGACTGGCTGTGTGATTTTTGGGCAAGTTCTTTAAACCTGTGAGGCCTTACTTTTCTCATCTGTTAAATGGATTTTTAAAATTATTTTTATAATTTACAAGCAAGGTCTCGCTTTTGTTGCCCAGGATGGTCTCAAACTCCTGGGCTCAAGCGACCCTCCGACCGCAGCCTCCCAAAGTTAAATAGAATTGATGATACCGCCTTGCAAAGTTGTTTTGTAAAGTGCCAGACACATTGCAGATGCTCAGGAAACATGAGCTGGTTTATAATCAGTTTACAAGGAAAATTTTACTTTTGCCCAGTGAGATATGAGCAGAGGGAGGCTGACTTGGCTGGCAGAGGTACCCTTTTGCTTTTTTTTTTTTTTTTTTTGAGATGGAGTCTCACTCTGTCACCCAGGCTGGAGTGCAGTGGCACAATCTAGGCTCACTGCAACCTCTGCCTCCTGGGTTCAAGCAATTTTCCTGTCTCAGCCTCTTGAGTAGCTAGGATTATAGGCATGTGCCACCATGTCTGGCTAATTTTTGTATTTTTAGTAGAGATGGGGTTTCACCATGTTGGCCAGGCTGGCCTCGAACTCCTGACCTTGTGATCTGCCCATCTCAGGCTCCCAAAGTGTTGGGATTACAGGCGTGAGCCACCATGCCCAGCCCAACCTTTTGCTGTTCTTTCTTCTAGCCTGCAATGTGAACACGATGGCTGGAGCTCCGGCAGCCATTCTGGACCAGGAGGTAGCCTTGAAGATGGAAGCCACATGTTGGGATGGTGAATCCAAAAGATGGGGAGCCTATATCCCTTGTGACACCAGAGCTGCCATACCAGACCTGGGTTCCTCCATCTATACTGCCTTCATATGGTAAAGAAATATTCTTGTATCTTGTTAGGTGTCTGTTGCAGCCAAACAATCCCAACTGATATTCACTGTAAATGATTCCATGGCTCCCTAAGTACTTTTACAAAGCATCTATCACAATTGTAATTAATAAAATAATTATGCAATTACTGGTTTAATGCCTAAGTCTCAAGTAGAATATCAGTTCCATGGGGGCAGGGATTAGTCTGTTCACGGATGTATTCCCAGCTCCTATAACAACATCTGGTTCTGGTAGGTAGTAAGTGCACAATAAATGTAGCAGAGTGAAAGGGAGAGAGGAAACGGAGCTGCTCCTGATGAGGAGAGAAATCACTGCATATCGATCGATCTCTATCTCACACTCATTAATATGCATCTGGGTGTGCTGGATATTTTAATTCATGTTCTGCCACACTCTAGATCTCCTATGGGATTTGCATCACAGATGGTACCTTTTCCTGAAGAGCCTTAAATTAACCTGCCTCCCTGGTAACACCCTCATTTGTCTCCCATTCCTGGCAACTCAGCCATTCCCCCGAGAAGAGAGTTGCAACACGATCCAATTGTTTGCTGGAGGAGTGAAACTTCTTATCAGCCCCACATCCAACACTGGTTGGGAGATGAGTCATGTCGATTTTTGATATTTAAAATTTTCTCATAAAAATTGGACTTGGCCTTTATAGAACATTTGAAAACAAAAAGATAAATTAAAAAATTCAAATCACGTTCAATCCCAGGATCCAGAGATAGTCATGTGCAAGGAAAATAACTTGGGTCCCCCAAATCACTAAGCTAAAGGGAAAAGTCAAGCTGGGAACTGCTCAGGGCAAACCTGCTTCCCATTCTATTCAAAGTCACCCTTCTGCTCACAGATAGATGCATATCTGATTGCCTCCTTTGGAGAGGCTAATCAGAAACTCAAAGGAATGCAGCCATGTGTCTCTTATCTACCTATGACCTGGAAGCCCCTTCCCTGCTTCAAGTTGTCCCGCCTTTCCAGACCAATCAGTGTTCATCTTACATATGTTGGTTGATGTCTCGTGACTCCCTAAAATGTATAAAACCAAAGTGCACTCTGACTACCTTGGGCACATGTTGTCAGGACCTCCTGAGGCTGTGTCACAGGCATGTGTCTTCAACCTTGGCAAAATAGACTTTTTTTTTTTGAGATGGAGTCTCACCCTGTCCCCCAGGCCGGAGTGCAGTGGCGCAATCTCAGCTCACTGCAAGCTCCGCCTCCTGGGTTCACGCCATTCTCGTGCCTCAGCCTCCCGAGTAGCTGGGACTACAGGCGCCCGCCACCACGCCCGGCTAATTTTTTTGTATTTTTAGTAGAGAGGGGGTTTCACCGTGTTAGCCAGGGTGGTCTCGATCTCCTGACCTCGTGATCTGCCTGCCTCGGCCTCCCAAAGTGCTGGGATTACAGGCATGAGCCACCGCGCCCGGCCCAACCTTGGCAAAATAAACTTTCTAAATTAACTGAGAACTGTCTTAGATTTTTTGGAGTTCAGAGTCACTATTCAATATTTTAGTATACAGCATTTCTCTCCAATTTTTGGGGTAAGATTAGTATACCATTAGAATCAGCCAATTTGGATCTCTTATTTCACTTAACATATTGCAAACATTATCTTTTGCTTTAAAGTACTATTTAAATTTTTTTAATGACTACATAATATTGCATTGTGTGTTGTTATTTATCTAATTATTTCCTTATTGTTGTAATCAAAGTTTCATTCCAATTTTCTCTTACATAATTAACCATACAATGAATACCTTTATATGTAAAATACGCTGTTGCATTTATGAGTATTTCCTCAGCATAGATTCCCAGAAGCAGTTACTAGGCAAGGGGCATGAACATTTAAAAAAGCTCTTATTGGAAAATGACAAAATGCATTTCAAAAAGGTTACTGTATTTAATTATAAATGCCTTTCCTGATTGATAGGCAACAAACAAACAAACAAAAACCTCCCCAAACATGACATCTTGATTTTTCACATGTGCTTCATCTGAGCTCTGCCTGAGTTCTCTGTGCATTCTTCCACTGAGCTATTAGCATTGTTTAGAAGAACATCTTACACACTGTGGATAGTAACCCTGTGATTACGCTGGTTGGAAATTTTCTCTTCATCATTTCCCTTTTGAAATTTTTCTTTGATATAAAGATGTTTTAAAAATTTTATTTGGCCAGGTGTGGTATCTCATGCCTGTAATCCCAACAATTTGGGAGGCCGAGGCAAGAGGACTGCTTGGGTCCAGGAGTTCGAGATCAGCCTGGGTAAACACAGTGAAATCTTGTCTCTACAAAAAATAAAAAAAATTGGCTGGGTGTGATGGCACCCACCTTTGCTCCCAGCTACTCAGGAGGCTGAGGTGGGAGCATCACTTGAGCCCAGGAGGTCAAGGCTGCAGTGAGCCATGATTGCACCACTGTACTCCAGCCTGGGTGACAGTGTTTTGAGACCTTGTCTCAAAATAAACAAAAAACCCATGTAATCCTAGCACTTTAGGAGGTCCAGGAGGGAGAATCACTTGAGCCCAGGGGTTCAAGACCAGCCTGGGCAACATGGCAACCCCCCAATCTGTAAAAAAAAAAAATTAGCCTGGGCATAGGGGCAGGCACCTGTGGTCCCAGCTACTCGAGTGGCTGAGGTAGGCGGATCACTTGAGCCCAGGGAGGTTGAAGCTGCAGTGAGCTGTGATCACACTGCTGCACTCCAGCCTGGGTGACAGGGTGAGATCCTGTCTCAGAAAACAATTACTTGTATACAGTGTATTGATCTTGTACTTTATGATCCCTTAGCTTGCTGAGGTGTGATTAATCATGACCTTTACTTTCTTTTTTTGGAGTCAGGGTTTATCAAAAATGTAACACCAATATAAGTGAAGGTAAGCCTCAAACTTAAATACTGTTTCCAGTGGTTCTAACATTAATAATTAAATAACCCACTGCTTCATATATATACAATTTAGTACAGATGCTCCTTGACTTATGATGGGTTATGTCCTGAAAAATCCATTGTAAGTTGAAAATATCGTTAAGTCATAAGTGTATTTATTTATTTAGAGATGGAGTCTCGCTCTTTTACCCAGGCTGGAGTGCAAGGGTGCAACCTCTGCTTACTGCAACCTCCGCCTCCTGGGTTCAGGTGACTCTCCTATCTCAGCCTCCCGAGTAGCTGGGACTACAGGCGCATACCAACACACCAGGCTAATTTTTGTATTTTTAGTAGAGACGAGGCTTCACCATGTTGGCCAGGCTGGCCTTGAACTCCTGACCTCAAGTGATCCACCCACACTGGCCTCCTAAAGTGCTGGGATTGCAGGTGTGAGCCACCTTGCCCGGCCTGTAAGTGTATTTAATACCGTATACGTAACCTATGGAACATCAGAGCCTACCCGAAGCATGCTCAGAGCACTTACGTTAGCCTACAGTTCGGCAAAATCATGTAACACAAAGCCTATTTTATGAAGTGTTGGATAGCTCATGTAATTTATTGGTGCTGGTACTGAAAGTGAAGGCAGAATAGTTGTGTGGGTACTCAAAGTACAGTTTCTACTGAAAGCGTCATGTTTTTGCACCATTGCAAAGTGGAAAAATCGTTAAGTTGAACTATCAAAAATTAGGGACCTGGGCAGGGCGTGGTGGCTCCCACCTGTGATCCCAGCACTTTGGGAGGCTGAGGCAGGCGGATTGCTTGAGTCCAGGAGTTTGAGACTAGCTTAGGTAACTTGGTGAAACCCCATCTCTACTAAAAATACACACACACACACACACACACACACACACACACACACAGAAAAACTAGTCGGGCATGGCAGCACGTGCCTGTGGTCCCAGCTACTTAGGAGGCTGACGTGGGAGGATCACTGGGGAGGTGGAGGTTGTAGCGAGCCACTGCGCTCCAGCCTGGGTGAGAGTGAGACCGTCTCAATAAAAAAATTAAAAAAATAAGAAAATTGAAGACTGACTGAATACGTAAGAACATACTACATATGTATTTCCAAATGATTTCTTCTGTTGCATTGATCTAGCTGTTAATAGAAATGGTTTTATCATTGTAGTTTTATTATCTGGAAGGGAATATCGGTACACATATTTCCAAATACTTTTCAGAAACGTTGTACCAATTTCTACCTGCCTCCTCCCAGCCCCTGCCCCCGCCCCGACTCTGCCCCCTTTCCACAATCTCACCAAAGCTGCAGGCATTTTCCTTAAAAGTCTTCACATCTTCAGAACACTCGGGCTCCCATCCTGCTGGCCCTACTAACTACAAGCGGCTGTTTAACATTAAGCAAACCTCACATTCTTTAAGCCTGGCTCTTCGGCTCAGTGGAAATAACAGTGGTACTGCCCTTCTAAGATGGTTTGGAGGCTCAAATGAACCATTTGTGACAGCACCTAGAAAAATATAAAAATATAAAATGAACCATTTGTGACAGCACCTAGAAAAATATAAAAATATAAAACGAACCATTTGTGACAGCACCTAGAAAAATATAAACATTCAGTAACAAGGTTGGCAATCAATAACTATTGCATTTTCATTAAAAAGAAACATGTCTTTAAAAAAAAAACCCTCCTGCATAATTTTGACAATCGGGCATGGAAATACGTCTTCAGCATGTTTGGAAGCCTGGATGCTGGGTGAGGTTTCATCTTGCAGTGTTGCTCTAAATTAGAAAGAACCAATTCCATTTGCCCGAAGATTCGGAAGCTGCTGAATTAACTACATATCTGTTATCTTCGAGGGCATCAGTACCTGCGACTCCACACTGGAAGGAGCTGCTCTTTAAATGTTGCAATCCTGCAATTTGGGGGAAGGAGATCTTACTTCCTGATTAACTTGAGCTGCAGATGGTGAAGAATAAGAGCTAGACGGCCATAATCAGAAGGAAGGCGACCAGGCAGAGAGCAAAGGAGAAAATGGAACATTAAAAATGGGCAGCTGCTTGAGCAGCCCAGGAATTCAAGAGTCTTGATCTTTCTTAAGGATCCATCAAGGTTTGATCAAGAAACAGAAATCACATCAGTTAAACAGAAATAACTTAATATAAACAATTGTTGACCATGAGCAATGGCCTGTGCCTGTAATCCTGGAATTTTGGGAGGCCTCGGCAAGAGGATTCCTCAAGGCCAGAAGCTCGAGGCCAGCCTTGGCAACACAGACACCCCGTCTCTACAAAAAAAAAAAACTTTAATTAGCCAGGTGTGGTGGCATCTGTTGGTAGTCCTGGCCATTTGGAAGGCTGAGGTATGAGAATTCCCCATGCCCAGGAGTTCGAGATTGCAGTGAACTGTGATCATACCATTGCACTGCAGCCTGGGCAACAGTGAGACCACCTCTCAGAAAAGAAAAAAAATTCTTACCTAGACATGAAGCTGTTATCTAAGTAACTTAACAGATAAAACTCTAAAAAAAAATCATGGTGGTAGCAACTACAGCTACATCCATTCCTAGTGTGTCCAGAATTGGTGGGTTCTTCATCTAGCTGACTTTCAGAATGAAACTGTGGACCCTCATGTTGAGTGTTACAGTTCTTTAAGATGGTACATCCAGAGTTTGTTCCTTCGGATATTCATGTGTCCAGAGTTTTCTCCTCCTCGTGGGTTCATGGTCTCACTGACTTCGAGTGAAGCTGCCAACCTCCACAGTGAGTGTTACAGCTCATAAAGACAGCACATACAAGGTTTTGTCCGGAGTTTTTCATTCCTCCCGGTGGATTTATGGTCTCACCAGCTTACAGGAGTGAAGCTGCAGACCTTTGTGGTGAGTGTTACAGCTCATGAAGTCAGCCCCAACTCAGTGAGCAACAGCAATAACAGACAAAGAACTACACAACCACACAGCCAAAACAAACCCTAGAAGGTTGCTACTTCT
This sequence comes from Nomascus leucogenys, assembly GCF_006542625.1. NCBI lineage: Eukaryota > Metazoa > Chordata > Mammalia > Primates > Hylobatidae > Nomascus > Nomascus leucogenys. The sequence goes on along the minus strand of NC_044404.1, from coordinate 24,467,125 downwards.
GGCTTGGGCAGCCTGCTTTTATTCCCTTATCTGACCCCACCCACATCCTGCTGATTGGTCCATTTTACAGAGAGCTGATTGGTCCATTTTACAGAGAGCTGATTGGTCCATTTTGACAGACTGCTGATTGGTGCATTTACAATTACTGAGCTAAACACAGAGTGCTGATTGGTGCATTTACAATCCTCTAGCTAGACATAAGAGTTCTCCAAGTCCCCACCAGATTAGCTAGATAGAGAGTGCTGATTGGTGCATCCACGAACCCCAAGCTAGACACACAGTGCAGATTGGTGCACATACAATCCTCCGGCTAGACATAAAAGTTCTCCAAGCCCCCACCCAACTCAGGAGCCCAGCTAGCTTGGCCTCAGTGGATTCCACGCCAGGGCTTTGGGAGGAGCTGCCCGCCAGTCCCACCGCTGCTCGCCTGCACTCCTCAGCCCTTGGGCGGTCGATGGGACCGGGCACCGTGGAGCAGGAGCAGAGAGTGGCGCCCATCGGGGAGGTTCCGGCTGCGCGGGAGCCCACGGGGAGCAGGGCGGAGGTGGGGTTTGGGCATGGCGGGCTGCAGGTCTGGAGTCCTGCCCTGCGGGGAGGCGGCTGAGGCCCCGCGAGAACTCGAGCGTGGCGCAGGCAGGCTGGCAGTGCTGGGGAACCCGGCGCACCCTCTGCAGCTGCTGGCCCGGGTGTTAAACCCCTCATTGCCCCAGGCTAGCCGCTCCGAGTGCGGGGCCCACCGAGCTTGCGCCCACCAAGAACTCGAGCTGGCCCGCGAGAGTCCGTCGCACGCAGCCCGGGCTCCTGCCCGTGCTTCTCCCTCCACACCTGCCCACAAGCAGAGGGAGCCGGCTCCTGCCTGGGCCAGCCCAGAGAGGGGCTCCCACAGTGCAGCGGCAGGCTGAAGGGCTCCTCAAGCGTGGCCAGAGCAGACGCAGAGGCAGGGGAGGTGCTGAGAGCGAGCAAGGGCTGCTAACACATTGTCACTTCTCACTACAACCAAGGGTACCAAAGGAAGAGGTGGTAATGATTAAACTTTAGAAGGTGATTCAGACACGAAAAGGAAGTACAGGCTACAACTTGGATGAACCTTGAAAGTATTATGCTAAGTCAAAAAAGTCAGTCACCAAAGCCCATATAGTATTTCATTCCTAGGAAAATCCAGAATAGGGAACTCTATAGAGACAGAAGGTAGATTGGTGCTTGCCAGGGGCTAGGAGTTAGGGGGTACCAGGAAGTGACAGAGTATAGGGTTTCTTTTTTAACTGTGGTAAAATACACCTAACATCAAATTTACTCTTTTCACTATTTTTAAGCATACGATTCAGCGGTATTAAGTAGATTTTCACTGATCTAATAATTAGAGCCTCTTCCTTGGTTCCCTTGGTTCTAGGAATGGACATAGCTCTCTATAGTTGCTACCTCCATGATTCTTTAGAGCATTTACCCCTTCAGTTACCTAGGTATACTTTATGTCTAGGTAACAATTTTTTTTGCTTTTTTGAGAGGAGGTCTCACTCTGTTGCCCAGGCTGCAGTGCAGTGGTGCCATCACAACTCACTGCAACCTCAAACTCCATCCATCTCCAGAATGCTTTTCATCTTGCAAAACTGAAACTGTGTACCCATGAAACTGTACCCTTTAACTCTGTACCCATGAAACCCTGGACCCATTGACTTCCCAGTTCTCTCTCCCCCAGCCCCTGGTAGCTACCATTCTATTTTCTGTCTATAAATTTGATCCTCTAGGTACCTCATATAAGAGGAGTCACATAATATTTGTCCTCTTGAGACTGGCTGATTGGAGTTGGCCTAACATCTTCAAGGTTCATCTATGCTGTAGCGTGGGTCAGAATTTCCTTTTTTTTTTTTTTGAGATGGAGTCTCGCTCTGTCGCCCAGGCTGGAGTGCAGTGGCATGATCTCGGCTCACTGCAAGCTCCGCCTCCCGGGTTCACGCCATTCTCCTGCCTCAGCCTCCTGAGTAGCTGGGACTACAGGCGCCTGCCACCACGCCTGGCTAATTTTTTTTTGTATTTGTAGTAGAGACGGGGTTTCACCATGTTAGCCAGGCTGGTCTCGATCTCCTGACCTCATGATCTGCCCGCTTCGGCCTCCCAAAGTGCTGGGATTATAGGCGTGAGCCACTGCTCCCAGCCAATTTCCTTCATTTTTAAGGCTGAATGATATTCCATTCTGTGAAGAGACCACATTTTGTTTATCAGCTGATGGGCACTTAGCTTGCTTCCGTATTTTGGCAATCATGAATAATGCTGCTGCGAATGTGGGTGTACAAATACCTGTTTGAGACTCTGCTGATATGGTTTGGCTGTGACCCCCACCCAGATCTCATCTTGAACTGTAGCTCCCATAATTCCCACGTGTCGTGGGAGGGATGCAGTGGGAGGTAACTGAATTACGGGTGCAGGTCTTTCCCATGCTGTTCTCTTGGTAATGAATAAGTCTCATGAGATCTGATGGTTTTATAAATGGGAATTCGCCTGCACAAGCGCTTTCTTGCCTGCCACCATGTAAAATGTGACTTTGCTCCTCATTTGCTTTCTGCCATGACTGTGAGGCCTCCCCAGCCATGTGGAACTGTGAGTCAATTAAACCTCTTTCCTTTATAAATTACCCAGTCTCAGGTATGTCTTTATAGCAGTGTGAGAACAGACTAATACGCCTGCTTTCACTTTTTGTGGTGTATATATAACTCAGAAGAAGAATTGCTGGATCGTGTGATAATTCTATTTTTAATTGTTTTTTGGACTTGCAATTATTTATTATTTTTGAGATGGAGTCTTGCTGTGTTGCCCAGGTGGGAATACAGTGGCACATCTCGGCTCACTGCAGCCTCCACCTCCCAGGTTCAAGCAGTTCTTGTGCCTCAGCCTCCCGGGTAGCTGGGACTACAGGCATGTGCCACCACACCCAGCTAATTTTTTTATTTTTTAGTAGAGCCGGGGTTTCACATGTTGGCCAGGCTGGTCCTGAACTCCTGACCTCAAGTGATCTGCCCACCTCGGCCTCCCAAAGTGATGGGATTAAAAGTGTGAGCCACTGCGCCTGGCCTATTTTTAATTTTTAAAGAAACCACCATACTGTATTCCACAGTGGTTGCATCATTTTTCTTTCTTTTCTTTTTTTTTTTTTTTGAGATGGAGTCCTGCTCTGTCACGCAGGCTGGAGTACAGTGGCGCTGCAACCTCTGCCTCCCAAGTTCAAGCGATTCTCCTGCCTCAGCCTCCTGAGTAGCTGGGATTACAGGTGCGTGCCACCACGCCCGGCTAATTTTTGTATTTTTAGTAGAGACGGGGTTTCACCATGTCGGTCAGGCTGGTATCGAACTCCTGACCTCGTGATCTGCCCGCCTCGGCATCATTTTCATTCCCACCAGTGGTGCAGAAGAGTTCCCAGCTTCTGCACATTGTCTCCAACGCTCATTATTTTCTTTTCCTGTATTCTTTTGAATTGATGAAAATATTCTAAAATTAGCTGTGGTGATGTGTATATTTGTGATATACTAAAACCATTGGATTGCACACAGCGAATTGGATTGCACACAATGAATAAATTGTATAGTATGTGAATTATATATAGAAAACAGTTTTTTTAAAGAAAAGTAAGAGGAGGGGGCCCTGTGGACCTGGGACATAGACCTCTGAGGAAGGAGAGCTGTCGTCTCGGGTTGGGGGAGGTTCTGTGAAGCTGGTCGTGCAAGAATTGGAAAGAATCGCAAAACTAGATGCCGCTGCTGCTACGCTAGAGCAAAGTGGTGTTCCTGGGGTGATGTGTGTAGGAACAGGAAGTAGATAAGAAAGAGCAAGTCCTTTCTTCCTCCTCCAGCCTCAGTTTCCCTCACAGGCCCCTCACAGGGAGCAGCTGGTAAAGCAGAGAGATGGTTTGGAGAGTTCCAGCTCCAGCAATAGGTTTGGAGCTGAGAGAAAATAGCTCCAGCAATAGGTTTGTTCCAAAGCCAACAATAGGTTTGGAGCTGAGAGAAAATAGCTTAAGAACTTGCACTTGATCTTGGCAACTAAGAAGGCGTCAGCAGGAATCAGACTGTTTTTGTCATCTCAGAGGCCCCAAGTGGGTCTTCAAAAAGATACCCACAAATTGGGAGGTGCAGTTAAACTGGTAAATGTCCGTTGAGAAGTGGATCGATATCTTTGGAATAGCAATTCCCCTCCCTCCCTGTTTTGTCCAAAATGTAGCCTCAAGACCCACATGAAAGGCAGGAAGCTACAAAGGAGGCACAAAGCTCTTTGCCTTCTGCCTGGTGGCTGCATCTCTACTTACACTGCTCCATGGCTTAAAGAAAAATAGTAACAACAGCTAACATTATTGGCCAGGTGCGGTGGCTCATGCCTTTAATCCCAACACTTTGGGAGGCTGAGGTGGGCAGATCACAAGGTCAGGAGTTTGAGACCAGCCTGGCTAACATAGTGAAACCCCGCCTCTACTAAAAATACAAAAAAAAAAAAAAAAAAAATTAGCTGGGCATGGTGGCAGGCGCCTGTAATCCCAGCTACTTGGGAGGCTGAGTGAGGCAAGAAAAATAGCTTGAACCTGTGAGGCGGCGGTTGCATGTGCCATGATCGTGCCACTGCACTCCAGCCTGGAGTCCTGCAAGAGTGCAAGACTCCGTCTCAAAAAATACAAAACAAAACAACAACGACAAAAAAACAGCTAATATTATTGAGGTCTTACCATGTGCGAGGAATTGTTCTATATTCAGTCCTTATAAACACCTACAAGGAAGGGAGTCTTACCATCCCAGTTTTACAGATGAGGAAACAGAGGTCTGGAGGGGTTATGTAATTTCTCAAAGTCGTCTCAGAGGGTGAATGCCAGAGCCTGGCACCCTTTGCCACGATGCCATGCTGCCTCCCAGAGTCCTGCCTCATGCTTGTTATGACTTGACAGGCCTTCCTAGAAGTAGTGGTCTTCCTTCTACCTATGCTGCAGGCAGCATCCCCAAAGATCTAGATGACATTTAAAACCCACCTATGCCTGGAATTGAACAATGAGAACACTTGGACACAGGGCAGGAACATCACACACCGGGGCCTGTCGGGGGTGGGGGCTGGGGGAGGGGTACCATTAGGAGAAATACCTAATGTAAATGACAAGTTGATGGGTGCAGCAAACCAACATGGCACATGTATACTTATGTAACAAACCTGCACGTTGTGCACATGTACCCTAGAACTTAAAGTATAATATATTAAAAAAAAAAAAAGGAAACCCACCTATGCCATCAAACCAGAGATCATGGTGAATGGTCCTGCTGCAATACACACAGCCCCTTGAATGGTTTCAAATGCTGCCAGCATTTGCCTTGATGTCGCTGTGGCCTGACGGGCTGGATTGACATCCTCCTCTCAGAATGCAATGGGGTACTTGGTGAAGACCTGAATCAAAATTCTGGAGTGGGCATGATGGCTCACACCTGCAATCCCAGTACCTTGGGATGCCAAGATGGGAAGATCGCTTGAGGCCAGGAGTTTGATACCAGCCTGGGCAACATAGGGAGACCTCACCTATAAAAAAAAATGTTTAAAATTAAACAATTAGCTGGTGTGGTGCTAAGCACCTATCTATTCTAGAGGATCGCTTGAGCCCAGGAGTTAGAAGTTGCAGTGAGCTATGATTGCACCACTGCACTCCAACCTGGGCAATGGAGCAAGACCTTGTCCCCCCGCCACCAAAAAAAAAAAAAAATCTGAAGCTGAAAAAAATCTACCATTTGAAATGTTTTTCTTTTCTTTCTTTTTCTTTGACACCGAGTCTCACTCTGTTGCCCAGGCTGGAGTGTAGTGGCGCAATCATAGCTCACTTTAACCTCCAACTCCTGGGCTCTAGCTGTCCTCCCACCTCAGCCTCTCAGGTAGCTGGGACTATAGGTGTGAGCCACCACACCTGGCTAGCTTTTTATTTTTTATAGAAACAGGGTCTCGCTATGTTGCCAGGCTGATCTCAAATTCCTGGCCTCAAGTGATCCTCCTGCCTCAGCCTCCCAAAGTGCTGGGATTACTGGCATGAGCCACCTTGCCTGGCCTGAAATAGTTTTTGACTTTAAGGGAGAAGACTTGAGTTGCCTCAGTTCTGGGAGGGCCAGCTGTGTCGGGCTCTTTGAGAAAGGAGATGTAAGTTAAGTTCTTGAGGAAAGACTTGGGCCCAGTGGAATCCAACAGGTCCAGCTTCTCTGGTACTTGGAGATTCCTGGTGGAGGGAAAGAGGGCTGCCCCTGAGCCGTGAAGGCTTACATGGATGGGGGATTGGTGGGGGGAACCCTGCTCATTAAACCTTCTGAGGTTAGGCATGGCCTGTAGGCTCACACGGAGCCATTTCCAGGGCCTGTGCCCTGCCTCGTAGGGAAAACCCATGGTGGAAGGCAGAGCAGGTTGGGAACCCCTGGCAGTGGGAGGTGAGCAGCAGGGGGCTGCTGTGTGCTGGTCTTGAGGGGCAACAATAGCTGAGCAAGATGAGAAAACCCAAGAGATGTTGCAGAGTACACGGTATGCTCAAAGCATTCCCTGAGACTGTCTCCAAAAAACAGAAGATGGGGATGGGGGAGAGAAAATGTCACATTGAGGTGAGCTAATTTCCAGCTACTAAAAGCTTGTGATGGAATCATTTGATATAAAAAGGAAAAGCATTATTAGCCAGTCATGGTCTGGTGAGGCCTGAGACATAAGGGTCCAACTGAAATGTAAATTAGACAAACTTTTTCTCTGTTGCCCAGGCGGGAGTACAGTGGTGCGATCTTAGCTCACTGAACCTCCGCCTCCCTGGTTTAAGCGATTCTCCTGCCTCAGCCTCCCTAGTAGCTGGGATTACAGGCGCACGCCACCACACCTGGCTAGTGTTTGTATTTTTAGTAGAGACTGGGTTTTGCCATGTTGGCCACACTGATCTCGAACTCCTAATCTCAGGTGATCCGCCTGCCTCGGCCTCCCAAAGTGCTGCTATTACAGGTGTGAGCCACCGTGCCCGGCCAAATTAGACACTTATCCAAGTGGGACATTCGACCAATCAGGGTGTTGGTGTCAGGTGATTTGGCTTGAAGTGAATTGACTCAGAGCCCTGCCATCTGTATCTCTCCTTTACTTCAAAGCTTTCCCATGCAGTGCTGAGCTTTTTCTTGATTTACAAGTCTTTGATTTTTCAAAAGGCATCAGTGTACTGCAGGTGCCCACAGAGGAGCAGAGTCTATTTTCCTTCTTTCTTTGAATCACCGTAACTTATTTTGATGGAAACTGATGCCTACAACTTTTAGGAACGTGCTGTTTCTCTTAGATGAGGCATGTCTTGAGCTGGATTCAGAGCAGCTTTCACACTAAGAACCTACCAGTTTGTTACTTTTAGTCCAAAGAAGTGGGCATCGCCTAATTGTCCTGGAAAGGCCCCCGCTGGACAGATATCCAGGGCCTGCTTCCTGGGCGCTGTGGGCTGTGCAGGGGCACAGCGCCCCACACTCTAAAGGGCCTTACACTTGGTTTAAATGCTCTGCGTTTATCATCTTGAAATCCTTAACAATCTCATCTCTGAATATTTTTCCATCTGTAAGCAAAGTCAGATGGGACAATGCAGCCGTGGGCAGATTGGCACAGTATATGTGTCTCCTGTTTTTTGCTGCCCATTCACATACAGCATTCACCACGCCCCTGAGCACCGAGTTCTGTTGGATCCATCACGTGTGTGCAAAGCAAGTCCAAGGTTAAGTGTGTGATGGCCGGGCACAGTGGCTCACACCTATAATCCCAGCACTTTGGGAGGCCAAGGCAGATAGATCATTTAAGGCCAGGGGTTTGAGACCAGCCTGACCAATATGGCAAAATCCCATCTCTACTAAAAAAATACAAAAAATTAGCCAGGCATGGTAGTGCAGGCCTGTAATCCCAGCTACTCGGGAGGCTGAGGCATGAGAATTGCTTGAACTAGGGGAGGCGGAGGTTGCAGTGAGCCGAGATTGGCCCACTGCACTCCAGCCTGGGAGACAGAGAGCGAGACCTTTTTTTTTTTTTTTTTTTTTGGAGACAGAGTCTTGCTTTGTTGCCCAGGCTGGAGTGCAGTAGCACGATCTCGGCTCATAGCCACCTCCGCCTCCGGGGTTCGAGCGATTCTGCAGCCTCAGACTACCAAGTAGCTGGGATTACAGGCGAGCGCCACGCCTGGCTAATTTTTTTGTATTTTTAGTAGAGACAAGGTTTCACCATATTGGCCAGGGTGGTCTCAAACTCTTGACCTCAGGTGACCTGCCTGCCTCAGCCTCACAAAGTGTTAGGATTACAGGCGTGAGCCACTGTGCCAGGCTGACTCTGTCTTAAAACAAGGTGTGTTATGTTTATGATTCTGTGGGGGGCGGGAATGGGAGTGGGGAAGGGATGGCCTAATGGGAGGCCATGCTTTCTCTTCAACACAAACTTTCTTTAAACACAGAAAGAAGGCTGTGGACAAGGAGCCCTATTATTAGTAAGCCCTCCTTACTAATGCTACCTCCTGTGTCAGCCAACAGCATACACTGAAAATGATGACATAGAGAGACAGGAAAAGGTGGGGCAACCCACAGTGTCTTTTCCTTTCAGTCTCTTTTTTTTTTTTTTTTTTAAAGAATCAGGGTCTTGCTGTCACCTAGGCTGGAGTGCAGTGGTATGATCATAGCTCACTGCAGGCTTGAACTCCTGGGCTCAAGCCATCCTCTCACCTCAGCTTTCTGAGCAGATAGGACCACAGGCGTGTGCCACCACTCCTGGCTAGTAATTTTTAGTTTCTGCAGAGTCAAATTCCTGGGCTCAAGCGATCCTCCTGCCTCGGTCTCCTGAGTAGCTGGGACTTCTGGCGTTTCCTTTTACTCCTTCTTGACTCATCAACAAGCTGAAGGCAGAGAGAGGTGGTAGAACGTGTGCAATCAATCAATGAAATAAACACAGTTGAGTGTGTTTCATGCAGGGTTCTCACTGTTCTGGTAAGAACAAAATACGTATGTATGAGCTATGAAACACAAATTCTATACTTCAGTGATTACAGATACGAGTTAAGTGCTCTTATATTTGCATTTAAAATGAGTATTGCAGAAAACAAAGATGAATGGGTAAAAAATTCATGCTAATCATTTAAAATTTTAATTTGCCTTTACTGAAAATGACATTAAGTAACACATTTAAAAAGTCAAGAGAGAGACTGTTGTTAAAGAGAGAAAAAAGCTTTTAGAAGTCCCTTGGTGGCACTTTTTCTTGGTTTTTGAACTAAGGGCCCCTCCATTTTCATTTTGCACTGGGTCCTGGGGACCGGGTCAGGAAAGGCTCCAGGTACGAGATACACTGCCTGCTCTGTCACTGCTAGGGCCACCCCCACAGCTTCCATTTCCCTTTCTTGGTTCTCTCGCTTCCTGCTTCGTCCTGACACTGTGAAGTGCCATTGCTCCCTCAGTTATAACATTCACCACACTTTATGTGGTTTGCTTTAATTTCTGACTGCTCTGCATGGGGGAGGGGCACTCTCTCTCCTTCTCCACAGGTCTGCCTCCCGACAGAACAGAGCTGGAGGTCCATTCGTTTCCTCGCCTCCTGCTCCAATATCCCTACCATGGGCAGTCCACAGCCAAATCTGCCACTCTTTTTTTTTTTTTTTCAGACCGAGTCTCTCTCTGTCACCCAGGCTGGAGTGCAATGGCGTGATCTTGGCTCACCGCAACCTCCGCCTCCCAGGTTCAAGCGATTCTCCTGCCTCAGCCTCCTGAGTAGCTGGGATTATAGGTACGTGCCACCATGCCCTGCTAATTTTTGTATTTTTAGTAGAGATGGGGTTTCACCATGTTCAGGCCAGGCTGGTCTCAAACTCCTGACTTACTAAACATTTTTGTATTTTTAGTAGAGATGGGCTTTCACCATGTTGGCGAGGCTGGTTCCAAACTCCCGATCTCAGGTGATCCACCCACCTTGGCCTTCCAAAGTGCTGGGATTACAGGTGTAAGTCACCGTGTCCAGCCATCTTCTGCTGTTCAGAGTAATTCTTAGGGTTCCTTCTGGGGCCGATGTTGTTCTGTGTCCATGGGACCTATAAATAGTCTTCGCGTTAATCCAGACTGCTGCCTATAGCACACTTGTTCTTCTCACTGTCTAAGCTCAGAGCCACTCTGGAGCAGAGAGGAGGTGAATGTGTGTGCCTAGGTTGCCATGTTGAACAGGAACCACTAACAGATATTCTTGGCATGGTTAAACAATTGTTTTCTCTCCCACTTAAAGTCAAGGAGTATCTCTTTTTCAATCTGTGGTCTCCAGGGCTCATCCGGAGGCTCATGGGTCTGAGTCTCCTTTTTTAAATTTTTTTCCCTGAGACGGAGTCTTGCTCTGTCACCTAGGCTGGAGTGCAGTGGCGCAATCTTGGCTCACTGCAACCTCCGCCTCCCGGATTCAAGCAATTCTCCTGCCTCAGCCTCCCAAGTAGCTGGGATTACAGGCATACACCACCACGCCTGGCTGATTTTGTATTTTTAGTAGAGATGAGGTTTCACCATCTTGGCCAGGCTGCTCTCGAACTCCTGACCTCGGGTGATCTGCCCACCTCGGCCTCCCAAAGTGCTGGGATTACAGGCGTGAGTCACCGTGCCCAGCCTGGGTCTCCTTTTCATAGGGCCTCTCCGCTAAGCTGAGACAGAGCATCAGCTAGTGAGGCTGCCTCCTCAGTGCTTGAGTTTCAGGTCCACAGGGCCCCTCCTCCAAGCACCTGCATTTTAATGATTCCAATCTGTTATCTGTCTTCCCCCAGCCCTAGGGGTGGTGGCTTTTGACAGCGTTCTTTCCATAATACCTTAGCCCTCTTTTACCCTTTCAGTTACCTTGTGAAAAAAAAATGTATACCTAGTTAACAATTATGTATGTATTTATTGTAGAGACAGGGTCTCACTATATTGCCCAGGCTGGTCTTGAACTCCTGAGCTCAAGCAATCGTCCCACCTCAGCTTCCCAAAGTGCTAGGATTACAGGCGTGAGCCACTGCATCCAACCCTAGTTAACAATTATTTATGTTAAATTTTCTGTTCCAATAACTGCTGTGGCTTCTGTCTCCTCACTTGACCCTGATAGACATGACTGCCAAAGAAACGATACATACCTGGGCTAGGCAGAGTGGCTGACGCCTGTAATCCCACACTTTGGGAGGCCAAGGCAGGCAGATAGCTGGAGTTCAGGAATTCAAGTCCCACCTGGGCAACATGGCAAATCCCGTCTCTACAAAAAATTTTTTGAATTAGCTGGGCATGGTGGTGCCTCCTGTAATCCCAGCTACACAGGAGGCTGAGGTGGGAGGACCACTTGAGCCTGGGAAGTTGAGGCTGCAGTGAGCCGTGATCACACTATTGCTGTCTAGTGTGGGTGACAGAGTGAGACCCTGTCTCAAAATAAATAAATAAAATAAAGAAATGATACATGCTGGGCACAGTGGTTCATGCCTATAATCCCAGCACTTTGGGAGGCAGAGGCAGGTGGATCACCTGAGGTCAGGGGTTCGAGACCAGCCTGACCGACATGGTGAAACCCCATCTCTACTAAAATACAAAAATTAGCCATGCGTGGTGGTGGGCGCCTGTAATCTCAGCTACTTGGGAGGCTGAGGCAGGAGAATCGCTTGAACCCAGGAAGCAGAGGTTGCAGTGAGTTGAGATTGCACCATTGTGCTCCAGCCTGGGCAATAAGAGTGAAACTCCATCTCAAAAAAAAAAGAAAAGAAGAAAAGAAAAAGAAATGATACACTAGGTATATCAATGAAAGGACAGATGGCCTGGCCCAGGGAGTTTATGAAGACTGACAAGCTAATAGCTGTCACGATACTCAGAACCCAAGGAAGTTTCATTCTACACAAAAAATAAATAAAGAATTTAAAATAATTGTCTATTGATATACAGAGGACTGAAATTTTTTTTAAAATACAGACTTTGAAATCAGTCATATGTAGGTTTGAATCCAGGCTCTGCCACTTACCCACCAGGTGGCCTTGGACAAATTACTGAACTTCCCTGAACCTCCGTTTCCACATGTGTATCATATAACAGGGGTTGAACAGCTTCCTTGTGGGGCCGTTGTGAGAAGAAAATGCATAAAGTATGTAAAGTGCCTGCCCAGAGTGAAAGCTCAACAAAGAGTAGTGGACCTAGGATGTAGGAGGTGTTAAGAGGACGAGACCAGAGATCATGAGACCTGAGTTAAAGCTCTGAGCCTGCAACTGACTAGCCAGTGACATCCTCTCTGTGGCCCTCCCTCTCCTTACACCTGTACCAAGACCAGGTGTGGCTCTACAATGCTGTTCTCATCTTACCAGCCTGCAGCAAAATAGGCAAATAATGACAATGTCTGACATTTTTCATAAAGCTAAATTATTCAGTTTAGGCTGGGCGCGGTGGCTCAAGCCTGTAATCCTAGCACTTTGGGAGGCCGAGGTGGGCGGATCACGAGGTCAGGAGTTCGAGACCATCCTGGCCAACATAGTGAAACCCTGTCTCTACTAAAAATACAAAAAAATTAGCCGGGCGTGGTGGCGGGCGCCTGTAGTCTCAGCTACTCGGGAGGCTGAGCCAGGAGAATGGCATGAACCCGGGAGGCGGAGCTTGCAGTGAGCCGAGATCGCGCCACTGCACTCCAGCCTGGGGGACAGAGCCAGACTCTGTCTCAAAAAAAAAAAAAAAAAAAAAAAAAAAAAAAATTATTCAGTTTAAAGGATTACTATCTGAGATTTTGTTCTTCTTACTGTTTTGGTGTTAATGTCTTTTTTAAATGAAATGACAGGATAGTAGGGTATTTTTTTTTTTCCTTTCTATGTTCTGGTTTGACAAAGTAAGTTTGAAGAAGAGCAAGGAGCTGAGACTTGCCCAAACAGATTGGAAAACATATTGGAAAGCCTCGATAATTGGAACAGTGTTACTGGTGAATGTATAGGCAGACCACTGGAACAGAATGGCAAGTCCCAAAACTATAGCTATTTAGTGTATTGTAGAAGTGGCATCCAAGTCTTTAGGGCAAAGCTGGACTATTCCATAAATGGTATTGGCATAGCTTGGTAGCTATCTCAGCAGAAAAAAGTTGGATACATACCTTGAACTGTGCACCAGAATAAACTCCAATGGCTTTCAGATGTAAACACACAACCAGACTATTGTCTAGTAAGTCCAACATAAAAAAAAAAAAAACTAAAAAGACTCAAAGATGACATGGGGAATTCTTTTATAATCTTGGAGTAAGACCTTTCAAACTATGATTCAAAATCCAGAAGCTATAAAAGACAAGACATTCGATTATGTAATACAAATATTTATATAAGTAAATAACATATTTATATAGAAATAACTATATGTAAAACAATAAACACAGAAGAAAAAGTCTCTTTCATAGTAAAAATAAATACTACAAGCAAATCAAAAGGCAAGTAACAAACGGGAGGGAAATAATTGTAGGTGTTATCACAAAGAAAAGGTTAATTGATACCAAAGAGCACTTTCAAATAAATAAGAAACCAAAAGAACCATAGAATGCTGAGCAAAGCATATGGACAATTTACAAAAAAAGAACAAATAGTGGCTGGGCGTGGTGGCTTATGCCGGTAATCCCAGCACTTTGGGAGGCCGGGGCGGGTGGATCATTTGAGGTCAGGAGTTTGAGACCAGCCTGACCAACATAGTGAAACCCTGTCTCTACTAAAAATACAAAAATTAGCCAGGTATAGTGGCACACACCTGTAATCCCAGCTACTTGGGAGGCTGAGGCAGGAGAATCGCCTGAACCCAGGAGGTGGAGGTTGCAGTGAATCGAGATCACACAATTGTACTCCAGCCTGGGCAACAAGAGCAAAACTCCGTCTCGGAAAAAAAAAAAAAAAGTACATGAACATATGCAAAGATGCTTGGTCTCATTCATATGAAGAGACATTTGTGACTTGACAATTTTAATAGAAGATATTTTCATAATTATCAGACAATAGAAGAGATTGCTATCTAGTTTCCTGAATCATCCCAGGAGACCTACACAGCTGAGCTTTGTAAGATCAGACTGCAGGGACAACCGCATAACTGTATTTCTGATGCTGTTGTTTAAAAGACAAACAGGAGAGTTAAAGATAGGGCTTTCTAGTTTTTTTGTCTTTTAACTTCTTAAAAAGTAATCCTGAGAATTAAGTGCCTCAAAGTTTCTAGAGTTCCTCACATTTCAGTACAAGCTGGAGAAGGCAGAAAGCAATGCTCTATCTTCTCTCCTTACACCTGGGCAGCTTTCACAGAACTATGCTCCTACCTGAATACCTTATGGCATCACAATGGGAAAATGTTTGTTTCTTGGCTTGCATTTGCTTTATATTTATAATTTTAATATTCTGCTTGGTGCATTTTGACATTTAATAAGGTCATGACAGAACATGGTGCTGCTGCACCAAACATCATCTTTTTCTTAAGCAAGCCTTGTACTTTGTTTTCCTTTTTTATTGTTTGTTTGAACAAAGAAAGCTGATTTCGTAGTGAAACTAATAAGAAACATATTAAAGAGAACAAGATTAGCTACAGAAATAGTAGCCTTTTGCCAAACTCTATAAAATTTTTGTTTCATGAAACCAAAAAGTAAAATAAAAACCAACTGAATAAACAAAAAAAATTAATGAGAACAAGATTAACGACGTAACCTTTTGCCAATCTCAATCTAAATATTTTATTATTTCATGAAACCAGAAAGTAAAAACTAATAAAAATAACAACTGAATAAGCAGCAACAAATTAATAAGAAGATTAACTATAAAAAGTAACTCTTTGTCAATCTCTATTTTAAAATTGTACTGTTTCATGAAATAAAGTCTGAGAGTTGTGGATGATTCTAAAATTCCCTCCAGGTCTGTGACAGGCTGAATTTTTTTTTTTTGAGATGGAGTCTCACTCTGTGGCCAGGCTGGAGTGCAGTGGCACAGTCTTGGCTCACTGCAACCTCTGCCTCCCTGGGTTCAAACGATTCTCCTGCCTCAGCCTCCCAAGTAGCTGGGACTACAGGCATGCACCAGCACGCCCAGCTAATTTTTGTATATTTAGTAGAGACGGGGTTTCACCGTGTTGGCCAGGATGGTCTTGATCTCTTGATCTTGTGATCTGCCTGCCTCGGCCTCCCAAAGTGCTGGGATTACAGGCGTGAGCCACTGCACCTGGCCGGTAGACTGAATTTTATTCCCTTGTCTGGTTAGCAGGTGGGACCACTGCAAACGTGGTCCCCAGAGACTCAGCTAATGAGCTTCTGTCCTTCAAGTCTGCACCTTCCTTTGAAACTGGGCCAAAGGTGATGTCCTAACCCATGGCAGACCTTACTCCCACTAAAATCCCGCTTGCCCACACCAGGAAAGGCAGCACAGTAGAGGGAAGAGCTCAGGTTTTGGAGTCAGGCAGTCCTGGGCTCAAATACTGGCTCTGCTGTTCACCACCTATGAGACCTGAGTCTCAATTTCTTTTCTTTTTGAGATAGGGTCTTGCTCTGTTGCCCAGACTGGAGTGCAGAGGTGCAATCATGGCTCGCTGCAGCCTCAGTCTCCTGGGCTCAAGCAATCCTCTCACCTCAGCCTTCTGAGTAGCTGGGACTATAGGCGCACACCACCATGCCTGCTAATTTTTATTTTAACTTTTAATTTTTTTTTTTAGTAGAGATGGGGTCTTGCTATATTGTACAGGCTGGTCTCAACCTGCTGAGCTCAAGTGATCCTCCTACCTTGGCCTCCCAAAGTGTTGGCATTACAGACATGAGCCCCCATGCCCAGCCAGTCTCAGTTTCTTCATCTGTAAAAGGATACGATTAAAATTTACCTCGTGGAACTGTGATAAAGGAGAAATGAGATGTAAAAATGAGGTCTTAATATATCATGTGGCATACAGTAAGTGCTTAATATATGAGTATGTCTATATGACTGTATTTTTGTGACTGTACAAATAAATATATAGGTAACATACTACACCTGCCTTTGTAAATTGGAAACTCGGAATAAGAGACATACGTCCTTAGAAATACTTAAGATCGAAAGTGTTCATTATATAATTTAAAAAAGAATAAAGAGAAAAAAAAACCCATTGTTTCAATATAATACAGTGCCTTGATGGGATGCTCATATAGTTCCAAGACTTTACATCTATTAACACATCCAATCCTAAAACAATCCTTAATAATGCTGTTATTCCTGTTTCACAGATGAGGCACAGAGAGGTTAAGTAACCTGCCCAATGCTACACAGCTAACAAATGAGAGAGGAATCAAATCCAAGCAGTGTAGACAAAGAGTCTGTGCTTTTTTTTGGGGGGGAGGGATGGAGTTTCACTCTTGTTCACTCTTGTTGCCCAGGCTGGAGTGCAATGGTGCAATCTTGGCTCACCACAACCTCCACCTCCCAGGTTCAAGGGACTCTCCTTGCCTCAGCCTCCCGAGTAGCCGGGATTACAGGCATGCGCCACCATGCCCAGCCAATTTTATATTTTTAGTAGAGACGGGGTTTCTCCATGTTGGTCAGGCTGGTCTCAAACTCCTGACCTCAGGTGGTCTACCCGCCTCAGCCTCCCAAAGTGCTGGGATTACAGGCCTGAGCCACCATGCCTGGCCAACAGTCTGTGCTTTCAACCAAGGTGAGGGTTGCAGGGGAAGCTCAAGTGAGCCTCAGCTGCAATTATGGGCATCTCTAGATCTGTACTGTTAATATACGAGCTACATGGAAATGTAATTAGATGAAATTAAACATTCAGTTCCCTGGTTGCACTAGCCACATTTAAAGTGTTCAACAGCCACATGTGGAGAGTGGCTATCATGCTGGGCAGCACAGACATAGAACACTTCCATCATCACAGAAAGTTCTACTAGACAGTACTGTTCTAGATAATTCTAGGTAGTATTAGCCAAACATAAGACACGAACTCAGCTGTCACTGCATGGATTTTTAATTAAATACCACTTCATAATGTTATTCGCACCTAGTACTTTTTTTTTTTTTTGAAAAATAAGACATGCCATAAGTCGTGAAGTTAACAAAATATAAGCATCCGCACAGAATATATTCTAAGGTGACTTCACTTACATCGCTTCTCAGACACACAAGTAACCTTTTGTCTGCCTATCAGCCAGTGTTGGAACAGCTTTGGAATTCACATGGAAGGCTGCCGGGCTGGTTCCCCAACACTAGCCTGATGGAGTCCTGTATCCGCACCGCGCCATCAAACTGGCTGGTTTCCACTAGAAAAGCAATGGAGAGTCAGCTCTCCCATCTTTACCCAGCGTTCAACTCCACACAGCAAAAACTGCATAACCTAAACCCCGATGTGATGGCAACTGAAGTTTAAACCCAAGTTTGGTGACCTTGCTTTAGGTACCTGGGCTGCTCGGAAGGGTCCGAGGTGTGATATTTAACATTGCTTGCAACATTCAAGAGGGCTTGGGGACGTCAGAGCCATGAGTAACAATAATGAACCAGGGCTATGAGTGGAAGCCTGGTGTACCCCTTCCCCATCCTAACAGCCAGTGCTGCGTATGGCCATCAGCAGACAGTCCATTTATACCACGGGACAAAGATTGGGAGGAACTAGCCCAAGACAGATGATGGCTCCACACCCACTGTGCTTCCTGACTACTCAAGTGACCTACGTGTGGCTTCCACTCAGGAAACCACCATTTAACTTTCTGCTCAGCCCTTTCATGGCTCAGATTGGTGCGATGACGCCACTGCTCCAAACCCGAAGGCAAGGGAGCTTCCCAGGCCTCAGCAGCAGTTCCTGGGTGGCACTGTCCCCATGATCTGAAGCAGACCTGAAATTACAATGCACTTTTATTCACTCATCTCAAGAAAGCTGGCTGGCCCAAGGCTAAAAGGCCCATACCCCCCCCCCCAAAAGAAAAAGGGGAAGGAGGGGGGCAGAGTAAGTTTGGGAGCATATATATGCCCAAATTATTACTGATCACCTGGGTTTGACCCATCTAAATAGCCTCCCTGCTCACCTTTTCTTTCTCCCTCCTGCCTCCACTCCCAGCTTTAGAAAAATCATTTGGGAAAGGAGGAATATATAAATAGCAGTGAAACCTGATTTTAATTTCCGCTTTTTGTTTTTTGTTCTTGCGGGCTCGGAGAAGGTAACTTATTCCCCCTTCTGATTCTTCCTCCACACTGAACAAGCCCTCCTTTTCAATCAGTGCTGATCCTGCCCTTCTCTTCCTCATGAACCATCAGTGGCTCCCATGTCCTCTCAGATACACTTTAAACTCCTTAGGCCAGGTATTCAAGACCCTCCATGATTCGGCCTCCACTGCTTATCTTTTTTTTTTTGAGACATGGTCTCATTGTCACCCAGGTTGGAGTGCAATAGCGTGATCATGGCTCACTGTAGCCTTGGCTTTCTGGGCTCTAGCGATCCTCCCACCTCAGCCTCCTGAGTAGCTGGGATCACAGGCATGCACCACCACACCCAGCTAATTTTTTAAATTTTTAGCAGAGATGAGGTCTTGCTACGTTGCCCAGGCTGATATAAACTCCTGGGCTCAAGTGATCCTCCAGCCTTTGCCTCCCAAAGTGCTAGGATTACAGGCATGAGCCACTGTGCCCAGCTTCCACTACTTAGCTTTGAGACTCATCTCCCACCACCTTCCCTGGCTCTCCTTTCTTTGCCCAGCTCCTTTACCTCTGTGCCTTTGCAAATGCTGGCCCCTCTGCCTTGGGGGTGATCACCCTACTTTCATATGCTTTATACAAATCTTAGATTTGCTGCCCATCTATGAGTGGGGCCAAAATCATCTCCACTTCTGAATACCCCTTTGGGCTCACGGTCCGACCTTTAGCGGGGTCTCCATGATGGTCATTTTCTGTGGCCACCACTGCACTTCACACCCCTCAGAGATTCCTGGGTATTTGTGCCTCCCTCTGCTGGCCTGGAGGACAGGAACTATGTCTTATCTTTGTAG
Organism: Nomascus leucogenys; assembly: GCF_006542625.1. NCBI lineage: Eukaryota > Metazoa > Chordata > Mammalia > Primates > Hylobatidae > Nomascus > Nomascus leucogenys. The sequence continues at coordinate 24,448,186 of NC_044404.1, read as the reverse complement.
CTTGGGTCTTCCAAATGCTTAGCACATAGTAAATGCCTTATAAATATTGTTGAATTGAGTTGATACCCATCCTAAGGGAAAGGAGCCCACTGCCCGTTGCCGCCTTAGGCAGTTAAGACCACACAATACAGAAGTGGTTATCACAGACAACAGATGTCAGTTTTTGAAGTCAAGATACTAAATCAGTATTAAGCACAATCCATAAAGATAAGTGATCTATCACACTGGTCTATTAACACTGTTATCATGCCTATTAAAGGCTGTCTAGGGAAGTGGTGAGTGTAGCTCTAAGTAGTATTCATTGGATGGAGAAATGCCACAGATCCTATGGGGATTATTTAACCTTGCAAAGGAACCCTAGTGAGGAAACTTTCTAGCAAGACTGCATGGGGCCCTGGGGGTTTGAGCAGAACATCTTTGTAAATTCTTAAGCTTTCCAGATGTGAAATCTCGGGATTGCAGCATCGCATCAGAATCACTGGTGGTACCAGTTAAGAATGCAGACCCGTGGGCCCCACTCCAGTCCCATTCAACAGTGTCTGCAGCTGGGGTGCAGGAATCTGCATGTTACACACACTTCTAGGGGATCCTAATGCCCATTAAAGTTTGCAAACCTTTATCTGCCCCTCTCAAAAGTATACCATCAGTCTAGGGGGAGACAGTCACATATGCAGCCAGGAAGAAAGCAACAGCCCTGTTTTTGAGAATGCTTGCTCCTCCCAGACATATATGCGTGGGGATGAGGACCCAGAGAGTCTCTATTGACTTCAAGGAAATTAACCAGTAACTCGAGCTTGGCTTGTGGCTCTGTAACGGAGAGACGGAGGACAGGTGAAGAGGCTGTCTCTGAAATGAGCATCCCCATCTTTCCAGGGGGGCACTGGTATGCAGGGGGAAAAAAAACACATAAAATGGCCAGATATTCTACCTATCCTTTTTTAAGTGGTGCAATCACCTTTTGTAAGAGTAAGGGGGACTTTTCTTCCTTAATGGGCTGAAGCATCATCACCCTCTCCTATCCTCCGTATTCTTCCCCTTCCCTTAACTTCCTAATTCCTTTGGGGGCAGGAGGCAGACAAACAAGTAGTCCTCACAGGACCAAAACCAAATGCGTTTTCAGAGTAGATCCAATTTGAACATATCAAGCACATCTTCCCTAGAAGGGCACAGATGACTGGAAGGCAGATGTACATTTCTGAAACACAAATGTCAGAACCTTCCACCCAGGGTTGGCCCAGCCTGCCATGTGAAGGCAACGCGAGTGCTATCACAGATACGGCATCAGGAGTGTCGGGGTGAGATCAGCATGCACGTGAGGTGGAGGAAGACGAGATTTAGAGGTGTCCAGGCTTTTGCTGGATTTGAGAATTAACAGCAGACTCTCTGTCTTGTCTTAGCTCTGAAGGATACAGCATCCTTTGGTCACTGTCGGAGGAAGCTCAGTTACCATCCTCAAGGATGGTAGAAAGGCTTTCCAAATCCCGCTGGGCTAATCCAGGCAGAGGTTGGATTCTATCCCGCCCACCTGGAATAATGCTTCCATCCCCCTACCCTCATCATTTGAAATTTCCAAGACCAAGATAACGGATCCTTTCCCAGAGACAAAGGCTTTTTGAGATCATCATCCATAGAGTTCTCAGTTAAAAACAAAATGAGACTTGAAAGGCAAGTTTTAGGATTCAGGGTTGAACCACTGTCAGCCTGGCGGGGACAGTTATAAATAGAGGGAGGCGAGTCTCATTCCTTCTTGGTGTGCTCTAGGACTCGGTAGGGGACCCCAGAGGCACTTCTGGAGCCGTGCTCTTCTTGCATGACTGGCAGTGTGGCAGGAGCGTAGATCTCAGAAATGTTGTCATTGTTTTCCAGAGCCCCATAGGAAAAAGAAGCTTTGAGGTCAGGCTGGACAGTCATCCCTTTATCGTGCATGTTCTGCATACCTGAAATGAAATCCATTTTCCCCAAATCATTACGTGGTAAAGGGGGCCAAGGAGGCCGCATCTCCCTCTATCCCGCCCCAGACTAATTATAGTGCTCAGCAGCTAATCATGTGCATTGTCAATTTCCTGAATGCTTTAGATTTAAAAGAGAACACCCACAAATATACACTGGAACTATTACGGTTGCTAAGCAACAAGGGATGAATCTTCAGGAAATATGCACACAGACCAGCTGCTGTCAGGAGGAACCCTCAGTTGGCCTAAAGTGAGGTGGGAATGTCGGTGTGGGCCCCAGGTGGAATGGAACTAGCACTGTGCTTTGAACGTGGTAGATGCCAATGCTTCACTTCTGAATTAAATCAGGATCCAGGAAACTTTGTTACACCGTCGAGGAAAGAGGGTAATTTTCGTGTCATGGGCACCTGAAGGTGACAGATTCATTCTGATGCCCAGAGGGAGCATCTTGGCCTTTAACTTTAAAGTCCCTGGTCCACATAAAGGGGAAGGTGAGATTTGCTTATTATTACTTCTGGGTACTTTGACAAGGGATTCCTACTTACATTTGAGGGCAAAGCCTTTAATCTTTAATTCCTTTACCTTTGTCCTGCAATTCTGCTAGTCAGGTCAGGAGGAACGTGGTTTGTTTGTTTATTTATTTATTTACTGAGACAGGGTCTTGCTCTGTCGCCCAGGCTGGAGTGCAGTGGAGTGATCTCGGCTCACTGCAGCTTCAGCCTCTGGGGCTCAAGCGATCCTCCCACATCAGCCTCCTGAGTGGCTGGTACTACAGGTGCATGCCACCATGCCCGGCTAATTTTTGTGTGTTTTTTTTTTTTTTTTTGGTAGAGATGGGGTTTCACCATGTTGCCCAGGCTGGTCTCAAACTTCTGGGCTGAAGTGATCCACCTGCCCCACCTCCCAACGTGTTGGGATTACAGGTGTGAGCCATTTCGCCAGGCCGGTTACTTTTGAGGCCAACTTTCCCTGCCAGGGAATCAAGACTTCAAATTCTGCCTTCAGGCCAAGTCATAAGAAATTGAATGCAATGAAACTATGATGATAATAACAGCTGACATCTAACTGTTTAATATGCCCTGGGCACTGGGCTAAAGCACTTTCTTTTTTGAGGTCTGTGTTTTCCAGGCTAGTCTTGAATACCTGGGGCTCAAATGATCCTCCTGCCTCAGTCACCCAAGTAGCTGGGATTACAGGTGTGAGCTAAAACACCTGACTGGGCTAAGCACTTTAAATAGTAATAGTAACAACAATAGCAATGACAATGGCTTATGTGTATTGAGTATTTAATTGGTGGCAGATACTGTTCCAAATAGTTATAAAGTTCTATCTCATTTGATCCTCAGGATGACTAATAAGGCAAATGAAGCAGGAGAAATGAAGCATGTAATTTGCCTGGGATCACACAGCTAGTAAGAGGCAGTGCCAGGGTCCAAACCTGGGAGTTTCAACTCGAAAGTCCATCCTCTTTTTTTTTTTTTTTTGAGACGGAGTTTCGCTCCGTCACCCAGGCTGGAGTGCAGTGGCGCGATCTTGGCTCACTGCAAGCTCTGCCTCCTGGGTTCACGCCATTCTCCTGCCTCGGCGCCCACCACCACGCCCGGCTAATTTTTTTTTTTTTTGTATTTTTAGTAGAGACAGGGTTTCACCATGTTAGCCAGGATGGTCGCAATCTCCTGACCTTGTGATCCGCCCGCCTCGGCCTCCCAGAGTGCTGGGATTACAGGCGTGAGCCACCATGCCTGGCCGGAAGTCCATACTCTTAACTGAAAGCTGTGTGGCTTCCCTGTATACCTGCACTTAATCCCCAAACAATCCTATGACAGAGATGAACTACTGTCCTCATTTTCTGGATAAGAAGAGATTCAGAGAGGTGAAGTAACTTGCCCAAGGTCACACAGCTAATGAGAGACTGAGGTGGGATCTGCCACCAGAGCCTGTGCTCTTATCCACTCTGCAAATGGCCTGGGAAGACCCAGTCCGTGAAAGGCCCTTTGGCTCCCTATTGCATAAGACTTAACTGATGGTTCTTTGAAGGGCACAGTTTAAGAGTCTGTGGTTTGGATTTTGGGGGAAGGCAGAAGAGGGAAGTGGAAGAGCTGAGGAGGTGCCTGTCCTCAGGGAAGAGAGCTGGCTTAACAGGCCTGGTTTACCTTTTGGATTTTGTCAATGCCCTCCAGCCAAAGACCAACAGGAATACACCTATAGTCTAACAAACATGGGTTTATTGACACATTGCAATGAGAGAGATGTACACGGCGGGGAACCGTGAACCATCTAAGAGAGGGCTACAAAGGAGTTATTGTGGGGTTGGCTTGGACTAGGTGATTTTGGGGAGGGTTCAAGGAAGTGAGGCTTTGCTTTGGGTTGGATGCTGTCAGGAAACAGGGCTAATTCCATAATTGGAGATCTTAGTTTTTACCTAGAAGATGCCTAGACTAAGCTAAAGCTGTGCCTGGTAAAGAAGCGGCAGTCTTTCACATTAGCAAGGTCAGAGGGATGTTTGGTGTTTTTCATGATTTGGACAATGTCCATTTTTTGTCTATGTTTAGACAGGCTAGCAGAGTAGTCCTGTTTGTGTTTATTTATTTATTTATTTTTAATTTTAGGAAAAAACCCTTTTCTTCCCATTCCACCTGCTTGTGTCCTGATCCATCACAGCTGCAGAGTGGCCTTGTCTGCTGTTGATGTTCTGTGAAATTCTTTCTGTTCAACAGGAGAGGGCCAAGGCCCGGCTGAGAGTGCCAGGCTAGCTCCTGGAGGTCAGGGGCTGTTTCTCGTTCTCATTTTTAAGAAGTCTTTCAGGTGCCTGAATTACTCAAAGGTTCTCCAAACTGTGGTGTGGTAAATTTCTGGAATTTGAATACCTCTTGAACAGCAGTTGTCTGTTGTGAAGATATGAATCTAGGTAGACAAAAGGCAAGATCCTAATGCTGACCAGGGAAACCAAGTGGCTGGAAAAGCACCTCTATTTAGACTGAGACTGTTCAGCAGTTTTATTCTGCATGTTCTACCTGCCACCAGGTCAAAGAAGTGTGTGAAACTTCCAAAGGTTTTTAAAGCAAAAGGGAAGTGAAACCAAATATAACCAGGCATCTACCATGTCCCAGACACCATGCAAGAGGCCTTTACACATATGACCACTAGCCTGAAAGAAGGAATCCCAGTTACAAGTGAGGATGAGAGGCCTTGGGAGGTCACACAGCAGGAAGGTGGTAGAGTTGGGATTTGAATCCAGGTCATCTGAAATCCAAGCCCACGCTCTTCACAGTACAGAACACCTACAATCGGAAGTGTCCTGACAAGCCACTGCAAGGGCAGGGTCTCCCTGATTCAACAGCTGACTTCCCACTGGTCACAAGGTACAAAGAAAAAGCTGAGAGCCACACCCACAAACAGACCACAGAATGTTGATATCTAAGATTACCTTAGGTTACCTTCTATTTTCCACCAGAAAATACATCTATATATATATATATACACACACACACACACAAATACTGATATTGATATATACACAGTTTATAAATACACGAACACACGTATACATACACATACTTGCACACACAGAGTTGACACCTCACCTATCTGGAATTCAGCTATCCAGCGCCCTCATCTATCCGGAACACAGCCGAGAAACAAGGAAGTTAGCAAAAAAGGAATCTGAGCAGCCAGATTAGACGTTTAAAAAGTTCATGCACCAAAGCTCATGCACTTAACTCGTAGGAGAAATCTTAGGCCCCCAACTCAGAGCTCCTTCATTTTGATTTCATTTGTAATTTGAACAAGCTGGGTTGAAGGAGCACATTGACACTGAGTTACTATACTCAGGCAGGCTGGCTACAGCAAGAAGGACAGACAACACCTTAATAACGAGAGAGGAGGAACTAATATAAAAAGTAGACACATAAACCCTGGGGCCATTTAATGTAGGGGCACACCAGTCAACCCTGAGAACACACCTGCATCACAGTGTTACAGCATGAAAACCTCTCGAGTAAGCAGTCCTCTAGACCGTCAATGTGTTTATATTTTGTTCATGAGATTGTGTTAATGAAGGACAGGAGATTATGTTTTAGAGAGAGTTCCATCTTGTATAAATAAAATTAAAATGTTGAGTTAAGTGTGAAAGCTAATGGTCACCAGCAACCTACAGAGTTTAGGTCAGCAAATCTGAGGTTGGTCCAATGTCTTAACTTTTCTAATCCAAATTCCTTTAGGCTAGACAGGCACTCTCCAGTCCTCCACAGGTCCCACCACTCCCTGCTGGGCAGCATTTGGCTGATTCACATGTTTATGTTACTGTCAGGGCTTACAGACATTTAAATTTGTGTTTCTCGGTATGAATCCTTAGCTCGCTAGGAAATCAGGCTTTCCAGAATGATCCACTCCCTTGTGGCATCCAGGGAGTGAGATTATAATATTTTAATTTCATTCCACTCATTTTCCTTCCCCTCTCTGATCATTTCATTCCAACTAGATGAATGGATTTTTCCATTTGCAGGCATGAAGCCTGGGGCTGCAGATCCTAATTATATTGAGTATGAATCAGAATTTTATTTAAAAGATCCCCAAATAGACACGGAACTGGCAAGATGTGCTCAAAACCAACCGAGGTGCCTCAGCCATTGTCTATCCTTTTGCACAAAATTAAAAAAAAAAAAAAAGAAAAGAAAAAAGACAGTGAGAGAACAGTCACACGATAAAGGCACAGCACAGCAGTTGGTTGTCTCTTTTTAAATAGGAAGTAGCAGTCATTCTATATGGATGGTCAGCTAGACCCACAGGGCTTTAACCTTACCTGGCATGGCATCCATGGAAATATAGGGCTCAAATGGAATGGCCTTCTTCCTGTTACGCGTGATTAAGAAGACGCCCAAGAACGCGATGAGGCACCTGAGGAATGGAGATAAGATAGGAAGAGAAATAAGGCCAGGAGCAAGGTCGGGGAGGGACACTTTCAGGCTCAGGTGATGGAAAGAGGTAAAAAGGCTTGCAGGCTGCGGAGGAGGGCTCACCGCCCAAGGAGCCCTGAGAGGCTGCCAGCCTGGGATCAGCAGGGGCAGATGCAAGTTGAATAACAATAGCTGGAGTGGCCTCACATGCCCTACACTCTCCATGAGCTGTAATCAGAATAAATTAGACTCTCCTAGGCGAGCTTCTCATAGCTCTTCACTTCCATTCAATCGGGATTCTCGGGAGCTTGCCTTTTAAAATATTTTTTTAAATTGAAGTCATTCATTTCAATCACTACTGAAGTATAGATAGTAAAAATCAATAAAAATTGGAGAGTCCCTGTACTCCTGGTCTCACTTGGCCAGGCAGGTGTATAGCCTTCCAGGCTATTTTCTGTTTTGTTTTGTTTTTTCCCTTTTTCCTATAGCTTACATAAACAAGCACACTTTCTAAACATTAAAGTATAATTTATAAGCAGAAAAATGCACAAACCCTAGATGTCTAGCTGAATGAATTTTACTTGTGCAATCATCAACCAGGTCAAGACAGAAAATACGTCCATCCCCCTCAGAAAGTTTTCCTGGGCCCCTTTCCATTTCATGCCAGCCCTTCCCCAGAGGTACTACTATCTTGACTTCTCTCACCATGGATGAAATTAGTCTGCTCTTTAATTCACGTAAGTTAAATCGTACAGTATGTACTCTTTTATGTCTGGTTTCTTTCATCTGATAAAATGTTAAGATTCATTTTCCTTTTTTATTTTTTTATTTTGATTTTTTTTTGAGATGGAGTCTCGCTCTGTTGCCCAGGCTGGAGTCCAGTGGCAGGATCTCGGCTCACTGCAACATCCACCTCCCGGGTTCAAGCGATCCTCCTGCCTCAGCCCCCCTAGTGCCTGGGATTACAGGCATGCGCCACCATGCCAGGCTAATTTTTGTATTTTTAGTAGAGACGGGGTTTCTCCATGTTGGTCAGGCTGGTGTCGAACTTCTGACCTCAGGTAATCCTCCTGCCTCGGCCTCCCAAAGTGCTGGGATTACAGGTGTGAGCCACCTCGCCCAGCCTGTGATTTTTTTTTGTGATGAATGTGTTCTAGACATGATTCTGTGTCAGCACCTACAGACTGGCCTCAAGTTTTCAAAATGGCAGCATGGCATGCTATTATCTGGATATGGCATAATTTTTTAACACTTGTATTCTACTGCTGAGCATTTCTATCGTTTTCAATTGTTTGCTTATACAACTAATTTAAAAATTAATAAATAGCCTCATACATGTGTCTTTGCATCCCTGTTGAAGCATTTTTCCAAGATAAATGATTAGAATGGAATACTGTATCAAAAAGTATGCTTGTGTGGATTTTGTGTTGCTGTTGTTACATTTTCCTCCCACATTCAAGTATGCTAACTGTGGTAGTAGGCTGGCCTCCTCATCCTCTTGCCAGTGTGGAATACTATTAATCCTGTTAGTTTTTGCAAAATGATGGTATCTCATGTAGCTTCAATATGCATTTCTTAGATCCGAGGTGAGGTTGAGAGACTTTTCATGTGTCAAAATGTGATATTTGAGAAATGCCAAAGAGATTACAGTCCAAAAGAGAAGGGGAAGATAAAGCCCTTAGAGGAATAAAACGCTCACCTCTGGGGACAAAGCTCCAAAACCCCACAGCTCCTCTGACTCTAAAGGACGGAGCAGCTGTAGCAATAAGGGAGGGAGAGGGGCAACCTGCCTGGAATTCTACACACAACGTTTTGGGGCCGGCAAGCAGGACAGAACTCACCCCAGTGCAAACATGCAGATGTGCAGCACGTCCTCCCCGATGAAGTCCAGGTAAAATATTGCACCTGCAGCAGCAAATCATAGAAAATACCGTTGAGCTGTTTTCAAATCACCCATCTGCCAGTCTGTCTAGAATCTGGCTAAGCTCTCTTCCTTTTAGGAAAGTAAAATGATCAAAACTTATTATGACTGTGCCTTACAAGAAGAAAGGAATAAAAGCCATTTAGGGGATCAGGTTGTCAACTTTTTTCCACCTTAGGCCCCTCTGATCTCTATGTTGTTTTTTAACTTTTATTGGGGGATAATATTAGACTCACAAAAATGGTGTAGAGTCCCCATGCACCCTTCCTCCAGCTTTCCCCAGTCATATCTTCCATAACCACAGTGCATAATCAAAGCAGGAAAACGACAATGAACACTTACTAACCAAACCACAGACCCCGTTTACCAGTTTGTGCCTACAGTCATCTCCCCTCCATCTTTCTTAAGATAGATAAACAAGGCTTTGTGCTTATGTTGTTAGAGCTTTCTAACCTCACGTGGCCAGTAGATCCCAAGTCTGTGAGTCTACTCCTATGGTATGGGAGTGGGGTGGGCCTACTGCCCCTGCCCTGAGCCAGCCTTTGTCTGGAATCATCTCACCCACACAGGCCTCCAGCTGCATTACTGAGCTCCTGATTCCCTGCGTTGACTTCTGTTCTCACTCAACCATGGTGTTTGCAATTCCTTTCAACCTTGACTGGACTTCACGCTTCTTGACTAAGCTTCTTGACCCTGACTTAGCTTATGGCTTCTGGCTGCTCTGGGTCAATGCCTCATGGCCCCTGGTGCTGCTCACAGCATGGGCCCTGGAAGCTGTGCGCCTGTGTGTTCCTCCTGTGTAGACAGGAACTGCAGCACCACTTGTCTTAAGTGTTGTGCAAAGCATAGGGCTTTACAGCCAGGTTTTCATCAAAGGAAAGCACTTAGTTCTTATTGGATTTTTTACTCTAAAGATTTTAGTCACCTATTATACCATTTAAACAAACAAACAGCTTTATATAATTGCAGCCTCTGAGGCCACTACAGAAAGAAAATGAAAAAAAAACGAGAGGTGAAATAGAGGAAAAGGGGGCTGTGATGCTAATGATCACTTATTGAGCATCGATGATGTTGCAATGCTATGCATATTCATAATCTCTAAAGTTATATAGAAGAGATTTGTGGTCACTTAGCCAGTGGGGGTTGTGGAGCTAGAAGATAGCAAAACTTGTTAAAGTACACACGGTACGGCATAGGGCACATTTGGATCATACCCATTACAATTCTAGGAGGTAAGTGTTATTATCACTCCCATTTTATGAATGTGGAGCTGAGGCTCAGAGAGGTTAAGTGATGTATGCAGAGCTGATGTGCGTCTGTGCAGGGATACAAACCCGGGTCTCTCTGTCTGGAAATCCTGCACACTCTCCATAAACCCATACATCACTCTACGGGGAGAACAAGTCAGCAGAATCAGCCTCCCTCCGCCCTGGGATAATACCCTGCTGCTAAAGTAGAAGACAGAAATCTAGCAATGGGTCACCCTTACCTGCTGTGATAGCAATGGTTGTGGATAGAATGTAGCCCACACTGGCAATCAAAGAGGAATCATACATCTGTGAGGCTTGACTCAAAAACCTTCAACACAAAAGCACACCAGTCAGTGGGCTGTGGAGATGTTGGAAAAGCTAAGAGCTGACAACAGTAGAGTTTGGTTTGAAATATGAAGATGATACATTTAGGAATGTTCCTCAGGTTTCTAAAAATGCCACCCTCATGTTACAGGGCACCGTGTATCCCTGGTCTGGGGTTCATGCTTGATTCCCACTCTTCCCCTAGACACATAGCTAAGGCCCATCCCCATTTCCCAACTGAGCCATGCCATCATGGTCTCACACCTTTGGCCGCATGGTTCCTGTCACCTGAAATGCCCTTCTCCTCACCCCCCGTATCCCCACCCCACTAAAAAGAGCCATTCCTGCATCTCTTACACCCCTGCCCCCAGAAACTCTTATAGCACTAATCACGTTCTGCCTAGTGTCATAATTATTCTTTTAAACAAAATTTCTTTTTAATTTGAAAATAATGTGATCACTGAAATAAATATAGGAAAAAGAGAAAATCAGAGTTCTTCCTAATCACTCCATCTATGATAAACAATACCCTCGTTTTGGAAGATATTCTTTGCCCTTTCTCTGCATAGTTGCTTACACCATGCTCATCACTCAACTGCTTTTATTTTTTTACTTCGCTTTGTGGCCTAGGCTGGAGTGCAGTGGCACAATGATAGCTCACCACAGCCTCTAACTACTGGGCTCAAATGCTCCTCCTGCCTCAGCCTCCTGAGTAGCTGGGATTACAGGTGTGAGCCACTGCATGCAGCTTGGCTGTACTAGTTTGTTCACCGGCTGTCCCCCAGCCAGGGCTGTGAATGCCTGAGGGCAGTGAGTGACTACCCTCATCATCTCTGTGTGCTGAGCACCCTCAGTGGGCTGCACTGGCTCAGGGATGAGTAGCTCCTTAGGAGGTGGGCGGTGGCATCTGAGCCATGTTTGTGACACCTGGAGTGCTCGGCACAAGGCCTTGGACTGGCAGGAGCTCCCTGGTGATGGCTAGAATTGTTGCAGTGGGACCAAAAATAATAACAACCAAAATAACAATAGCAAGGCCAATAATCATAGAAGCAGCTCATGTTTACCGGGCATTTCCCTAGAGACGTTCTCCTAAGAACTTCATGTAATTCTCTTAGGTAGGGACTGTTGTTCTCATTAGCAGGTGAAGAATCTGAGTCTTGGAGAAGCTGAGTAGGCGACAGCAGAGCAGAGCGGTGAGGGCATGGGCTGGGGAGCCAGATACCTAGGTTCAGATCTCAGCTCCGCCACTTCCTAACCTCTCACCCTCTCTGCCTCAGTTCCTCATATGCAAAATGGGGATAATATCCTCTACATCAAAGGCGTGTTGTAAGGACCAAATGAGCTGGTTCCATAAAGCACTGAGAAAAGAACTGGGCTCACACCGGGCCAGCAGCAGCTGCTCCTGTGGTCCCTGGAGGCCATGTGGCTGAGCCTGAGCTTCCCAGGCTGGGTCAGCCTTGTGTGCTGCTGAGTCCTGCGCACCTACACAGGTTTTGTCACCTGCAATATTCCTAGAGCCTCTCCTCCCAGGCCCTCTGTTGGGCTCTAGGACTCAGATGCAAACAGGACACAGGCCCTGCCCTCAGGCTGCTGCCTTTTATTTAACTTCATGCTTAGAAAGAGGAGGGGGCACTTTGCCATCCACTCAGGAAGATTTGGAGGTGATACATTGAAGGCAAGAAATGACAACTTTTCTTTCCAACCCAGCAGACAAGCAGGTGCCTCCTAGGGATGGCCATGCTTCCGAGGCCCCTGAGACAATCACCTGCCCCAGAGAAGATGGGAAGTAAGGCTGCCTCCAACCGCAAATTTCTCACATTCTGGCCAGGTGTTGTGGCTCATGCCTGTAATCCCAGTACTTTGGGAGGCCAAGGTGGGCGGATCACTTGAGGTTAGGAGTTTCAGACCAGCCTGGCCCACAAAGTGAAATCCTGTCTCTACTAAAAATACAAAAATTAGCCGGGTGTGGTGGCACACACCTGTAGTCCCAGCTACTTGGGAGGCTGAGGCAGGAGAATTGCTTGAACCCCAGAGGCAGAGGTTACAGTGAGCCGAGATGGCTCCACTGCACTCTAGCCTGGGCAACAGAGTGAGACTCCATCTCAAAAAACAAAACAAAACAAAACAAAAAAATTACCACATTCTGAGGGAGTGGGGAAAAACCCATCCACTGCTGGCTTCGTCTTTCTTTTTTCTTTTTTAATTCTTGTGTCTCAGCTTCCTGAGTAGCTGGGACTACAGGCATGTGCCACCACACCCAGCTAATTTTTTTTTTGTAATTGTATTTTTAGTAAAGACGGGGTTTCACCATGTTGGCCAGGCTAGTCTCAAACTCCTGGCCTAAAGTGACCCACCCACCTCGGCCTCCCAAAGAGCTGGGATTACAGGCGTGGGTCATGGCGCCTGGCCTGGCTTCGTCTTTTAAGCAGCAGGTGTCCCTCCAGGTGACAACTCAGCAAATTGGCAGCTCCTCTCCACGCTGGATGCCAGGCCCTGGGGCATGTTCTGGCCTCCTTGTGGCTTCACAGCATACGTCATCAGGCCCCCAAAAGAGAAGCGGCCCGAATGACGGGGCCCAGCAGGAAAAGGATTTGTAACTCACGCAGCCTGATAGACGGCAGTTGCCACCATGCACACGAACATCACGTAGAAGATGGGGTAGTCAAGCTGCAGGTTCCCTTGAATGGACAAGACAAGCATCCCAGCCACGGCCTTGACTGTCACCACTGTCATGGAGCCTGCAGACAGGAGACAAGGGCGAGTGGGGAAATGCAGAGAGTTAGGTCCGGAAAGCCAGTCTGTAACCCCAAAGGACTTGGGGAGACAGAGGGGAGGGAACAGGAACAGAGTCAAGCCGGCAGTTTGCACGGTGACAGACGCCATTTGCACTGGGTCTCGTGTGCACCTCTCCCGTGGACTCCCATGCTCTGTGCTGACTACACCCTAAAGGAGGGAGGAAAGCCAAATCCCTGCAGATAATCCTAGATGTCACTTCTAAACTGCTAAGCATGGGCAATAAGTTCAGCTCTCTGAGGCCCGGAGTGCCCAGCACTGTGGCCAAAAGGTTCCGAGTGGATCAATGAACTTACCAGTCTCATGGCAACCACAGGAAAAACATGTGGTGTGTAAACAGCTTAGGAGTTGTTAGGTTTTTTAGTGCTCAGCCACTTGCATTTTTTCTTGTTGTTGTATTTTTTTTTTTCCTTTTCATGGAGAACAGGGTCTCGCTATATTGCCCAGGCAGGTCTCAAACTCTTGGGCTCAAGCTACCCTCCCACCTCTGCCTCCCTAAGATCTGGGATTACAGGTGTGAGCCACCACACCCAGCTGGTCACTTGTATTTTTAAAAACATTTCTCCAGTGTTTGGGAATGCACACCCCTGTGTCCAGAGAAAAAATGATTGAAGTTCTAATATTCTCTCTGTGTACCCAGTGGAGCATCCTGCTCACCTCCCTGTGGAGACCCTCGCTCTACCCTACTGTTCAGAAATGTCTTCTAACTGCAGGCTGCCCTGCCAAACAGGAGTTAGACACAGCCCCCAAGACTGGTCCAGGTGAAGCCCCGGTCCCAGCTGCTGTGCTTTGCTTTCCTATTCTTCAGCTTTGGTTTATTTCACTTTCTCCTGCCAACACCCCCAACACGCAGTGTCTCTCGGGCTCCTCACCCATTAGGCTACAGTTTCCAAACGTCAGCAGCCACTTAAGCACTTGTCATCAGGGAGTCCTCCTTAGTCAGAAGGGGATCGGCCAATGGCCCCAGAACTTTCTGGCCTTCCTACGTAAGAGGAGAGGATGTTTCAGAGCCGTGATCCTTCCCATCCACTTTGAAAACAAAGTCACCAAGGAATGAAAGACTGATTCATGCTACGACGTGGGTGAACCTCAGAATCATCATGCTCAGTGAAAGAAGCCAGTCACATCAGGCCACAAAGCATATGACTTTATTTATGAAGGTGTTCAAAAAGGCAAATCTACAGGGACAGAAGGTAGCTTAGTGGTTGCCTGGAGCTGGGAAGAGGGAACAGGGAGTGACTGCTAATGGGCACAGGGTTTCTTTTAGGGGTGACAAGATGTTCTAAAATTAGATTAGGATGATGGTTTCACAACTCTATGAAATACTAAAAACCACTGAATTGTATACTTTAAACAGGTGAACTTTATGGTATGTAAATTATATCTCAACAGAGCTGTTAAAAAATTAATGAAACCCTGTCTTCGGTGACAGGTATCTATTTGGTTGATGGCTTGTGACGGTGGTAGGGCACACAGTAGGAAGGTTGGAAGAAAAATGCACATATTAGGCACCTGTGCACATCTCATTTAACCCCCACTCCCTTCCGTGACTTGGATGTTCTCATAGGCCCCCCCCTTTAGAGAAGTGGACAGTGTGGCTTAAGGAGGGAGGGTCACTAGCCTGAGGCCACACAAGAGCAGCGAGGTAGCAGGCTTCACCAGCCCTGACACCAGCCTGCTCCTCCGCCTCTGTCTGCTTCTCTTTCTCAGGAAGGATGGATTCCCCACAGCTCTATTTAGCTATCAAATTATACGCAGTTCTAGCCAGGCACAGTGGCTGATGCCTGTAATGCTCGCACTTTGGGAGGCCAAGGCAGGGGGATCACTTGAGGCCAGGAGGTCAAGGCTGCAGAGAGCTAAGATTGTACCACTGCACTCCAGCCTGGGTGACAGAGCAAGATTGTCTCAAAAAAAAAAAAAAGGAAAAATTAATATGCAGTTCTAGCCTCAAGCTGATTCAGGAGCTATGTCTTCCACAGCACCCATCCCTCTAAAAGGAAAAGAAAAAACAGACGACAAAATCTAGTTTTACCTTTGAATCAGAATGAATTCCTAAGCATGGATCTTTTCAGGGCTCAATCGCTGGGGCACGCCCTACTACTACTGTCTCTGAAACAACGTAACTCACCTCATCCTCACTCTGCTTTATTCTTCCTTATTGGAATTGTTATTGCCCAAACTTACATAACCTATGAATTTGGCTAGTTGTTTACTGCTATTTTCTCCCTTTAGATTGGAGGCTCCTGGAGCACAGGAGTTTGCCTCCAGTCAGCAGGGACCCAGCTCCCCAGAGCCACTGATGGAGACAGAACAACCTGGGCCAGTCTCAAGCAACTTCTGTGTCCAGCGGCTACAGCTCTGCAAACAAAACCCACATCTCCATTTGGTGCTTCTTGGTGGTGGCAAACCTCAATCATCCAGATGCCAACTTACCAAGTAACGCCACCAAGAGAAGAATCACGACAATGTTGTTGGCGTTCCTCTCCTTGTAGAAGTAGAGCAGCAAGCAGAACAGAATGATCTCCACCAGCTGTGGAAGGCAGCGAGCAGGGGGGTCAGTGGGGACCGCAGAGGTAGGAGAGACCGGGAGACCCTGGTGGGCTGGGCCATCATCAGAGTCACAGGGTTGAAAGGGAATGACTGAGCTATGATTCAGCATTTCCCAAACTACTGTTAGACATTCAGGGGAAAAAGGGAAACAGAGTGAATCTCTCTAATCCCTGGCTAGTACTGAAAAGGAATTCCCTGTTGTCCTGAGGCTGAAGCTTTGAAGGTGATGTGCTGCCCTCATATCCACTCTTTCTTGGAGGGCCAAGATTCATCAGGCTGAGATGGTTTCTTCCCACTCCACTGCTCCATGGGTATCCCCATGAAAACAATGGGTCGGTCCAAGAGGGAGACACTTGTTCACCAAGCTCTTTGGTCAAGAATGCGAGGCCAGGCACGGTGGCTCACGCCTGTAATCCTAGCACTTTGGGAGGCCGAAGTGGGTGGATCACTTGAAGTCAGGAGTTCGAGACCAGCCTGGCCGACATGGTGAAACCCGATCTCTACTAAAAATAAAAAAATAAAAAAAAAATAAAAATTAGCTGGGCATGGTGGCATCTGCCTGTAATCCCAGCTACTCAGGAAGCTGAGGCAGGAGAATTGCTGAGATCGTGCCACTGCACTCCATCCTGGGAGACAAAGTGAGGGTCTATCTCAAAAAAACAAATAAATACATAAAGAAAGAATATGAGTATACACTCCCTGTGCTCCCAGGCAAGCTTCCAGTGTGAAGCTTAACAGAGTAGAATGAGGAAGGCATTTGGAGTCAGGGAGACCTGGGTTTGAACTTGGATCTGCCTCTAAACTAGTTGAGTGGCCTTGGGTAAGTCACTTAACTTCTCTAAACCTTAGTTAACCCTCTGTGAAGTAGGGTTAAGAATTCTTTTTATGGGCGCATAATCATAGCTTACACTAAATGACGTCTCCTTGTACGCCAGGCAGTGTTCTAAGCATTTTATCTACATTAAACTCACTAAATCAGCACAATAACTCTACGAAGCAGGTACTACCATGATGGCATGGCACAGAGGAACTTAAACCTGGACAGTCTTGCTCCCAGGCCCATGCACTTTCCTGCTAAGCCACACTGTCTGGTGCTCTATCAGTAGAAACTTACCATTAGACGATGGCAAGTCCGAGTTTGAGAAGCTCCCCCTCCTTGCATCAACAACTTTTCTTTTCTACCCCTTAAAAGCCCAGATATTTGCTAACACTTTCCCAAGAAGTTAAGCCAACCCTAGCGCCCAGTGCAACTAAAGCAGAAAACTTTGACAACAGCTTCGTCCCATTTGCCTATCCCAAACCCCTTATCAAAGCTGATTTAGTATAAAAAACAACACAGAAACATTAATGGGCATTTTGAAACATTTAAAACATTCCTTCTAATTAGAGACCATAAAACACAGCTGCTTTCATTTCCCCGTTTCTTCTTTGTCTTTGTTCCAGTGAATCCATATTTTATCGAGTTGTCATTATAGTCAATGCACAATTTTGTACTGGGCTGTTTTTAGTTACCATAAACAATCTTCATGTTTTGTGAAGTTGTCATAATTATCTTTAATTGCTGCAGAACACTTCATCAAGTGGATGTGCCGTCAATCATCAACATTCCCAACCACTGTGCCTGCATTTGAGGGGTCCCAATTTTTCGGCCATTCTCCATGATTTTTTTTTTTCTTTTTCTTTTTTTGAGATAGGGTCTCACTGTGTCACTCAGGCTGGAGTGAAGTACTGTGATCATGGCTCACTGCAGCTTTGACCTCCAGGGCTCAAAGCTATCCTCCCACCTTAGCCTCCTTAGTAGCTGATACTATAGGCATGTGCCACCACACCTGGCTAATTTTTACTTTTTTTTTTTCCAAATAGAGACAGGGTTTTGCCACATTGCCCATACTGGTCTCAAGTTCCTGGGCTCAAGCAGTCCTCCTACCTCAGCCTCCCAAAGTGCTGAGATTACAGGTGTGAGCCACCACACGTGGCCCATTCTCCATGATTCTAAAATGAACGCTGGAATAGCACTGGATATTATATCATGAGATGGCTGCGCACATGTGGTGCCTCCCAACAGTCCGTGAGTTCTGTGGGCATGTCTCATTTATTTTTCATAACCATAGTGTCTAGCACACAGCAGACGCTCAATAAATATTGACTGAATTTGGTTTGGCCAAATCTCTCCAGCTGGCGGCACTGCCTCCCAGTCACGATGAAGTAAGACAACAGAATCATTCACTGAGCATCTACCACCTTCTGCGTGACTTAAATGCTACTTCCTAGATCTCCCAATAGCAACTGTAAGTCCAGAGATTCTTGCCACTTTACAGAGAGGGAAACAGAGAAGGAAAGCGACTTGGCTAAGGCCACACAGCACTTAGGAAGTCTTGGGCTTCAATCCTCTGAGTGAAAGGTCTGTTCTGGGGTAAAGCTTTGCCCAAGGAGGCGGTCCTTTGCTCTGTCACCAACTACATGCCGGGGCTGCCTGCCAGTTGGGAAATGACACAGCCCCCATTTCAGGGGAAGTGATCCTCTGCCTTGTGGATGATCTGAGGGAAAAGGATGTTCCAGGGCCTCTAGACTCAACCAGAGACCAGGCTGTTTATGTCAGAGGAAAACAGTGAACACCTCTGTCGGCAGGCCACGGGGAAGGAAGAGGGCACCTGAGGCCAGGTGGGTCCGGCCTTCAAATCCAACTCTGATTTTATGGACTCTGAGCAGGTCAGCTAAGCTCTCAGAGCCATGGTTTTCTCATCCATAAAATGGGAAGAACATTTACTTTATAGGGTTAAGAGAATCTGAGATGATATATAAAAACGTGTTTAGCATAGCTCAGGGCATGGAACAAGAACGTACCAGTAGCTTTATCACATACTTTAGATGTTTTCCGTAATCAGTTGATTTATAGACTTAAAATGGGATAGAACTGGGGCAGAGGACGGAGCTCTGGCGGAGTGGTTAGGAGACAAAGTTTCCCGTGTCTCCTGGGCTTCTATCAGCAGTGTGATACGGGGAAAAAAAATAAAATAACATTCTTAAATGGTTTACAGTTTTAACTTTTTCTTCCCCTTACCATAAAAGTTTGAAATGGTTACTGTAGAAATTTTGGACAATTCATAAAGATGAAGAGGAAATAAGAACTGAGTCACAACACTATCTCCCAGAGCCAACTACTGATGGAATTTGCTTTCCCATCCAGGCCTTCATAGATATATTACATGACCATATACCTTTGCACACCTCTAAAAAATAAAACTGACATCATACTATATAATGGTTTTGATATTACTATGTGGGGCACAGCGGCAGTTCATTCGTTCTGTGTACGGTGATCCACTGTGTGAATACAACACAATGGATCCATTCTACTGCTGGGGGGTATTTGAGGAGTCTCCAGCCCGGAGTTATAAAAAATAATGTTGCTGTGAACATTCTCGTACATGTCATTTGAGAAACACATGTATGCACTTCTGCTGAGTATAAAATGAGGGGTGGAATTCCTCCATAGGATATGTGGATGTTCAATTTGGTAGTTAGTGTCAAATGTTTTTCCCAAGTGGCTGTACCAATTTACACTCCCACCAGTAGAGTTTCGATATTACATAAATGAAACAAGCATTTCGCTATGAACTGTGTACTCTCCAGAAGCACGGTCTTTCATGCTGGTAAAATGTGCCACAATTCATGGAATCCCCTATTGCTGGGTATTCACGTTTCTGGTTTCTAGGACTTGATCTCCCTCCTGCCACCTCGGGGGAAGGACTGGAGGCTTCTCTTACCATGTACAAAAGGAAAGGCCAGCTCACGAGGTGCCTGGTGACATTCTCGCCTGTCATCTTCTCGTGACTGTTGGGTGCGAATGTCACCAGCAGGTAGGTGCCCACGACAGCCAAACCGCAGCCAACAAAGGACAAGACGTAGCGCCCTGTGGGGAAGAGAGGCTGTCACGGACTCATTGCAATAACAGGCCCGAGATACAGTACACGTTCTCAGCCACGAAAAAACAGGCTTCTCCTGCAACATACCATGACCTGGTATTGTTTGTATTTTTGGTTTTTACTTTAAAAAATAAATGATTTTCCTTAATTTTGTTTAAAAAAACACAACGTAAAAAAAAAAATTTAATGAAGTATAACATGCATACAAAAAGCGCTTGAGGAATTCTCCCAAAGTGAACACACTCATGAAACCAACTCCCAGATGGAGAAAGAGAACATTAGCCGGATACTGAAATTTCTCATTTGTGAAACTGATCACTAGACCCCACCCTTTCGATCGCTAGACCCCACCCTCAGGGTTACACTATCTTGACCTGTAACAGCACTGATAGCTTTGCCTGGCTTTGCTTTATATGAATGGACCCATAGAGTGTGATCTCTTTTGTTTGTATTCACTCAACATGATGTTTCTGAGATTCATCTGCGTTGTGGGGCACAGTGGCAGTTCATTCGTTGTCATTGTGTATGGTGATCCACTGTGTGAATACAACACAATTGATCCATTCTACTGCTGGGAGGCATCTGAGGAGTCTCCAGCCTGGAGTTATAAAAAATAATGTTGCTGTGAACATTCTCGTACATGTCATTTGAGAAACACATGTATGCATTTCTGTTGAGTATAAAATGAGGGATGGAATTCCTCCATAGGATATGTGGATGTTCAATTTGGTAGTTAGTGTCAAAAGGTTTTCCAAGTGGCTGTACCAATTTACACTCCCACCAGTAGAGTAAGACAGTTCTAGTTACACTCTTGTCAACACTTACATTATGTCTTTTTCATTTTAGCCACGATGGTATTGCACTGTGATTTTAATGTGCATTTTACAGGTAACGTTTTAAAGCTAAAATCACTTTATGGGCAAACTAAAAAACCAAATAAAATAAAACACAAAGGCAAACCTTCAGAGTTCAACATGTACCTTTTAAAAATTACCTCACCCTTTCCCAACTGGCTATTTAACCTGATGCCAAGAGAACTATATAATAACCACATAATTACTGTCAATATTCTACTCCACAGACCTGTCAGAGACTGTTAGTGGTCCAGGTGGCATGGCTCTTGTCTCTCCCCTGGAGTCTTGTCACACTCCTATTGAACTCTGTAAGGTTGGTGAAAAGCCTCCAAGGTCCAGCCCAGCCCCAGGCAGCCAAAAAATGGCTGAGAGTTCTAAGCCACACTTATGGTGACCACAGGCCTCTGGACTTTTCTGGGATAGAACTAACTTTGCCTATTTCATCCCACAGTAGGGAAAATGTGATACTATGTTAAATGTCTTTTATCTTTATTCTCAGTACTCGGCCTCGTAAATGTAGGAGGTGCTCAAAAAACGGTTGTTCAATTGTTCAATGAATGAATGAGCCACGGTTAAACTCAACAAAGTAAGTCTGTTATCTAAAGTTTTCTTCAGGCAGGGATGGGTCTTACTCATCTCCACACCTGCAGTGTCCAACCCAGGTCTAGCACTGAGTGAATGTTTGCTGAATGTAATGGAACTCCAGGTAAGACAGCCATGTTCAGCTGTGCAGGTTGCTCACTGCACAAGGGCACCTGGCTGAATAGGTGAGATGGGCTAAAATCCAGCCCATGCTCTGCTCATCAAGGCTTGTGCCTACAAAACTACAGATGCCCAGAGGGGCCTTCTTTACCCAAGTCACATAGGGCACTGCTTGGACTAGCATGGCTCTCATCCTAGGACTACCCAGAGTATTCCCAAAGGGATGCAAACTTCTCTACTGGTCTTAGAACCAGCCCTAACCCCCCTGCCCCATCATTAAGACTACTGAAATGCAGCCTGTCGTTTGGTCTTCTTGGCAGTAGCTCCAAAGTCTCTACTTTTTTCTTTTGGCAAAGTTCTGCTTTTTTTTTTTTTTAGAGTAAAATTCTTTTCTTTTTTGGCCCCTTGGTCCCACCCTGATCTTATTCTATATCAATGATTCAGAGTGGTCCCCAAACTTGGCTGTATATCCACAACATCTTGGAAATTTTCTCTCCCCGAAGTTCTGTTTTAAAAATTTTCAGACATATATTAAAGTTCAAAAAGTTGTATAGTGGGCCGGGCGCAGTGGCTCACACCTGTAATCCCAGCACTTTGGGAGGCTGAGGCGGGCAGATCACGAGGTCAGGAGATCGAGACCATCCTGGCTAACACGGTGAAACCCCGTCTCTACTAAAAATACAAAAAATTAGCCGGGCGAGGTGGCGGGCGCCTGTAGTCCCAGCTACTCAGGAGGCTGAGGCAGAAGAATGGTGTGAACCGCGGGGGACAGAGCCTGCAGTGAGCTGAGATCGCGCCACTGCACTCCAGCCTGGGCAACAGCGAGACTCCGTCTCAAAAAAAAAAAAAAAAAAAAAAGTTGTATAGTGAGTACCCATAGTCCCAACAGCTAGATTCTAAACTGACCTTTCATTATACTTGTTTTCTCACATATCTATCCATGTATTAATCCATCTTATTTTTTATGCATTTCAAAGTGATTTGCAGGCATCAGTATACACTTCACCCTGGGGAGCTCTATAAGAATGCCAAGGCCCTGGCCCCAGCCCAGAGCTCAGAATCTCTGAGGACAGAGCTTGGGCCACCATCACATCACTCCTCAACTCCTCAGTATGGCACATAAGGCCTACACATCAGCCAGTCCTCCACGTCTCCCTGATCTCCCTCTCAACTTTATTCATTACCCTCTGGCTAGACAGCCTTACTGAGACTGGACAAACCAAGCTTGTTCCTGCCTCGGATCCTTTGCACCTGTGGCTCCTGGTATGTGGAAAACCCTGCCCGCAGACCTGGGGATGGAAATCTCCTCAGTATCACCTGGATCTGGGCTTAAAAATCACCTCCTTGTGTAAATTAGTTCAATGATTGTGGAAGACAGTGTGGTGATTCCTCAAAGTCCTAGAGGTAGAAATACCATTTGACCCAGCAATCCCATTACTGGGTATATACCCAAAGGAATATAAATTGTTGTATTATAAAGATACATGTGTACATATGTTCACTGCAGCACATTCACGATAGCAAAGACATAGAATCAACGTAAATGCCTATCAATGACAGATGAGATAAAGAAAATGTGGTACATATACACCATGGAATACTATGCAGCCAAAAAAAGAATGATATCATGTCCTTTGCAGGGACATGGATGGAGGTGGAAGCCATTATTCTCAGCAAACTAATGCAGGAACAGAAAACCAAATACTGCATGTCCTCACTTGTAAGTGGGAGCTGAATGATGAGAACACATGGACACATGGTGGGGGAACACCACACACCAGGGCTTGTTGGAGGGTGGGGGTTTGGGGGAGGGAGACCATTGGGAAGAAAAGCTAATGGATGCTGGGCTTAATACCTAGGTGATGGGATGATCTGTGCAGCAAACCACCATGGCACACGTTGCCCTATGTAACAAACCTGCACATCCTGCACATGTACCCCTGAAATTAAATTAAAAGTTGGGGGGAAAAATCACCTCCTCAGACAGTCTGACCCTGATCAGTCTAGGAAAGTGTTCCCATCTCCCCAGTCGCCAAAAGCATTCAATTTTCTCTGAAAAACTCACTACAACCTAAAATTATTTCATTTAGTTGCTTGTTTATTGTATCTCTCCCCTCCCCCAACACACACACACCACACACACACACACACACACACACACCACACACACACACACACACACACGACTATAATCTCTGTGAGCAGAAGCCCCATCTATCCTACTGCTGTATCCCCAGCACCTATAACACAACATGGCACTTAGTAGGTGTTTTGTGGGGAACGCTTCTTCCCTACTCCTTGGGTTTCCATGTGGAGGGACCTCCATTAAAGCGACTCTTCTGCCTCTTGCCCTATTGGTCCACATTTCTCAACTTGGGTGGAGCTAATCTACTTAAAAAAATAAAAAAAATTAAATACTGGGGCTTTGATCTTTTCTCTTCCTTCTCTGGCCCAAACTATGTGAGGCAATAATTCTGGCTAAGTGTCTCTACTCTGTAAACCCAAGTGTTTCTTCGGGGGACCTGCCCAAGGTCTGACTGGGAGCTGGAGGGTCCTGTGGGGAGAGTGCAAGGACATTCCCTTGGCTGCTCACCTAAGCAGCTTGATGCTTTAATCTAGCTCACCTAAAATGCTCTAATCTAGCTTTTTTTAGGAGTAAAGCATGACTTCTGATCATCTGTGTTTGACTCCCATTGCTTTAGAACTCGGTCAGGGAGAGAAGGTTTCTTTTCTTAGGCCTCCTAAAATCCCAATAATAGATGCTCAAAATTGATCCAACGGGGTGGATAAAAGTCCATTTTTAAAAGCCTCACCGATGATTCTGATGTGTGGCCAGGTTTGAGAACCCCTGATTAAAAAATCCAGCTCTCAGGAGCCTGTTGAGGGCAGAACATAGAACCACAGAGGAGAGCAGGAGGCAGATAACCTCTGAATGAGAGTGAACTAGTTTTACAATTAATAAAAAGCCTTCATATAAAATTAAGGACATAGTTCAAATCACTGAACTTACTCAGAAAGTCTTTCGGTTTCCACTTTTCCTTGATGAATATGATTCCTATGATGGCACTAGCTGAAAAATGAAGCACAAAGAAAAGGGAATTGAGGCTGCTGTTAAAGGGCATCCCTTCACCCATGCCCTCTGGGTGGCTCCTTTGCATTGGAGCTTGGCACTTCCTAACCTGTCACTCATGCTGCCAAGAGCTTGGTTCCTGTGTGATTCCATCTAGGAAAGGGAAGTTCAGAGAGGAGGCCTCCTTCCTGAGGATTTCCTACAAGGCCAGAAGCATTGAGTACCTGCTGTGTGACAGGCAATTTACACAAGTTATTTCTGGCATGTTCACCCTTGGAGGTGGGTACTCTCGTTATTCCTATTTGACAAATGGGGACACTGAAGCTGAGAGAGGTAAAGGGCCCACTTGAGATCATGAAGGTGGTAGGGGAAGGCAAGACTTGAACCCAGGATTGCAGGAAGCCAGGGCTCTTACTTCTTCCACTGTAACACCCAACTCTGACATGTCCCCCGGCTCTTTCCTCTCCCTGGCTCTTCCACATTCACAGATGTACTCAAACGCCCTTGGGACTGCCCAAAACGATAGGGCTGGCAGTCACTGTGAACAGACCTGGATCACTCACTACCCTAGTGCTGCCTCTTCTGGCTGTGTGTCCTCGGATATGTCACTTCACCTGAGTCTCAGTTCTCTAGTCTATGAAATACGGTGTTAGATCCAGCTGGCACCAGCTCATAGAATGTTAAGTATTTTGTTAAGTATTCAGAAAACCATCCGTAGCTTGAAATCAGCCATAGTGGGAGTAATAATGTCTACACCATATAAACTGGCAAGCGCTACAGATCAGGTCTTCCTTTTCTCCTTTCCACTTTTCCATCCCTTTTCTCCATCCCTCCATCTCCTCTTCTTTTTCTTCTCCTTTGTCTCTCTGAGAGGTGGTTTACCAGCACACCACTGAAAATTGCTTTTCTGAATGATAGGGGTAATTCAATGATATATGTAAGTCATTTGGCACACAGTCAATCTCAATAACTAAGCTAGTATTATTACTAAAAGTACCTGGAGCAGTGATGGTTAAGTCATAGATATCCAATAAGTGATAATCATTATTATTTTTAATATTACTCCTCACTGGATGACTTCAGAAGCTCTAGGGCCCCTTAATTTCCAGTGACTGATATCTGAAGTTTTATCATTATAACTTGGCCTCTTTAAAAAAAAAAAAAAAAGAATTTGGTTATTTGAACCTTACTAAAATTTGAAGACTAATATTTAAAGCACCAGTCACTTAGACACTTATTTCTCATTGTGAAAAAGGTTTGGGAGCCCTTTGGAGATATCTGCAGTGGGCAGAGCAGAGTGATAAGGCTACAGGTATGATCACATACAGGGGCTGGGGAGTAACACAACACCAACATAGAAAATGGTCTGGAAGTAAGACAACAGGGAAAGGCTGAGACTCTGGCAAACTACTTGCCTCAGCTAAAGACATTCAAAATACATTAAAAAAATACTGTGTAGGAAAAAACACACACCATGTCTGAGGACCTCATTCACTTTGGAAGCTGCCAGTTCACCAACCCTGGTTAGGAAAAACAGGGCCTTATAACAGGATCAGGGAAAGTAAATAGGCTTCTGCTCCTTTGCCAACTCCTGGTGATTGGTAGTGACTGTTGGAAGCACTGAGAATTCTGAGGCCTCATCTAAGCTCTCTAGGAAGGAGTGCCATGATTGATTAATGATGGCTGCCTTGAGCACAGGAAGGGAGGGGCACATAGTTACCATGCATCTGCCATCCCGTGCATAGAAGAGAACCTCTTAACTGAAGGAGGAATAAGACCCAAAATATGGCTTTCTCCTTTAAGAGCAGAGAAGAGCATCTGGGCAGAGTAGTGCTTGCCAGCAAAATGGAAAGAAATATTTCAAAGCAAGTTCATTGTCCTGGCTGCTATGCACACAAAAAAGCTATTGTTCACTAATCTACTAACATCTTTTCTTTAAGAAGAAATTTTTTTTTCTAATTCTGTTTTGCTTGTGTTCTCATGAACATTAAAGCTCCCTTGTCTTTTAGTTGGTTCAAATGTTCTGAAACACTGGTTCAGTGATTATGGAAATCACAGAAAGCTGGCAGATGAGAAACTTAATGGCCGGGTGTGGTGGCTTACAATTGTAGTCCCAGCACTTCGGGAGGAAAGGCAGGCAGATAGTTTGAGATCAAGAATTTGAGACCAGCCTGGCCTGGCCCCAAACCCTGCAAAAGCTTAATTTGTTTTTTTTAATAGATGGGGTCTTGCTCTGTCACCCAGGCTGGAGTGCAATTGTGTAATCAAAACTCACTGCAGCACTCAAACACTGGACTTAAGGGATCCTCCTGCTTCTGTTTCCCAAGAGGCTAGGACCACAGGTGCATACCACCATGCCCAGCTAATTGTTTTTCTTTTTTGTTTGTTTGTTTCATTTTGTAGAGATGGGGTCTCTCCATGTTGCCCAGGCTGGTCTCAAACTCCTGGCCTCAAGTGATCCTCCCACTTCAGCCTCCCAAGTAGCTGGGATTACAGGTACAAGCCACTGCACTCAGTGACAAGCTTAATGTATCTTGAGGGGGAAAAGATGCATGGGTTAAGGTTTATCTTCCTTCTTCTTTTAGAAATAAAAAGCAATTCTAATAAGCTTTCTGAATCTTAAACAGATCCTGGAGCCAGACAGCCCAGTTCATATCCCAGCCCTGTTACTCACTAGCTGTGTCATTTGGGGAAAGTAATTTCATTACTCCATGCCTCAGTTTCCTCATCTGTTAAATGGGGATAACAACAACATCTCCCTCAACATGTTGCTAGAGGATTAGCAGAATTAATATCTGTAAGCACTTACAGAGCCTCGTGTGTCTGAAGCCCTTTGTATTAGGCTATTATTATCCAAGCCAAAGCTGGTTTGTTC
The DNA here is from genome assembly GCF_006542625.1 of Nomascus leucogenys. Taxonomy (NCBI): domain Eukaryota; kingdom Metazoa; phylum Chordata; class Mammalia; order Primates; family Hylobatidae; genus Nomascus; species Nomascus leucogenys. The sequence continues at coordinate 24,421,074 of NC_044404.1, read as the reverse complement.
AATGGGCACCTTTGATCCTGGTGGTGGCACTCTGGTCACGCAGCTGGGAGCACCCCAGGGGAGGGTGGAGCAGCCCTGGTCTTACCTATCACAGAGACTGCGCTGAGGGGCACGATGAGTGACAGCGGCGCGAAGGCGTAGGAGGCGAACACACCCAGCTCTCCCAGAAGCATCAGGAACAGGCCGAGCCACCATGTCTTGGTCTTGAAATAGGCCCGGGGATCCTTGGAGCCTGCCAGGCGGATGTGGCAGTACTTCTAGAAACCAGAGAAATAATGCAATTTGCTCAGATGTTTGGGGAAAACAATGCTATGAGGTAGGTACCCTAAATCTACCCCCGACTTGCAAATAAATTGGGAAGACTTGTCAGGTTCTTGTGGAGTCCTGACTCAGAGAAGAGTAAGACAGTAGGGATCTAAATACTAGATCTAAATTCTAGGACAGTAGCTCTCTAACAGGCTGGGAATCCTTATAATCCCCTGGGAAGCTCTGTCAAAATATCCACCTGGGCCTTATCCTGAGTCAGTCTCAGAGAGGTATGGGTGAGCCTGAAAACAGGCATTTCTAATGCACGTCACAGGCAATGCAGTCTCAGGGTGGGAGCCACAGTCTAAGGATCCCACTTGGCCTGGCCCTTGGGTCGACCTCCTCCCTCTCTGCAGTTTCCAGGATTCCCCATGTTTGGATGCCCGAGTGTTCGGCACACTCCTTCCTGTCTACATGCCAGCAGCTCTCGCTGGGCAGTTGTGTGGGTATCAGTGGGCCTTGCTCTCCCTGGGGTGGATACATGGCTCAAGCATGGTCAATATTCTTTTTGGGGGAAATGTGAACCTGGGACACAGAAACTGAGGCAGTAACTAAAGCAGGCTAGAAAGTCATGTTGACTTAGAGGGCCAAGTCTGCCATTTGGGGAGGATCATGATGTGGGCTGCCCAGAAGCGGATGAATAACTAGAGATGCTGCCCTGGAGAAAGAAGAGAATGAACCAGACAAGTAGCTAAGAGACCACGTGGTCTCAGTGACACACAGAAACATACACATCCCAGAGCTGAGATGCATAGAGTACAGGTGAACAAGGCACAAGCGTGTGCCCACAGGGATCACAGTCTCCTGCCTGCTCCAGGGACGGAGAGCAGTTCACTGCAGGCAGAAGCTGGGCAGTGCTGGCAGAATGAAGCCGGCCAGTGTGCTGTGAGATTCACCCTGTTAGCAGGTATCAAGTCTTATTTGGGTTTCCCAGAAGCAGTCCCTGAGACAAGAATGTGGGAGCAGGTAGTCTGTATGAGATGATTCCAGGGAGCACAAGTAAGGGAGGGGGAAAGTGAGGCAGGGAACAGAGATGAAAGGTGCATTCATGAGCGAATTAGTCCAGTGGGCAACTGGGGCTCAGTCTCACAGGGGACCCTCTGAAAAACCCTGTGAATCTCACCTTAGAATCATCCTAGCAGAGGATAAGAGCCTGGGGCATTTATTCCCTGCCTCCCACCCCTGCTGGCAGAAGGCAGCCTCCAGGGGCATTAACCGTCCTGCTTCCCCAGTGCACACCCCAGTTGTGCCTGCATGCCAGTAGCACCAGCTCCCTGGTGCCCCCATAAGAAGCTCCTTAGCTATCAACTTGCTCCACACCACAGCTGCTTGTGAACTCAGACAGGCTGAGGGGACTTGGAGGTCAGTAGGAGGGTCCACAGCAGCTGTATAGGGCATCCCTGAGGCTTTTAAGTAATGAACAGTGCTGTAATTAGAGTTGAATTTGACAAAACTATGGTAATTCCAGTGGCTTTGTGGCAAGGCAAAGAGGAGAGGATGAGACCAGAGCCAGGGAAGCTAGCAGGAGGTCACTGCAAAGCCCAAAGAGAGACAGTGAGGACCTGGCTAGGAGGGTGAGGACGGGATGGAGTGGGGCCACTGAATCAAGAGAAATCCTGGAACGGCCCACAAGGTATTGTCCCAGGTGCAGCCCAGGGATGCAGTAGGCAAGGCCCTGCAGAGAGGAGGCAGCTGGACCTGGATAAGACACCCTGACTTGTCTGCTGTGTCTCTGCCCCGAGACAGTGCTGGTAACTGAAACCTACCTGGAGGTTAAGTGCAATGCTGACCACGAGGTGCCCGAAGATCGCCAAGAGGGCGCCGATCAGGTTTTCCTGTAAGGAAAGTTCACAGGAGCGGACATGATTTGGGCACAAGCCAGGGGACCCCAGGACACTTCTGACACTCAACCATTTGCTGCCCCAAAACAAAACCAGAAAAATAATATCTGTGACAAAGCCACACTCCAGACCCACAACTGGAATTTTACTACTCAAGGTTAATCTGGCTGCTTTGCTGGTTTACAAAACGCTGCCCTGGATACTTTGGTGGCCCGATCACACTAACCTGACAAGGTCTAAACCTGCTATGCTATTCCCTTTAAAGTATTAACTTGCCACCATCTTGTGCGGAAAAGCAACATTCCAAAATCAGAATTTACAAGAGAAATACAGGCCAGAGAATACTTTTTGCTGTCTTGTCATAGTGTCTTCAATTTCCCAGAGGGTTTCAATGAAACTCTTTTAACTGGCTCACTTGCTTAGGGCATTTTCAATTACTCAATTTATAAAAAGTTAATTTACATCACCTATGAGTTAGGTTCAGACTACCTGGCATGGAATTTTTTACTTTATAAAATGATTACCAAACATATATTCACTGTAGACTAAATAGGAAATATATATATAAACAAAAATAATAATATCTTAGACAAGGTAGCATGAGAAAAAAATGAAAAATAAAAATAACAGTAACACCACCATAATAGAAAAGTCACTTTTAATTCTATAACCCAGAGATAATGACTATAAACATTTTGGTTCTTATTCCTGCAAACATTTTTCTGTCCATAAATTTACATATCAATGGAAATGTTAATTTACTTTATAAAAATAAGATTACCATCTGTTTTATAATCTGTTTTTTTACTTAACATATTGCGAACACATTTCCCTGTCAGGCATACCTAATTTGTCATTTTTATTAAATGTCAAATAACTCATTATTTTTGGATGTGCCATATTTTATATCATTACTTTGCTATTACTGGATATTTAGGCTGTTTCCTTTATTATTAATTTTTCATTTAACTTTATTTTAGAGTCGGGGTAAATGGGCAGGTGTGTTACACGGGTAAATTGTGTAATGCTGAGGTTTGGGTTTCTAGTGAACCCGTCACCCAAATAAGTGAACACAGTACCCAATCAGTAATTTTTCAACTCTCACCCCCACCCCAACCCCTCCCCGTTTTGGAGTCCCCCATGTCTATTATGTTTCCTTTTTAAAAAACAATGCTGTGATTGAATAGCCTAGTGCACACATTTTTGTGCGTTTGTCTGGATTAGTCCCTTGGGACAAATTCCTATAAGTGGAATTGCTGGGTCAAAGTGTACTAGCATTTAAACCACGCTATAGCGAGTCCCCAACACACCCTCCATCCGTATTCCACCATTGAACACCAAGGAATGCTCTATGCTGGCCAATGCTGCATCCTCCTTCCCAGCATGTTCTCCCAACCCCACCTGGTTCCCCTCCCTGGTGAAATCCTGCCCATTCTTTAAGGCGTGGGACAGGCCCTAGGGAATTGGCAGTTTACAAGACAAACAGTCCTCACTGTCATATGTTCAGTCCATCTGGAAAGACAGATAATTAGCAAGCTGCCCCGAGTGGCCAGAGCTGGCCGAGGCTTCCCCCCTCAGGACAGAGTCAGCAGTAATAGTGAAGTCAACCCTCCCTCCTTCCCTCTCCTAGTTCGCGGGGCTTAGAGAGCTGAGGGCAGGTCTTCCCTGAGAAGGGGCAGTTGGCCAGGGACGGGAGAGGGCAGGAGGACTGAGAGGGAGTCCCACCAACTGAAATCACCATGGACAGCTGTCCTTAACTTCTCTCCCAACAAGGCTCAGCGCTGCCACAGAAGGGAAAGATGTGGAGCCAGGGGACCCCAGTCTAGTCCCAGCTCTGCCACGACCTCACCACACCTGAGATGTGTCCCCCACCTGGAAAAGGTCAGAGCTGGGAACTGATTCTGACTCACCTGATGAGCAGCAAGATGGAATAAAACAACCTGTGGGCAGAACACGTCCTTCCTGTAGGATCACAGGATCTCAGAGCTAAAAGACTCACTGGAGACCTGCCCAGCCAGGGTTTCCCCAGCTGAGTTCCCAGAGATGCTAACAGGGTGCTAAGGCAAGAAAAGCACCACGTAGTTAAAGGCAATGCATCCTCTACCCACTGCTGGGAGGCCCCCACAGCATGTTAGAGGCTCTCAGAAGAGTTTCTCCTTGTCTAACTCAGGTTCTCAAACTTATTTGGCTCTAGAACTCTTAACTTGGAATCCAGCCATCAGCATCTGGACTAAACATCAATGACTCTCACTTGACTAACATTTTAATCCTTTCCTTTTCTTCTGATAAACGGCACCCTGATTCTGCTGGGGAGAACTTTACTCCGCCCCCTCCCCATTGGACACAGTCTTATTGGAACTGTCATTCCCAGTGCTCCATCCTCCCTAGACATCATGGCCCAAGTGTGACCCAGGCCAGGCAGGCCAGAATCTCTTTCTCTGGGATCCAGATCTTGGACTGAGAAACACAAAGGCTGAAGAAAGGTTGGCTCCCTTCAGCCCAAGGTGAGGCCTGAGCAAATAATTAGTTGCTGCTCCTCAGGACCCTGGAGCCATCCTGGTCCCAGACCTCCCGGTTCCAGACCTTCCTGAAGCCAGGAACAGCCCAATTTTGCTTAAGAACTTGTTTATGTTACTTGCAACTAAAAAGCTCAACAGAATCAACACTTTGTGGAAAGCATTTTGGGACATTATTATTAGCCCAACTTCTCATAAACATGAGTGAGGTTTTTTCTTCCCCCTTCTTAGAGGCATTGCTTTGGTGGACAAAAAAGGCAATCTGCTGGGGTGGGGGAGGGGGGAGGGACAGCATTAGGAGATATACCTAATGCTAAATGACGAGTTAATGGGTGCAGCACACCAATTTGAGATGGAGTCTCACTCTGTCGCCCAGGCTGGAGTGCAGTGGCGCGATCTCGGCTCACTGTAAACTCCACCTCCTGGGTTCACGCCATTCTCCTGCCTCAGCCTCCCGAGTAGCTGGGAGTACAGGCGCCCGCCACCACGCCTGGCTATTTTTTTGTATTTTTAGTAGAGACGTGGGTTTCACCGTGTTATCCAGGATGGTCTCGATCTCCTGACCTCGTGATCCGACCGCTTTGGCCTCCCAAAGTGCTGGGATTACAGGCGTGAGCCACCGTGCCCAGCCAGTTTCAATATTTTAATGCTCCTTGCATACAAAAAATTATTTTATAACTTTCCATTTAAAAAGTCAATTATAGAACATCTGCTTCTGGGAAGATGGAGTAGATGTACTTTTCCCTATTCTTCCTGCTACGTACAACTAAAACCCTGGTCATCACATATAAGGCAAACAAAAGGCCGGGCACAGTGGCTCATGCCTGTAATCTCAGCACTTTGGGAGGCCAAGGCGGGTGAATCACCTGAGGTCAGGAGTTCGAGACCAGTCTGGCCAACACTGCGAAACTCCATCTCTACTAAAAAAAATAAACAACCCAAAAATTATCTGGGCATGGTGGTGGGTGCCTATAATCCCAGCTACTCAGGAGGCTGAGGCAGGAGAATCACTTGAACCCAGGAGGCGGAGGTTGCAGAGAGCCGAGATTGCGCCATTGTACTCCAGCCTGGGTGACATGAGTGAAACTCCGTCTCAAAAAAAAAAAAAAAAAAGACAAACATAAAACAATTCTGAATGCAGACAGAAGAAGGCAGAGAAGCTAGAAAAGTCAGGACCCCAGGAATGGCATATTGGTGAGCTTCTTGGGTATTCTGTATTCTTTTTGCCTCATACATCCCAAACTTGTAGGTGAAGAAGCCAGCACTCTGGAAATACCAACAGAGGTGGAGCAGGGTAAAAAAAAAAGCCCCAAGAAAAGCCTCCTCTCACTACCAAAGGACAAGCTGATGGGAAGCTTGGCAAGAAAAACACTTTTAGACAATAACCTCACTATTCCAAACATCACAGAGAACAAGGCACCTGTACGTCTGAATGTTTGTGCCCGCTACCCCCTAAGTTTATATGTTGAAGTCCTAACCCCTAAGGGGATGGTATTAGGAGGTGGTGCCTTTGGGAAGTGACTAGGTCATGCGGGTGGAGCCCTCATGAATGGGATCTTATAAAAGAGGCCCAAGAGAGGCCGCTTGCCCCTTCCATCATGTGAGGACAGAGAGAGGAAGTGCCGTCTGAGGTGGCGGGTCCTCACCAGACACCCAATCTGCTGGGGCCTTGATCTTGGACTTCCCAGCTTTCAGAACTGTGAGAAATACATTTCTGTTGTTATAAGCTACTCAGTTTATGGTATTTTGTTACAGCAGCCCAAATGAACTAAGTCAGCCCCTCAACTCCCCTGTTGGGACTATCAGGGAAGGCTAAGCAGGGAGCCAGCGGCAAGTTGTCCTCCTCCCCATGGTGTCAACAGAGACCACACGGAGAGGCTAGCCTTCTACCTTTGATGCAGAAAAGTTTTAAATTTTGATGAAGTCTAATGTATCTATTAGATAGATTTTATGTTTTTCTTTTGTTGTTTATGCTTTTGTTGTTTATGCTTTTGGTGTCATATTTTTTGTTTATGCTTTTGGTGTCATATTTTGTGACCATAATAGCATCGTGGGTGAGGGAGAGGGATGGAGCTATATAGATACGACCTTTCATGTACTACTAAAATTAAGTTGGTGTTAATCTGAACTAGACTGTTATAAGTTAAGGTGTTGTCATCCTCAGCACAATCACTAAGATAACTTAAAATATATAGTGGAAGAAATGACAAGAGAATTAAAAGGGTACACTACAAAATATATCTATTTAACACAAAAGAAGACACTAATGAAGGAACTGAATAAAAGAGACAAAAACTGTTGCCTGATCTAAAGTAACACCTTTATTTTCTTCTAAGAATTTTACAGTTTTAGCTCTTACATTTAGCTCTCTGATCCACTTTGAGTTAATTTTTATGGATGGTGTGAGGTGGGAATCCAATTTCATTCACTCTTTTACATATGGCTATCCAGTTATCCCTGCACTATTTGTTGAAAAGACTATTCTTTCTCCATTGAATGGTCTTAGCATCTTTGTCGAAATCAATTGACCATAGATGTATGGGTTAATTTCTGGACTCTGAATTCTATCCCATTTATTTGTCTGTCTTTATGCCAGTACCATATTGTCTTGACTACTGCAGTTTTGTAGTAAGTTTTGAAATCAGAAGTGTGAGTTCTTCAACACTGTTCTTCTTCCTCCAAGATTGTTTTGGCTATTTTGGGTCCCCTGGACTTCCATATGGATTTTAGGATCAGCTTGTCTCAAGGTAGTTCCTATAATTTCCCTTGTGATTCTTTTCATAGACTTGTTGGTTATTTAGGAGTGTGTTGTTAAATTTATACATATTTGTGAATTTCCCACTTTGTTTTTGTGAATTTCCTTTTGTGATTGATTTTTAATTTCATTCCATTGTGATCAGAAAACATACTTTGTATAATTTCAATCTTTTAAATAATGAGACTTGTTTTCTGTCCTAATATGTGCTCTATCCCAGAAAATGTTCATGTGCACTTAAGAAGAATTTGTATTTTGCTTTTGTTGAGTGGAATATTCTATAGATTTCTGTCAGGTCTAGTTGCTTTACAGTGTTGTTCAAGTCTTCTATTTCCTTGCTGATCTTCTAATTGTTCTATCCATTAGTAAAAGTGGGGTATTCGCTATTCTAGTCTTTGGCTATTATCGTCTATTTCTTCCTTTGATTCTGTCAGTTTTTGCTTCATGTATTTTGGGACTGTGTAGGTGCATTTATTTTACAATTGTTACATCTTCTTGATGAATTTACTCCTTCATCATAATATAATGTCCTTCTTGGTACCTTGTAACAATTTTATCTTCAAGTCTATTTTGTTTAATATTAGTATAGCTACTCCAGCTCTCCTTTGGTTATTGTTTACATGAAATATCTTTTTCTTTTTTACCTTCAATCTGTTTGTGTCTTTGAATTTAAAGGGAATCTTTTGTAGATAGCACATACTTGAATGTTTTAAAATATATATTCTGCCAATCTCTGCCTTTTATTTGGAGAGTTTAATCCACTTACATTTAATAATAATTAGTAATAAGAAAGGACTTCTGTCATTTTGCCATTTGTTTTCTATAGTCTCTTTTTGTTCCTCAATTCCTCCATTACTGCCCTCTTTTGTGGTAAATAGATATGTTTTCTAGTGTACCATTTTAATTCCCTTGTCATTTATTTTACTGTATATTTAGAGTTATTTTCTTAATGGGTGTGCTGAGGATTGTAATTAACACCTTAATTTATAACAATCTAGTTTAGATTAATAGCAACTTAATTTTAGTGTTATACAAAACTTTGCTCCTATATAGTTCCATCTTTCTCCCCCACCCATTATGCTATTATTGTCACAGATTTCTTAATTCCTTTTAAAAGTTAATCGTCTGATATGGGTAGACAGAATTCTACCTTCCTTTCATTTAGAAATTATATCTAATTGGAGCCTCCATGTCTCTCTTTTCCTTCCCAATCAATAGAAATAACTCAGTTTATGTTTCCTGAATAAATGACTTAATCTAAGCACAAATAAATGGCAATAATTGAAAGAGTGCTGAGAAAAAGGTAGAATGTCAAAGGAGGAATTTACTCTGGGCACAAGACCTGAACTACTTGGCTTAATATTATGTGGCAAAGGAAGTATGGAAGGACTATAGCTAAAATTTAGGCTCTCAGACTTCCAGCCTGAGTTTTTTTTTTTACATGCCCGGCCTCCTCCTCTAACCTTCATATGGCACCCGGCCTGAGGCAGAGCATACCCAACCCCCTCAACCAACATTTGTGGCCTGAAGAGGACTGCAGAAGGCAACCTACAATGTACAGTGTTTTGTGGAAACTAAGAGGATGTCGTAATCCTAACTGCTCCAGCACAATAAGTGTGTGGAGTGTGGTTATTCAGAGGTAGGTTCTAGAGTCAGGCAGACCTCACCTTGAATCCAGCCTCTGTCCTTCATGACACTGTGACTTGGACATATCTTTGGGCATTTGTTTCCTCAACTGTAAAATGGAGTTATTAAGGGTACTTACTCCTCATGGCAGTTGCAAGAATGAAACAAGATAAACCCACGGAAGTAACAAAGCACGATTCCTAGCACAAGTCAGAGGGTTTACGGATACAGATTTCTTTACTATGGGGCTTCTCAGAGCCTTCAATAAATATTAGCTATCATAGTTAGAGTCATCCATCATTCAACAATAGGGCATCATGAGAACCTCCTACGTGTTAGGCACATGCCAGTGGGAGGTGATCAGGTTTACTAGAGAGCTCAGCCTTTGGAAACTGACAGACTAGCCTTGTTGTAAAGATTAGAAATGATGACAACAATGATAATCATAAACTAACATTTATCAAGCACTTACTATGTGCCAAGTATTACTCTAAGTACTTCAAACATATTAACTCATTTAATCCTCATAACAACCTTTTAAGGCAGGTACTATTATCATCTAATTTTACAGTGAGGAAGCTGAGGCACAGAGGATAAGAGATAGCTAGTAAGTGGCTGAAGAAGGATGGGAACCCAGGTAGTCTGACACCAGAGCCCATGCTCGTAATTATTACGTCAAACTATACAATATATAAAGCTCTATAACAGGCCTGGAACAGGGTAGGTATTGAATAAGTAGTAGCTATTATTAGGAGCTGGGGAATTGGTTCTTCACCCAGTGACTCCCAGGCTAGTGCAGAATACAGACACTTAAAATATTACAATCTGGCCGGGTGCGGTGGCTCACGTCTGTAATCCCAGCACTTTGGGAGATTGAGGCAGGCAGATCACCTGAGGCTGGGAGTTCGAGACCAGTCTAACCAACATGGAGAAACCCTGTTTCTCCTAAAAATACAAAATTAGCTGGGCATGGTGGCGCATGCCTGTAATCCCAGCTACTCGGGAGGCTGAGGCAGGAGAATCGCTTGAATCCAGGAGGCGGAGATTGCAGTGAGCCAAGATCATGACTTTGCACTCCAGCCTGGGCAACAAGAGCAAAACTCCATCTCAAAAAAAAAAAAAAAAAAAATACAATCTATTAGACATGGGCACAAGACATACAGAGAAGGGAGGAATGGCCCTCCAGTCATTTGTTCCTTCAGTGCCTAGCTTGTGCCATGCCCTGTCCTTGTCCTCACATAACATACATTGAACTGACTATGTAATCACATTGTGGTTAGGGCTACACAGGAGAGGCACAGGGTACTCTACATGACAGGGACCCGATCTAGTGTGTGTGTTGTGGGGTGGTCAAGGAAGACACCTCTGAAGAATGATTTCTGAAGGGAGGCCTGAAGACCTGGAGTGGTGGGGGTGGGGTGGAGAAAGCTGTTCCATAACGCGTAGGAAGCTCCTGCGGTGGGAACGAGCAAGTACTTTTGAGGAAGAAAAAGATGGCTGGTGTAAGAGGAAAAGACTCAGGGAAAAATGGGATCGGGGAACTGATTAAAGGGAACCCCCTTTAATTCAGTTTTAAAAGGGGTCCAGGGAAGATGGAAAGAAACCAGAGAAGCCCTGCTCCAAGACATTGGACCTGGCCTTGGAGATGACAGGGAGGCTCTGAGTGACGTTATTAGGACTATGTTTCTAAAAGAGAAATCATTTCACTTGAACACTTAGAGGTCATAAAATAAAAAATAAATAAAATAGAAATCAGGGTTGCAAGGACTAGAAGGCCATCTTCTTTGGACTGGGGCCAGAGATTTTCTTCCACAAGGTGATACTGACAGTCTTAAGGGACTTGATCACCTATCTTCATGTCCTTCCATGTTCTTTGCCAGCTTTTCGTATGTTCCGCTTTCTCATTTCACCTTTTACAGCAGTTTTTTCCCTTTTGATCAAAGAAAGGCTTGTCCTTCATTTACCTTAGAATCTTACTCTGGTACATTGCCAAGTTGTAAAACCACCAGGAAATCAAGGGGAATTCTGAAATTTTGTTTCCCACGTTTTTTTAGTGATAATCAAGATGCTGTAACACTCATCCCAAGAATGACTTTTCTTCCCTCTGTCATCCATATTCCTGTTAGGGCATGACACTGGAATGGGACAGTCTGGCCCTTGTTGGAATATTCCTAAGCCAGAGTCTGGTTTGACTGATGTTTGGACAACAAGGACTAGCTTTGTTAATTAGGTTATATTCCAGATCTGTTACACAGATTGAATGAGCTAAATTTCCTGCTCTAAGCTTTGACAAAAATATATTCAAAACTTGTTATAAAATAAAATCATTTACACTTGAAATATATGTGCAAATACTTATACATTATACTACATAATAAATGTAAAAATATATGTGCATTAAAATACAGCATAAGCAAAGGAATAGTGAAAATAATATTTCAATATCCCTGACCCTTTCTAGATAAATCAGGTTAACACAAGGTGTCTTTAGGTGAACGAAGTTACAGGCATAATCAACAATGCCCTTTCGGTAAACTTCACAGAAATTGTGAAAGCAAAACAAATCTTGTTGTTGTAAATTAAGAGTGTCCAGTACTTTGCTTTGAACAAAAATGAAGGTGGCTCTAATCATATCATTAGCTCATGAAAATAGTTTATCATGATGTGACTTTTAGCATGTAACTTGGAAGGAGTTTAAAGAATTTAGTGATACTGGAGCCTAGCACGGTGGCTCATGCCTGTAATCCCAGCACTTTGGGAGGCCGAGGCGGGTGGATCACTTGAGGTCAGGAGTTCAGGACCAGCCTGGCCAACATGGTGAAACCCCATCTCTACCAAAAATACAAAAATTAGCCAGGTGTGGTGGCTGGCACCTGTAATCCTAGCTACTTGGAGGCTGAGGCAGGAGAATCACTTGAACCTGGGAGGTGGAGGCTGCAATAAGCAGAGATTGCGCCATTGCACTCCTGCACTCCAGCCTGGGCAACAAGAGTGAGACTCTGTCTCAAAAAACAGAAAAAAAAAAAAAAAAAAAAAAAAAGAATTTAATGATACTGCTATACCAACACTCCTTCCATTCTAGGTACTTATACTAATGTGAATAAAGTTCTTAGCACTTTAGCTTTGGGAAACAAAACTTGCAATAGAATTGATGCTAAACTCTACCTCATTCTAGCAATCAGTAATATTTATCTTGAATATAGAAATTAATTTTTAAAGAAAGCTTCATTCTTCTCATTCAGCTATTCATTTCTAATACATTGCTTTTTTGCTTAATAATCATTGTAAAACTTTATACTGCATTAACAGCTTTCAGTCAATCATACCAATAAAAATACTCTTCTGAACCTCATATCCAAGGAAATTTTAATAATGAAATTTGATTACCTATTCTGCATCTTTTCTTATAGAGAAGTATGAAAAAATTTTCACTGGGAGGCCATCAGGCTGAGACAGCTGTAGGGCCTTAGGTTCCTATGTAAGCAAATTGATTTGCAATGTAACCAGTAAAATGAAACTTAAGCATAACCAATCAAAGCATCAACTAACCTCTAACTAGGGACTTTCCTCCAATCAGACCCAAATAAAGCAAGCACCTGTCTGTAGCCAATCAAGCCATTTCTTTGCTTTGCTTCTGCATTCAACCTATAAAAGTGTGCTGCTCAGGCCACTAAAGCGGAGCTCTCTGAACCTCTTCTGGTTCTGAGTGCCTGCCCATTTCATGAGTCATTCTTTGCTCAAATAGCTCTGTTAAATTTCCTTTGTCCAAAGTTTTCCTTTTAATGGAAGTATGAGAGGAGTCCACCAAACTTTCAAGTATTAAAATACACAATTTTGGAATAAAATTCTGTGAGGGAAATAGAATGGAAATACAAATTCAAGGAGAAAAAGGAATGATGTAAAATTTTCAACACTTAAAGAATAGCTTATATATTTTTCAGAAGGCTGATAGTGGGTACTGAATGGTCTTTAGACCAAGGGCTTCAGTTAAGAGTATCTAACAGCACTCAATACAATAAAAAATACCAATGTTTAAATTTACCAGAAATGGTTCAATCCATTCTCCTGCCTCAGCCTCCTGAGTGGCTGGGACTACAGGCATGTGCCACCATGCCCAGCTAATTTTTTTGCATTTTTAGTAGAGACGGGGTTTCTCTATGTTGGCCAGGCTGGTCTCAAACTCCTGACCTCAGGTGATCTGCCCGCCTCGGCCTCCCAAAGTGCTGGGATTACTGGCATGAGCCATCACGCCCGGCCAATATTCAACCATTTTTGATGCATAAAGGTGGTAGTTTCATATGGTTCCACCTATAACTGGTAGCTGCTATTTTATTTTTACCGCAAGAGACCAAGATGAGATGGCCTTAGAGGAGTGGTTGACTAAATCCACGAGGATTTAGTCTGTCTTCACAGACTAGCCTGAGAATGTGTTAACTCACTACCACGAAAGTGCAGAGCTGCAGAAGGGCAGAGGGAGGCCACTGTGGCCACAGAGACAAGTCAGGGAGTGGGGCAGGGAAGGGTGGGACCCAGAAGTGAAAACTATAAACCTCACAAGGATGAACCCATCTAGGCAGCAAAAACATTGGAGGCTAAAAGGTTATGTATGGGCCAAGGGAAGACTTCCCCATTGCCCTCGGAAGGTTCGCTGAGAATCAACTGATGAAAGGCAGATTAATAGGAGAAAAGGCATACAAATTTATTTGATCACCATTTTATGTGACATGGGAGCCTTCAGAGAGAAGACCCAAAGACACAGGAGAAACTGTCATTTTTAGGCTTAGGTTCAACAAAGTATGGACGACTGTGTAGAAATATGATTGCACAAACGGGCCTGATCTAATGCTGATAGACTGAGTGGGGAACCCAGCCAGGTCTGATGTTGAGATTCTTCTTGGCCTCTCTGGGCAGCATTCCTTCCTTATATGAGTCAGGACCCTCTCTGGAATAGGGGGTCTTCTGACCTACGATCAAACAAAGTAGGTCTGATAATTTCCTTATGGCCAATTTTTACAAAGAAAAGTGGAAGAAAATTAGAGTAATATTTTAGGTCTTATAGCTGGCTTTGGGGAAAGGAGGTTCTGGTCTCTCTCTCTCTCTCTCTCTCTCTCTATTTCTTTCTTTTTGAGACAGGGTCTCGCTCAGTCACCCAGGCTGGAATGAGGCTGGAATGCAGTGACGTGATCTTAGCTCACTGCAACCTCCATCTCTGGGGATCAAGCCATACTCCTACCTCAGCCTCCTGAGTAGCTGGGACTATAGGTGCATGCCATTACACCCAGCTAATTTTTGTATTTTTAGTAGAGACGGTGTTTCACCATGTTGCCCAGGCTGGTCTTGAACTCCCGGGCTCAAAGGCTGCCTGGCCTTCCAAAGTTCTGGGATTACAAGCATGAGCCACCTCAGTGCCTGCAGGGGTTCTGGTTTCTATGACCTGCCTTGGGGAAGAGGGATTGTCGTTTCTATGGCTAGCCTGGTGGAGAAGGGGGGCCAGAGAAAGGAGAGCAAGAAAAGGTCAGAGAGGAACTTTTGCTTCTGAGGCTTTCTTTTTCAGGTATGGTTTTCTGATCCCCGATAGTTACTAAGATAATAAAGGCTGGTATTGATGGAGCACATCAATGGTGTGCTCCATCAATGGAGCACTTATCAATGGAGCACACTGATGGTGTGCTAAGCCCTTTCTGTGCACCCTCCTCTCAGGGCCACAAACAACGCTGAGATGGGTGTTACTATGAGTCCTGTTTTTAGTATCTAAGCCTGACTTCCAGCCTCTTGATGATAATTACTCCTCCAGACTGTCTCCATTGTGTTCTATGAAGTGTCCTTCAAAGGTAGCACAGTCAATTAGGAAAAAAAAATAACCTTATCAGTGCCACATTTCCACTAAGGACACAGATGGCTGAGGTTTCTTTTAAAAGCCATTTCCATAACATATGAATGTCCACATGTAATAACCAGTTACAGACAGACACGATTAGCAATAGCGTAATATAACTCCACCTAAGCGTTTCAAAGGGCTTCATCAACATTAATTATGCCCCCAAACCCTTGTGAAGTGATGACGGGTCCAATTTTATGAGCATTCAAAGACAGGCCAAGAAGTTGCCACCAGCCCTGGGTTCCACTGCTTGTACACACACCAATGAGGCACCCTGCAGTGCCTGGCATAGGGCAATGGGGAGGCAAGGATGACTCCTGCCAGCAAGCTCTTCCTCCAACCCTCAGGTTGGAAACCATAAATGCGGGTGCCCAGTTCTGCTGCAGGGAGGGAATGGGTAGTGCCCGGCCAGCTCCCACCTCTGGACCCCGCTGGCAGCCTTCTCTACCTAGTCTGCTCCTCTTTTTGCTGAGGAACCACCTTGTATGTCTTCACTGGGGTTATTTCAGGGGTGGAGCGTTCACAAGTACACGTGCATGGTTAACCCAGAACAGGGATATTCCACCTTGAATCAGTTGACTTTGTCCCTTAAGCAAAGACACAGTGCAAAGTGGAACATATGGTTCCCAGCTGACAGGCAGGGGTGAGAACTGTCTTGGGTGGCCCCAGGCTTGGGCACTGCCAGATCAGGTTGATTCTTCTGAGGCAACACCCAGTCAGGTTCCCAACTTTTCTCGAGTTGACAAGGCAGAGTAGAATCGACAGTGTCAATTGAAGTGGAAGAGAGGGGAGAAGGCCGGCAAATATCTCAGGAGCTGCTCCCAGTGGAGATCTGTTACCCAAGAAAGCCCAAGACTCAGCCAAAGTCACGGAATAAGCGACTGTCAGGGTCTCCCCACACCGCTCTGGTTCCAGTATTTTACGGGTGAGGAAGTATGAGGCCTCCCAACTACCAGGAGCCTTATATTTAGGGTAACCGTGTACCTTCCAAATAGGAAGACTCCTCAGATCACCTGAAGTCAGCAGTTCAAGACCAGCCTGGTCAACATGGTGAAACCCTGTCTCTACTAACAATATAAAAATTAGCTGGGTGTGGTGGCACACACCTGTAATCCCAGCGACCCGGGAGGCTGAGGCATGAGAATCACTCGATCCCAGAAGGTGGAGGTTGCAGTGAGCCAAGATCATGCCACTGCATTCCAGCCTGGGTGACAGACTGAAACTGTATCTTAAAGAAAAAAAAAAGGAAGACTCTGAGAATGAAAGGGGGCTCTATTAACATACACAGGCATAAGGCACAAACCGGGACCACGGTCACTCTACCCATGCTGCAGTCTCTCAATGGGGAGTGTTACTGGCGAAAGAAGTGAGGTGAAGGCAAAACTACTCACCCCAACTACGCTACCCATTGACTGTGTGGCCATGGGCAAGTTAATTAACCTCTCTGTGCCAGTTTCTTCACAGGTAAAATGGGGTTGTAACAGTACCTATCTCATGAGAGCTTTTGTGAGGATTAGCACAGTTCCTGTTCTATAAGTAAATAATGTTAATTGCTTTTATTATGATGATTACAATAGTCATTGTTAATTGGCTATGAAAGGGTGGCTAAAGGACCTATATTGTATTGCCAGGAAGACTGACAAAGGCTTCATGGATGAAAAGGTGATACTTGTGCTGGAAGGCTGGGTAGGATTTCCAAAGGCAGAAGCAGGGGGTGGTGCAGGCAGCTTCGGTTTGCTCATCTGTAAATTCCGGTCATTCTCATAACTACCCTATAGGATGGGTATAAGACTTACCCACAGAGGGGTTACATGATTTTCCCCAAGTTATAATGCTAGAAAATAACAGAGCTGGTGCAGAGAGCTATAATCACTGTGCACTCAGCCTGGGCCACACAGGAGACTCTGTCTCCCAAAAAAACTAAGAAGAAAGGTAATAGGGCCAGGGATTGGAGCCAAGTCTCTGATTCCAAAGGCCATGCCCTTAACACTCTGTTGTATCTCTATTTTTGTGTCGAATTCTGTCTTGAGGGGTAAACACTTGTGAAAATGTATCTTCCCCACCTCCCTCCTAGACTGTAACCAGGGAAGATCTGTCTTGATGATCTATATCGGGGTGTTCAATCTTTTGGCTTCCCTGGGCCACACTGGAAGAAGAATTGTCTTGGGTAACACATAAAATATGCTAACACTAATGATAGCCACTGATGAGCTAAAAAAAAAAAAATCGCAAAAAAAATCTCATAATGTTTTAAGAAAGTTTGTAAATTTGTATTGGGCTGCATTCAAAGCTGTCCTGGGCTGTGGGCTGGACAAGCTTGATCTATATAGCTCCCGCCCCACCCAGCACAAGCTGGAGAGAGTAGGTGCTCAGATGAAATGTCTACTCACTCAATAGAAGAATTGAGACCTGACTTTTCCCGGCTGAGGTAAAGCTTCCACAGTGTCAATGTCCTGCTGGGAGCTGCTTCCTGGGCAGCTCAGCCTGGGGGGCTTCCTGTAGCAGAGTGCCCTCCCTAACAACCAAAATTTATATGCTGATGGGCAGGGCAGAGGGCAGGGCTGCAACTCAAAGGCAGACAGCTTGCTCCTAACTTCATCCCACCCATCAAGCTGGACTTAAGAGTCTCTCAATATTTTCCTCCTCCCAAAGGTAAGAGATGAGTTGTGAGCAGCCTGCCCAGCCCACATGACCACTTTTCTGAGGCCTGCCCATAATGGTAGAGCCTAAGAAACCATGTTTGCCAGGTGGTATCAGCTGGGCGGCACTCCCTGGCCATCACCGACTTAACCAGGTAGACAACTTACCCAGGATGGCCACTCAGGTCTTCCCTCTTTTGAAGGCGAGGTATGAGTTCCAGCACCTTCCAAGCCCCATTGCCTTTCCTGCCACTGGATTTCATGAGCTACCCTGTAGCCTTATAATAATTTCCCTTTTTGCTTCAGCTTCTCTGAAATGGGTTTTTACTCCTTGCAATCAAAATAGCCTTAACAAAATTGAGAAAAGAGACAGCTTTCCCTCAAAACCCCTCTCCCCATCCCCATGCAGAATTAACCACACCTTCCCCTCTACTCTGTGTACCTTCGTCTGTTCCTCTTGGAAACCCCGGGGCATATCTGAGTCACATGCTTCCTGCATGCCTAGTACATGGTCAGACACTGCGTTAGGTGCTTTTTCATTGATCCACACAGCCGCTGGGAGGGAAGGATGAAAACCAACATTCTACAGATAAGATAACAGGAGCTCTGCAGGGTTGCACCATACACCCAAGGTCACTTAGCTAAGAAGGAACAGTGGGGACTTGGACCCAGGTCCTCTTCTCTTTACCCCACCCAGTACTTCAGTCAGCTCAATCATCATCACAACCATGCCTGTCCCTCACCTCAATTCATACATCCGTGGTAGAGTCACCATGAATTATTCATCTTTGCTCTGGCATGAAGATATTCCATACTAGGCAACTGAATTGAATTTGTGATTAAAATGGAAACTTACTAGAAATCTCATCAGGGAGAGTGCTCTGAGTTTTCTTAGATTCTTATATTTGTCCATTTGGCATCCATTCATCACAGGGCCAATTGTATTAACTGATTTTTTATATTCTAAGGAGCATGCCTTTCATATGCTAACTAACCAATCCAGAGCTGCAAACATCTCCTTTATTAAACTCTCACACCCCAGGTCAATATTTCCCCTGCTCTACATCAACCCAGGGCTACGTACCAGACAACCCAGAGTTCTTCAAATCAGCCAGTCCTAAACTGTTCACCCTGTCCTGCCGTGCCTTTCCCACAGAAAAACACAATAAAGGCTCTGATCTAAGCTTTCCCCACATGCCCTCTGCTTCTAACCAACTGACCTTGGTGTGTCCCGTGTGGCCCTCTGCAGCACGATGTGCCATTTTTTTTTTTTGTGAGACGGAGTCTCGATCTGTCCCCCAGGCTGGAGTGCAGTGGCGTGATCTCGGCTCACTGCAAGCTCTGCCTCCCGGGTTCATGCCATTCTCCTGCCTCAGCCTGCCAAGCAGCTGGGACTACAGGCATCTGCCACCGCGCCCGGCTAATATTTTTGTATTTTTGAGTGCAGACGGGGTTTCACCGTGGTCTCGATCTCCTGACCTCGTGATCCGCCCACCTCGGCCTCCCAAAGTGCTGGGATTACAGGCGTGAGTGCCTCCTTCCTTTAGGAAATGTAAGCAACAAAAATCTTCTTCAATGGCATTAGCCATCCATGGAGTCACTCTGTCATCTCCATAAATTAAGGCCTGGGGAAAACTCAAGAGAACAGCTTCTATCATTACATTAGAAATGGTGTAGACTCTGAATATCAAAAGCAGAATGGAACGTTCTGGTTCCTTCACAGAATGAAAGCACTCAGCACCTTCAATATGTAAGGCAGTATTCACTCAAGCTGACCAGTAGCTCCCGAATTTCCTCTGAAGTCAAGACTGTGCCACCATCAATGTGTTTTCTGACTTGAAGAGAGGGTGATTACTCCTGGGGGGAGGGGAGTGACTAGCAGGGGCACAAGGAGACTTTTGGGTACTAGTAACGTTCTGTTTCTTGATTTGGGCATCAGTTGCAGGTATGCACCCTCTTCGTTAAAATTTAACATCTAGGCCGGGCGCGGTGGCTCACGCTTGTAATCCCAGCACTTTGGGAGGCCGAGGCGGGCGGATCACGAGGTCAGGAGATCGAGACCATGGTGAAACCCCGTCTCTACTAAAAATACAAAAAAATTAGCCGGGCGTGGTGGCGGGCGCCTGTAGTCCCAGCCACTCGGAGAGGCTGAGGCAGGAGAATGGCGTGAACCCGGGAGGCGGAGCTTGCAGTGAGCCGAGATCGCGCCACTGCACTCCAGCCTGGGCCACAGAGCGAGACTCTGTCTCAAAAAAAAAAAAAACATCTAGAGCTCATGATTTATATATTTTTCAGTATGCATACCATACGTCAATAAAAAGGCTGGTTAAGAAAAGTGTTTTCTGACTTGGAACCCTGCTCCATTTTGAATAATGCTCTGTGCAGCACGTGGACACCTCCAAAGACGGGAACAGTAACGCTGCCTACTTGAGAAGAGTGTTTTGCTCACTTTGAATATCAGTGCTGACTAAGATGTGATGGCCTGAGATCATGATTTCTCAGGATGATGGAGTTGGTGCGGGAAGGAGCTTAGTAGATCATGTGGTCCAGAAATTCCCACACCTGGCTGATTATATGATTTACTTGAAGAGGTTTTACAAAATGCATGTTCTGGGTTTCTAGCCTAGCTATGCAAAACCACAATTTGCAGGGGAGTAGAGACAAGGGGGTAAAAGGGTGAAGGCAGGGAGAGATGAGTCTGAGGCCTAGAAATCTGCATATTTTTGAGCTCCCCAGGTATTTCAGGTGGTTAGGCAGGATTGGGGACCATCTATGAACTCTGCCTCTTCATTTTACAGAGACAGAAACTGAGGCGTAGAGAAAGGATGACACTTGCCCAAGAACACATACCCAGAGATGACAGAGCTGGGCCAAGAAATCAGGTCTCCCAGCTCTCAGCCTGATACTCTTCCCAACAGAGCCCTAGATGAATACAGTAGCTGCACAGGAAGGGGAAACAACAGGCTTTCATGGAAAGAAGATCAAGGAGCGAGATGCCAATGCTGAAACAGTCATGCCATCTTGGCTCTGAAACTGGTCTGCTCGGTGAGGCAGAGTCCACTGAGAATGTCAGAGTCAGTCTTTGTTCTAGAATGAGTCTAATTCCAGACAAATGTTCATAATTTCCATACATATTCCACCTGGCTGGTCAGATGGAATTATAATGACAAAACCCCTTTAATGACCTGCAGAGTCCCCTCCTTGGGCACACTGGGATGTGGTGGCAGCAGTAGGAGTCAGGACACTGGGGAGTCAGAGCAGCGCCGCAGTTAGGAGCATGGGTTCTGCAGCTGGTCTGACCCGGGTTTAAATTCTGGTTGCACAACTTACTAGTTGTGCCAGTCAGGGCCATTACTGAACTTCTCTGGGTCTCAGTCTCCTTGTCTCTAAAGTGGGGATAAAGATGGTAACAGCTAGCACTTGACAAACATTGGCCATTATGTGTGGGTCACTGCCTAAGGGCTTCACATGAATAAATTCATTTCATCCTCACCACCACCAGGAAGCAGTTACTATTCTACAGAGGAGGAAACCTGGACCTACTGTGTAGTGCTAGTGTGAAGATTACCCAAGGAAAGGCATGTGACGAACTCAGCACAGTATCTGGGATAGAATAAATGCTCAAATGCTCAATAAATATTAGTCATTGTTATTATGATCATCATTATTATCTAAAATTAACAATAGTTCTAGCTCTTCCTCTCAACTTGCTATAGGATCTTAAGAATGTCACTTCTCACCTCCCAGCCTCACTGTTCCAATCCATCAAATGAGAGGTTTGATGAGATGATCTCTAAAGTCTCCTTTAGCTCTAGGGTATTAGCAGTCACTGATCTTTTTTTTTTTTTTTTTTTTTTGAGGTGGGGTCTCACTCTCTCACCCAGGCTGGAGTGCAGTGGTGCAATCTTGGCTCACTGCAATCTCTTGCTCCCTGGCTCAAGTGATCCTCCCAACTCAGCCTCCCAAGTAGCTGGGACCACAGGTGTGCACTGCCACACCTGGCTAATTTTTTGTATTTTTGGTAGAGACAGGATTTCATCATGTTTGCCTAGGCTGGTCTTGAACTCCCGAGGTCAAGCCATCCACCCGTCTCAGCTTCCCAAACTGTTGAAGTTACAGGCATGAGCCACCACACCCGGCCTCTCTGACCTTTAAAAAAACAATTTTCAATAAATCCAAGTCATCAGATGCTGCATTGATAGGTGTTTGGAAACACTTAAATTTGACATTAAAACCTCCTTTTTCAAAAAGGTGCATTCCCTTTGACCTATCCATTGTACCTATATGACTATATCTAAGGAAAGGATCAGAGATCAGCACAGAGATTTACAGTCCAGGATGTTCATGGTTTACAGCCACTCCAGATTCGAGACAGCCTGAATATCCAGCAGTGAGGATCTGTTGAGCAAATTTGGACACAGCAGCTCAACAGATTATAGGGCAGTCATTCAAAAAGTATGCTTTCAGTCACTACTCGATGACATGGGGAAATAGTCCACAAGTAAGGTCAAGTTAAACAAGATACAAAACTTTACAAAACCAAGATACAAAACTTTATGTGCAATGTGACCCCAAATTTATAATACTAGAAAAAAACAAGGAGATATATTGAAATACGAATGAAAATTATCTCCAAGTAACGGAGTAGGTAATATACATACATACCTATATATATATAATTTTTTTTTTTTTTTTTTGGCAACAGGGTCTTGCTCTGTCACCCAGGCTAGAGTGCAGTGGTGCAATCATAGCTCACAGCACCCTCAAACTACTCTTAGGCTCAAGCAATCCTCCCGTCTCAGAATCCTGAGTGGTTAGGACTACAGGCACATGCCACCACACCTGGCTAATTTTCAATTTTTTTGTACAGGCAAGGTATCACTATGTTGCCCAGGCTGGTTTCAAACTTCTGGCCTCAAGAGATCCTCCCACCTTGGCCTCCCAACGTGCTGGAATTACAGGCATGAGCCACCACAACTGGCCCAGAGTAGGTGATTTTTTAAAAATCAAATCTTCTAAGTGGGAATGCATTCCTTTTATTCTATACCTTTTATGGTGTTTCTCTGCCTCCCTATTTTTATGTATTTTAATGAGCATCTCTTTTTTTTTCCTTTTGAGACAGAGTCTCACTCTGTCGCCAGGCTGGATAATAGCGGCACCATCTCAGCTCACTGCAACCTCCGCCTCCTGGGTTCAAGTGATTCTCCTGCCTCAGCCTCCCGAGTAGCTGGGACTACAGACGGGCACCACCACACCTAGCCAATCTTTGTGTTTTTAGTAGAGATGGGGTTTCACCATGCTGGCCAGAATGGTTTCAATCTCTTGACCTCGTGACCTGCCCAACTCCCAAAGTGCTGGGATTACAGGCGTGAGCCACCGCTCCCGGCCCATCTCTTGTCTTTTGCTTACACATTCCCTTGTCTGTGTGAAGAGCCTGCCTGTTTCTGCCAGTGCCAGGCATGCAGATCCCATACATATCTGTTAGCCAATGCAGAGCACTGTGTAACTTTCTTGTTAGGAAAATACAAATTCCCAAACCCCAGAAAAGCCCTTGCCTTGTAGGAGAAGGAGGCCTCGCTCACAGCACTGGAGCTGCTTGTGGGAGGCAGCTGCTGCAGCTGCAGGGCTGCGCTGTGGGCTCCGTCCATGGTGGTCTAGTGACGCATCCCGCAGGGCCTGGCCCAGGAGGTGGAGCTGCTGCTAGGCGGGGCCCAGGCCAGATGCCATCTCTCCTCCTGGTGTTCACCTCCCTCCAGCAGCCATCACTTCCTCATGACAAAAGAATACTTCAAGGCTGTTTTGGCAGATTTACAGCCTTCTCCTCAGCTTCACTCAGAGAAGTGCCAATTTCCGTGGCTCTCCCAGGCAGACAGAGAGGGGTGTGTTTTCCAGTTCTTGCGGTGCTCTAGGGTGGTGGAGAGGAACATTAAAAATGCATGGACAAGGAAACACTGAGCCCAGCTTTGTTATCTGAGAAGAGAATACCATTCAGATAAAACATAACCGGCCATGACGAGTCCATTAAAAAAATTCTTCAAAATTCCATTCTAGCAGTTAAAAAACAAGTTCTATCACGCCTTTGTCCTCCCCTTAACACAAACCTGACTCATCTATCTCAAAAGCTTTCTCCCTGGCCCTTAAATGTTCCCTTTCCTCCTCCACTCTGCTTTCTTCCTCCCATCGCACCCTAACTTAAATCCTCCCTTTTTCCACAGCTCTTGAGCACAAGTAGTAGAATACTAACTTCTCCAGGTCTCAAAAAAAAAAAAAAAAAAAAAATTCCACTACCACAAAAAGGGAACATTTAAGTTTCAACTTAGGAAGAAAAGAATCAGAAGAAAAGCTACGTCCATGGAAAACAGAAGAACTGGCCTGCTACCGAGGGTTGGCCTGACACAGGTGAGGTGACACTGGTCTCGGAGGTGGAAAACGTGTGTGACCAGATAACTCTGCCTCTCAGAGATTCAGTTGCCTCCTCTGTAAAGTGGGGGTAATAATGTGGCCTCAAATAAACCCAGCAATGATGAGAATCCCTACTAATTTCATCGGACTTATATTTTCAGTGCTTCCCGAACTTTTCCTTTTTTTTGGAGACAGAATCTCACTCTGTCATCCAGGCTGGAGTGCAGTGGCACAAACATGGCCTCAAGCTGGGCTCAAGCAATCCTCCCTCAGCCTCCCAAGTAGCTGGGACCTCAGATGCACGCCACAAGGCCTGGCTAATTTTTTGGTAGAGACAGGGTTTCGGCATGTTATCAGGCTGGTCTTGAACTCTTGGGCTCAAGCAGTCCACTTGCCTCTCCCGAAGTGCTGGGGTTACAGGTGTGTGCCACTTCTCAAAATTTTCTACCAAACAGAGAAGAGAAAGTATACTTCTAGTGTCCTAGGAGGCAGGGCCAAAACCCTACTTAAAAGTGTTAGGGGTTTCTTTGAGGACTTTTCATACATTTTTTAAAAATGTATTCTACTGCATAGTCTATGTTTATTTTAATAGAAAAATGTTTTAAATTGCTTTTGATGTGCCATGTGCTACCTGTTTTACCCTTGCCAGGTCATTTAACTTTTCGGCCAGGTTCTCCAGCTGTGAAATATAGATAATAATGTTCTCACCCCACATGGCAGTCATGAGAATTTGATGCAATCATACATGTAAAATGCAGGCATAGCAAATGGTCCATGAATGTGAACTGCTGTTAGGATTAATTTTATTCTCCCCTGTTTAATTATTTATTTTGCCCATTCCTTTCTCTGTCATGCATTCATCCAACAAATATTTACTGAGGGCTCACTGTGAGCTAAACAATTTCTGGCACTCCCTGAGGCTTCAGAGAGCTGCCTCCTGTGTATCCTGTAGCTTCCAATTCCTTCCGCTATCCAGCCCTAGGCCCAGGAATTCTGGTTCATGGTGTGGACAGCACATACATATGTGATAAGGCGAACACCATGTCCAGTCCTGGGAAACAATAGATGCAGGTTTAGCACAGGGACAGCTACAGAAGCCTTTTGGCTTGGTTTCACCTCAGGATGAAATTATTGCTACTACCTGCAGACGAGGTTATATATCCAGTATACAGACATGAGATGTAAGCATTCACCGGGTAACTTTATCAGGTAATTCACATCCCATAGCTACACTTCCCTGCCTGTAAAACCCTATGAATATGTGTTTGCAATCTTGTGGAAAGCATAATTATTCACTATACTTTCACATACATGTGAAAGCATTATTGTGTTACATTTCTGTAAAAATGTTTTAGCATTTGTAATAATCATAAGAGCCTTAAGAGTGGCTCAGGGCTCTTTCTACCTCTGAGAGGCCCCGGGAAGCATTCAACCATGAAGCAGTCATGGAGTTGAGGAGCACAAACTCCAGTGGTGTTTGCAGAATACCCTGTTCAGTTGCTCCCAGCTGAGATCTAGCCCGGAGCCTGACAGTGACTTGTATACATACCAACCGACTGACTGAATGCAGGCCGGTTAAGCACTGGGTGCACTGTGGCCCCTTCGCAGTCAAGAATGCCTTTCTAAGGCCTAATCAACCACAACTCCAGAGCTTCAACAAGCAGATATACTCAGCCCCACCCACAGGAGGTCAGAGAAAGCCAACAGACCTTAGCGACATGTCAATCAAGGGAGTGGTGGGAACTCAGACCTCCTAATATCCTTTAGACTAGTTTGCCCAAGTGCTTTTCTGGTTTTGCTTTTGTTTGTGGTGGTTGGCATTGCTGTGGTTTTTCTTTTAAAAAGCAGCTTCCCTCTCTGCCTCAGGAACTCGCAGGCCTCTGAGGCATCGCCTGCAAAGATTGAAAGCTCTCCCTCAGCTGGGTGGGAGTCCGGACTGAAAGCCTGGAGGAACCCTTTGCAAGCTGTACTCCCTTATAAGACACATACTTTTCACCTGGTGACTCTCTTTTCCTGATTTCGAAGCATTTCTCCAGGACCTACATATGCCCGAGAGGCAAGCAGTCACCCATGCGTTGTCAGCCACCCCACAATTAGAGCACGTGGTCACTGACCCAAGAAAGTAATGAGAATTCACTGGGTGCTCTGCTTCCATTCCCACCCCGTTTATCTCGATGACGGATTTCACCAATCCCACAGAGCACGTTTTACAAATGAGAGAGCCATGGCTCATAGCGTCTGTATTCGAATTTGCCTCTTTCTGAACAAATCAATAAAACACGCTCTTTTCCACCACCTGACGATCTGGCTTCTGGAGGTGAGCGCCAGTTCCCTGCCAGGCTTCCCGTTCCTGGGCTTTGGCTCACGAGAAGGTTACGTTCTTCCGTCCCGTCCCATTGAGCTGGAAACTCTACAACTCGAGGAGACTGCACCTCTGTTCAAGAAGCGGGCTTAGACCAAGAACGCCTCCCCTCATCCCACCTGCTAACTCCACCATCTGCTGCCGCCAGGAAGCCCGAGCCGCTCGGCACGAACAGGAGAAATTCTGGCAAAGTTACTCCATGTCACTTCCTGGTTGGGTAGAGCCTGGCATCACCTTTAGTAAGGTAGCCCATGCCCCCGCTCCTCTTGGCCTCGATGCAAAACTGGAAAGAACATTCTGAGGCAACGGGACCCAGGTTGGCGAGGCTGGTGGCAGTAAGAAGGAAGGGTATGTACACTAGGGGACGTTAGGTGACTTCGCTTTTTCCAGAAAAAAAAAACGAAGGTTAAATTCAATTCCCCTTCCTCCCAGTGTTAATCACTACTCACCGGCGGCGTCTCCTCTAAGGCCCACCTATCAAAACCTTCTGAGAAATGACTCGGACTCTTCGTGCAACCCGGAGGCACAGCCTCCTTCATCCCTTCCCAATTCAGAGCTGCCAAGATTCTGCAGTGTTTTGCTTTCAAAGGTCGCGATTTGATTTGCCAGACTGCCTGCCAGTCAGAAGTTGGCAGGCATTTCGCGCAGGCGAGTGGCTGCGAGGAAGGGGAGTGGGCGGGACAGCCCCTGGCAATTGGCTGCGCTGCAAAGCTTGCTTGAAGGATAGGGGAGCGACCTGGGGCTAGAGCTTGGCGTTCACCTGGAGCGGGGACCCCCTAGCGGCCACAGGAAGAATGTTGCGGCGACTCCCCTGCCCCCTCTCCCGCTGTCCTAGAGAGCTCAGGTGGTTGCTCGCCTCCACCTGCCCGGCAGGTGGGCCTGGTTTTAGCAGCCTGCCAGGTGTCCTCCCTTCTTATCCTCATAGCCACCTTCCGCGCTTTGCTCCTGCTGTTCCCCTACCCGACGCTCTCACCAAGTATTTAAATCCAAAACGTCCTTGAAGACCCAGCTCTCCCCAGAGCCCTCGCGAGACTTGGGGCCAAACATATCTCTCCTTTCCTGCCCTCCTGGAACACCTATCGGATACCAAGCCTCCCAGCAATACTGAAGGTCCTGAAACGAGCCTAGCGCTTGGTTAATGTTTCTATAATGTACATAATTATCACGGCTATGATAATTAACATGCTCATGGAGTTTTACAGATGACAAGCTTCTCATCGCTCACACGTTGTCATATACACGCATTTGCTTTCAGATCGTCACAGCCATGAATGAGACATGAAGCCCGTTTTACACATGAAGACATATCATTTGGGCCTAGACATCAACAATGAGAAAGAGGCAGTTCTGGTCTCAGATCGTGGGGCAGAGAAAGCTCCTTGGAAACACGAGAGAGGAACGAGTTGGTGCATTGTAGAAATTGTCCGAAGGCCAGCAGGGCTGGTGAGAGATTTTTCTGGGGGCGTGGTTGGGCCTGCGATCTGAGGGACGGGCCAGGGACAGTTTATAAATAGTATATTTGGGGACCGGGGCGGCGGCTCACGCCTGTAATCTCAGGACTTTGGGAGGCCGGGAGGATCACTTAAGCCCAGGAGTTTGAGACCAGCCTGGACAATATAATGGGACCCTATCTCTACAAAAAAATTTAAAAATTAGTCGGGCGTGGTGGCGAGCGCCTGTGGTCCCAGCTACTCAGGAGGCTGAGGCGGGAGGGTCGCTTGAACCCGGGAGGCGGAGGTTGCAGCGAGTCGAGATCGCGCCACTGCACTCCAGCCTGGGCGTCAGAGCAAGACCCTGTCAAAAAAAAAAAAAAGCTCAGATTTCACCCTAAATTTAAAGGCGAGCTATTGGAGGACTTTAAGCAGGGGAGTAACAAGGTCGCTGTGATCGCCCTGCCCTGAAGCGTGTGAAGAGGGGCTCCTGGAACACTAAGTGGCTGCCCTTGTATAGTCGCCCACGTCAATCTTTTTTTTTTTTTTTCCTGTTAGAAACGGGGCTTGGGGCGGGGCATCGTGGCTCACGCCTGTAATCCCAACACTTTGGGAGGCCGTGGCGGGTGGATCACCTGAGGTCAGGAGTTCGAGACCAGCCTGGCCAACATGGCGAAACCCTGTCTCTACTAAAAATACAAAAAAATTAGCCTGGCGTGGTGGCGAGCGCCGGTAATCCCAGCTACTCAGGAGGCTGAGGCAGGAGCATCGCTTGAACCTGGAGGGCGGAGGTTGCAGTGAGCCAAGATTGCGCCACTGCACTCCGGCCTGGGCAACAAAGCGAGACTCTGTCTCAAAAAAAAAAAAGAAACAGGGCTTGGATGAATGTTAATTCTCTTAGGTATATTCCTTGAAGCAGGATTTTTGAGTGAGTAAAATTCTAAGGCTTTTGGTTTATCACAAGATTTTTGAGGCATGGCCTAGATAAATCTCTCATTAGTTCCCCACCTAGCCACAGGCCCTGATGTAATTAACCTAAGCCCTAAAATTCGTCCGGCTTCACTGCGGACTTTGAAACGCCTCTAATGATTGGTCAACAACTTTTCACGTTAAAGAAACAAAGGATGCCATTGGCTGGAGTTACCTCGCGGACGGCGGAAGGTGGACTCGCGAATGTGAGGCCTGTGGTTGCCACAGCGACCGGGAGGTTGGGCTGGCCAGATTCAGCCGCTGGGACTGGACCAGGTAGGAGGCAGTTCCGGCGGGGGGACCGGTCCCTGAGGTCGTGGGGAAGAGGACACGGTGCACCATGTCCTCCGCATGGGACGCCCGCGGAGACCCCCCGGCCTCCGGGTGCTTGCGGAATTCCAGGGCTGAGCTAGGTGGAGCCCCGAGGGCGGGAAGAAGCCATCATGGGAGTTGCCCCTGCGTCGGGGCGTGTCCTCGGTGTTTCCACCCGAAAAGTGGTGACAACTGGGGCTTGCCTGCTCCACCGAGCTCCTGCGAGAGGCGTGGGCGTCCGACCCTTCTGGCTCAGCCTCCGCGAGTGCCCAAAAGTTACGAGGCTTCAGTGCCTGGCAGTGGGTGGACGCCAAAGATCTGATCTCTACTCATAGGTCCACCCCAGCTCAGGGGGTGTCCCCCAGCAAACGACTTCCCTGCTCTGGGCCTCGATTTACCCATCTGTAAAATAAAAGGGTGAGATTGGAACCTGGTGGTCACTAGCCCGCCGCCAAATTTCCTTCCAGCTCCCTGACACACTTTCTCAGCCTATGAAGACTATCGAATGGGTTATTTACCTGAGTGCTTTGAAAAAATGTAAGCTTCTTCCAGGATCCTTATAACTGAGTAGATAAAAATCACCTACAGACGAAACTACTCAGGACATCCAAAAAAATTCCATCTAAAGTAACAGTATACATAGTTTAGTACATATTTATATACCCTGTACAGTAACATGTATAATGTAAACTATAATACTTAGCATATATAACGTTTTTTAAAAACATAAGAGATGATAAAATGAAACTGTGCCTATAGTTGTGACTATGTGAGCTGTCCTTATAGAATCTAACTCCTGCAGGAAATATGAACACATCTGTACACACAATTGCTAAAAAGTGTCTACCTCTAGTATTCATTCATTCATTCCACCAATATTTATGAAGAAAATACTATTTTTAAAAATTCTCGTTACTATTATTATTTTTGTAGAGACAGGGCCTCGCTATGTTGCCCAGGCTAGTCTTGAACTCCTGTCTCAAGCCATCCTTCCCCCTCAGCCTCTCAAAGTGCTGGGATTACAGGTGTGAGCCACCATGCCTGGCCAACTGAGCAAATACCATATGCCAGAAAATAGATTGAAGATTCAGAGTTGAACTTTCTATTGGGGAAGATCATAAACAAATAAAGTAATGAACATACAATATAATGTTGGGTAGTGAAAAGTGCTTTGCAAAAGATAAAGCAGAATAAGGGACGAGAGAGAGATGGGTTGGTGCTTCTTAAGAGAGGGTGGTCAGGGAAGTTATCCCTGAGAAGGTTTGAGCAGAGAGTCTCGTGAATTTGGTGACAGGACTGCAGGACGATGCCCGGGTCCAGTGAGGAAAAGGAACTGCCCGTGCAGGGAGGAGATATATGGCAAAAGCCAAGAAGGTCCCATGTGGAGAAGAAGATTAGTCTTTAGGTGGTGGGGCATGACAGCTGCCTTGAAATTCGTGCAGAATAGTCATATAGAACAGTGGCTTTCAAACATTTTGACTGTGACTCATGGTAAATGCATTTTATATTGTGACCCAGCACGCACACACGCGTATGACAAACTAAAACTTCACAAAAGACTACAGACTATGACTTGCATTTTGAAAATCACCAATGTGGAAGAGAAATGAGACTTATTTTGAGTTGGTTCCAAGGGTGGGAATTAGGACGGATAGAAAAAGAAAAAAAGAGAGAGAGAGAGAATCAGCTTTGATACAGGAAGGAACTTTCTAGCAATTAGAACTGCCCAACAGGCTGAGCGCGATGGCTCACGCCTGTAATCCCAGCACTTTGGGAGGCCGAGGCGGGCGGATCACAAGGTCAGGAGATCGAGACCATCTTGGCTAACATGGTGAAACCCCGTCTCTACTAAAAATACAAAAAATTAGCCGGGCGAGGTGGTGGGCGCCTGTAATCCCAGCTACTCGGGAGGCTGAGGCAGGAGAATGGCGTGAACCCGGGAGGTGGAGCTTGCAGTGAGCCGAGATCGCGCCACTGCACTCCAGCCTGGGCGACAGAGCAAGACTCTGTCTCAAAAAAAAAAAAAAAAAGAACTGCCCAACAGTGAACTTCCACCAGTTTTTAAACTGTGTTCTGATGAAACCTAGCATTCTGTGAATATTCAAGAGAGTCAAATATTTGCCCCCCACCCAGCCATCCCTTATTTGCTTTATATTTTGAAAACTATATGCAATATTCTAACTTCAGAAACCCAACCAGGTCAGGCACGGTGGCTGTAATCCCAGTGCTTTGGGAAGCTGAGGTGAGAAGATCGCTTGAGGCTGGGATTTCGAGACCATCCTGAGCAGCATAGTGAGACACTGTCTTTACAAAAAATTTTAAAACTAGCCAGGTGTGGTGGCAGGTGTCTGTAGTCCTTGCTGCTCTGGAGGCTGAGGTGGGAGGATCACTTGAGCTTAAGAGTTTGAGGTTGCAGTAAGCTATGATTGCACCACTGCACTCTAGCAAGTGGACGACACAGCTAGATCCTATTTCTAAAAATAATAATAACAAACCAATCATAGCCACTTGGGTGCTAAATGTCAAAATTTAGCAAGTTAATATTTAGTGTGTGCTGCCTGAGAGGTTATTATAGAGGTTAAGGAGTGAGTAGAAGTCAGACTTCCTGAGTTCAAAGCCTGATTCCACTTTTCTTCTAATGTGACTTTGGGAAAGTCACTTAACCCCCCACCAAACTTCAGTTTTCTCATCTGTAAAAAGTGGGGATTATATCTCACTGGATTATTGTAAAAAAATGCATAAGGTATTCCATAGAAGACATTTAGGACTGTACAGGCTCAATAAATGATGGCTATTATTTTAAGTTGTTAATACGATATCCCTGTGCGTATATTAAAACCCTACGTTAATACAAGCCTACTGCAGGATAGGCAGTATTAACCACTTCACATGGGTCAGTCTAAGAGGAAGGTACTGTTATCAATCCCAGTTTATGGAGGAGGAAATGGGCTCAGAAGGTTGAGTGACTCATCTAGAATCAGAGCTATTAAGTGGCAGACCATAACCTTGAACCCAGGACTGGATACTCTGGACTGCTGCACTGGCTCCCACGTAGGAATTGCTTAAACATATGTTGTTGATTCGGAAGGTGGTATATCTTCACTGCTCTTTCTTAGATTCTAGGTCCATGCCATTCTGTCATGAACAGTTACACAGGTGGACCAGTGAAGCACACCTGGGCAGTGCTCTGTTCACATCTGGCCTGCACCTGCTCTCATCCTGCCTTCACAGGTATGCAGTGAGAAGACTGGAAAGCATTATTAACAGTGTGGTCTTTTGGTGGTAGGATTGAGGATTGTTTTTTATTTGTTTGTTTGTTTGTTTTGAGATGGAGTCTCGCTCTGTCGCCCAGGCTGGAGTGCGATGGTGCGATCTTGGCTCACTGCAACCTTCACCTCCTGGGTTCAAGCGATTCTCCTGCCTCAGCCTCCTGAGTAGCTGGGACTACAGGTGCACGCCACCATGTCCAGCTAATTTTTGTATTTTTAGTAGACATGGGGTTTCACTGTGTTAGCCAGGAGGGTCTGGATCTCCTGACCTCATGATCCGCCCGCCTCGGCCTCGCAAAGTGCTGGGATTACAGGTGTGAGCCACAGCGCCCGGCCATGGATTGCAGATTGTTTAAAAATTTTTTGTAATTTATCATATTTTCTTAAATGTTGACAGTGCACATACATTATTATTACAGTAGTCCTCCCTTATTCAAGGGGGATATGTTCCAAGACCACCGTTAGATGCCAGTGAAACAGTGGATAATACCCAAACTGATTACTGTCAATCAGACTGTTTCTGTTCATATCTTCCACTCACAAATTTAATGCTTTTTCCATCTTAACTAAGCACTTATCATGCTCTGTGGCTACAATTTTTATAGTCTGAGGTGAAGCACCAAAACTAGCACCAATTTTTTTCCCCTTTGAAATTTGATGGATGAAAGTTTTATTCTTACTGTAGATCTTAGCAACCTCAGAATACAGTTTTTTTCTTGCCTTATTAAGTCAAGAACTTTCACCTTTTCACTTAAACGAGGCACTTTTCAGCTTGTCTTTGGCATGTCCAAAGTGCTGGCATGACTACTCTTGTGCTTTGGGGCCATTATTAAGTAAAGCAAAAGTTACTTGAACACAAGCACTGAGACAACGTGACAGTGGATCTGACAATCGAGATGGCTACTAAGTGACTAATGGTGGGGTAGCAAATACAGCTTGAATGTGCTGGACAAGGATGGTTCACATCCCAGGTGGGGTGGAGTCAGACGATAGGAGATTTCATCACATGCCTCAGAATGGTGCATAATTTAAAGCTGATGAATTATTTATTTCTGGAATTTTCCATTTAATATTTTCAAACCACAATTGACCATGGGTAACTGAAACTGGAAAACGAAGCTACAGACAAGGGTGGACTACTGTGTAACAGGAAGCTTAATATTTTTCTAATCACTCATAATTCCAGAACACTAATGCATTTTTTAATAACAGCTTTATTAAAGCTAGGGCAGTAGATGGCTTTTACTAAAATGGTATAACATTGAGGGGTGGTAAATGAATAGTGGCTGCTTTGGTTATTTTTTGAGACAGCGTCTCACTTTGTCACCCAGGCTGAAGAACAGTGACACGAACATAGCTTACTGCAGCCTTGACCTCTTGGGCTCAAGTGATCCTCCTGCCGCAGCCCCTAAGGTAGCTGGGACTACAGGTACATGCCACCATGTCTGGTTAATTTTTATATTTTTTGTAGAGATGGAGTTTCACCATGTTTCCCAGGCTGGTCATGAGCTCAAGCTATCCCCCAACCTCCGCCTCCCAAAGTGCTGGGATTGCAGGAGTGACCCACCGCACCCAGCCCAGTATAGTACCTAGTATAGATACTAAAAAACCTTGTTAAGCTGGATTGGTGATTGTGCTTTGATCATTATTGATTTGTTTCTGTTATTTTGTATCTCTTAATTTCTTGAAGAATGTTGTCAATAATTCTATTAAATATCAAATTTTTAGTGTAGATTGTCCACCAAAAAAAAGTTGAGAATTGCTGCTGTGAGGATTACAGAATAAAGTAAGGAAAAATACTGCAGGGAAAAGGACCAGTAGAGCGTAAAATCATTTATTCAGTCCTTTACTCATTAGTATATATAAATGGTATAAGTTCCTTAGGGAAAAAAATGGGCAAAATGAAACCCAAGTCTGCTAATGAAAAATAATTGCTGTGGAAATTAAATTGTGCCCTTGCTATTAACAACTAAAAAGTAGTTAAATGTGTTAAACAACTCACATTGGACAACAGGCACAGTACAATAATCCCTGAAGGAAGAAAAGCAAGATGAGTCCTACAATTGTCCCCATTTAGTACTGGGGTCAGTTTTTAGGCCATATTGTAGGAAATCCAAATGAATTCCAGATTTCTGAGTTGAGAAGATAAAAATAAGAATTCAGAGAGGCCAAAGAGGCTAGAATTTATAGGGAGAACCCTAAAGGAAGGAACTGCACCAAAAATGTTCAGAAACCTGAAGAGAGGTCTCCTTGAGTTTTTGGCTGAGCAGTAATCTGCACATGCATGAGAAACTAAGACTGGGGAAATACCAACCAAAAGGCCATAGGCTGAACAATTTCTGGGGCTTAAACAGAACTGGGAATGTTTCACGTTACCATAAACCAGAATGGAGACACATGGTATTAGATAGGAATTGGGTAGAGTTCACAGAAATGTCATGCCTTAGTAGTGGGGATAAATTATTCCCAGAGTAAAAGCTGCTCTGGACTTGCCATAACAAAGTTTGAAAGCTTGAAAGGGTCAGATGGATCTACAAGTTACTGAAAAGTGTGCCACATCCTTTACAGGAATATATCAAAACCCAGCACTCAGCAATGTAAAATTCAAAATGTCCAATATCTAATACAAAATTACCAGACATGAAAATATACAGGAAAATATGACATGTATCTGAGAGGAAAATTAACCAATAGGAACAGACTTAAAAATGACAGATTATAGAATTAGTACAAAGAAACCTTAAAGCAGCTATTGTGAATCTTACAAATATTCCCAAGGATGTAAAGGACACTGAAAATGATGAGGCTAGAAATAGAAGACATAGAAAAAGAGCCCAAATGTAACCTCTAGAAAGAAAAAATGCAATATTTGAAATAAGAATACAATGGATGGGATTTGCAGCTGATGAGAGACTTCAGAAGATCAGTGAACTTGGCTGGGCATGGTGGCTCATGCCTGTAATCCCACCACTTTGGGGAGCCAAGGCAGGTAGATCACAAGGTCAGGAGTTCAAGACCAGCCTGGCTAAGATGGTGAAACCCCATCTCTACTAAAAATACAAAAATTAGCCAGGCATGGTGACAGACACCTGTACCCAGCTGACACAGAGAATTGCTTGAAGCTAGGGGCAGAGGTTGCAGTGAGCCGAGATCACGCCACTGCAATCCAGCCTGGGTGACAGAGCGAGACTCCGTCCAAAAAAAAAAAAAAAAAAATCAGTGAACTTGAAGACATGACAATATAGACTACCCAAATGAAGGACAGAGAGAAAAGAGACTTAAAAATAATGAACAGAATATCAATAACCTTTGGGAAAATATGAAGTGAACTAATATAACTGTAGCCCCAGGAAAGAAGGAGGCAGACGCAGAAAAACTATTTGAAAAAATAATGGCTGAATATTTTCCAAATTTGGTGAAAACTATAGCCTACAGATTAAAGAAGTTCATTAAAACCCAAACATTAAAGACATAAAGAAAATTATGCCAAGATACCATGAAAATCAAATGCTGAGAGGCACATAGAATAGTCAAAGTAATAGAAATAGAAAGTACAATGGTGGTTGCCAGGGGTTGCAGGGAAAAAGGAATGGGGAAATACGGAGGAAGTACCGTGTTGTAGGAAATACCGGGGAAGTACCATATTGGTTAATGGGTATAGCGTTTCAGTTTTTCAAAATGAAAAGATTTACGGAGACGGATAGTGGTAATGGTTGCACAACATTATGTATTTGAATTCCACTCAGCTGTACACTTAGAAATGGTTGAGATGGCAAATTTTTATGTTATGTGTGTTTTACCATAATAAAAAATTGGGAAAAATCAAATTGCTGAATGAAAGTGATACACAGAAAAGCTTAAAAGTTGATGGATAAAAAAAGAATTATTACTGACAGAGGAATCAAAATAAGAATTACAGTGGACTTCTCATCAGAAACTATGCATGTCAGAAGACAAAGGAATAATATAAAAGTTCTTGGGAGAGGTAGGAAGAGAAAAAACCTATGAACCCATAATTCTATACTCAGTGAGAATAAGTTTCAAAAATAAAAGAAAAATAAAGACCATTTCAGACAGACAAAAACCTGGAGAATGCATTATCAGAAGACCTGCACTACCTGAAAATTTAAAAGAATTTCTGTAGATAGAAGGACTATGACACTAGAAAGAATCTTGAATTTACACAAAGAATTGAAAAGCACTGAAAATGATAAAGATAAAATACATTTTTTCTTATTTTAATTTCTTTAGAAGATAATTGAGTGTTTAAAAAACAATATTAGATTAATAATATATATAGAAGTAAAATGTATACAAAAGTAACAAAAAGGATGGAAGATAGGAAATGGAAGTGTATTGTTGTAAAATTCTTATATTATATGTGAAGTAGCATACTATTATTTGACTGTGATAAATTAAAGATGTATACTGTAAACCTTAAATCAATCACTGTACGTAAGTATAGCTAATAAGTCAGAAATGAAGATAAAATGAGACCATAAGAAATATGCACTTACTCTCAAAAGATCCAAGAAAAAAGAGACAAGGGCCAATATAACAAGTAGGAAATTGATAGGTTTAAGCCCAACCATATCAAGTGCTACATTAAATGTAAAAGTTCTAAACACTCCAATCAAAAGGCAGAGTTTGATTAGACTAAAAACCAGGACCTAATATATGTTGTTTTTAACAAAACATCTTTAAATATAAAGACACATTCCTGCCAGCAGAAGTATGAAGAAAACTCAATAATTAAATATAAAGACACAAGCAGGTTAAAAGTAAAAGGATAGAAAAAATATAGTGTGCTAATAGTAATCAAAAGAATGCCGAAATGGCCACGTTAATATCAGAAAAAATAATAGACTTTAGAACAAGGAATATTACCAGGGATAAAGCCGGGTATTTCATAATGATAAAGGGGTCAATTCACCAAAAAGACATAAAAATTATAAATGTTCATGCACCTGGTAATAGTGCTTCAAAATACACAACAACAATCGACAAAGCTTAAAAGAGAAATAAACAAATTCACAATAATATAATATGGTAATTTCAACACTTCTCTTAGTATTGATAGAATGAATAAATTGCAAATCAGTAAGGATGTAAGAGACTTGAACAAACTATCAACCAATTCTACCTAATTGACATTTATAAAAAACCCCATTCAACAACAAAAGGAAAATTCAAAAAGATAACTAGAGAATCCCCCTGACTACTTGGAAATTAAACATTAGACTTCCAAATAAGCCATGTGTAAAAAAGAAATTACAATGAAAAATAAAAGGTATTTTAAACTGAAAGAAAAATGAAAACACAACATGTTAAAATATATGAGATGCCACTAAAATGTTGCTTACAGGAACATTTAAGATATTAAATACATGTATTAAGAAAGAAGAAGGCGCTGGGTGCGGTGGCTCACTCCTGTAATCCCAGCAATTTGGGAGGCCAAGGTGGGCAGATCACTTGAGGTCAGGAGTTTGAGACCAGTCTGACCAACGTGGTGAAACCCTGTCTCTACTAAAAATACAACAAATTAGCCAGATGTGGTGGGAGTGCCTGTAATCCCAGCTACTGGGGATGGGGAGTTGGAGGTTGCAGTGAGCCGAGATTGTGCCATTGCACTCCAGGGTCTAAATTCAATTATTGAAGCTTCCACCTAAAAAGCTAGAAAGAGAAGAACAAATGAAACCCAAAATAAGCAGGAAGAAAGAAAAAATAATCATAGAAGTCAATGAAATAGAAAATTTAGGAAAACAGTAGAGACATATCAATAAAACCACACGCTGTTTTCTTTTGAAAAAATCAATACATTGGTAAACCTCTAGCCAGACTTAACAAAAATAAGTAAAACACAAATTACCAATATCAGGAATGAAGTAGGGACATTACTACAGAACCTGCAGATATTGAAAGGGTGATAAATGACTTTATGCCAGTAAGTTTCATGATAGATGAAATGGAAAAAATTTCTTGAAATACACAAATTACCAAAGCTCGGTTAAGAAGAAATAGATAATCTGAAGAGCCCTGTATCTATTAAGTTAATGGACTTTGTCATTAAAAATCTTCCCACAAAGAAAACTCCAGGCCCAGATGGCTTAACTTGTAAATTTGAGGAACAACTAATACCAATTTTACACAAACTGTGCCAGAAATTAAGAGAAAAAAAACACCTTCCAACTCATTTCATGAAGCAAGCATTACCCTGATGCCCAAATCAAAGACGTTTTTAAAATGAAAAGGAAAGCTACAGATTAATAGCCCTCATGAACACAGATGCAGAAATCCTTAACAGAATTTTAGCAAACTGAATCCTTCAATATATAAAAGTGATAATATCTTATGACCAGGTAGCATTTATTCCAGCAACACTAGGTTGTTTTAACATTTGAAAATCAATCAATGTAATTCAATTAATGTATTCACAAAGAACAATTATATGATCATCTCCATAGATGCGGAAAAAGTATTTGATAAAATTGATCACCTATTCCTGTTAAAAACTCTTAGGAAGCTAAGATTAGAAGTGATAACAAGCTTTTATTTAAAAAAACCTACAACTAACATTGTACTTAATGCCGAAAGACTGAATGCTTTCCCACTCAAGCCAGTAACAAGACAAAGATGTCCACTATTGTCATTTCTGTTCAATATTGTACTGGATGCCCTAGTCATTGCAGTATTACAATAAAAAGAAATAACAGGCATACAAATTGGAAAGGAAGAAATAAAATGTTTTATTCACATATGACATGATTATGTATGTAGAAATTCCTAATCGACAAAAAAGCTACTAGAACTAAAAAAAATGTTTAGCAAAGTTGCAGGATACAACATCAATATATACAAATTACTTATATTTCTGTATACCAGCAATAAACAATTAGAAATTTAAAAAATTTTAAGACCATTTTTATGACATAAAATATGAAATACTTAGTTTAAGAAAATATGTGCAATTTTTGTACACTGATAACTGTAAAATATTGCTGAGAAATTAAATAATATCTAAATAAATGGAGAATATACCATATTAATGGAACATAATACTCAACAAAGTTAAGATTTAAGTTCTCCCTAAATTGTTCTATAGATTCAATGCAATCTCAATCAAAATCCAGGGAGGTTTTTTTTTGGTAGAAATTGACCTGTAAGTTACATGGTAATTCAAAAGGGCTAGTACAAAAGCTAATATAGTCGAAATAATTTTGAAAAATAAGACAAAGTTGGAACTACCTGATTTTAAAACTTATTCTAAAGCAAGATAGTGTGCTGTTGGTATAAGGATATACACAGAGTTCAAAAGAACAGAATAGAGAATCTAGAAATAGCACTATATATATCTAAATAAACACATACACACAGAGTAGATTTTTGATGAATGTGCCAAGATAATTCAGTGAAAAAAGGATATTCTTTTTAGCAGATGGTGCTGGATTAATTGAATCTTCAAATGCAATAAAATGAACCTGACCCTTACCTTAATACCGTATACAAAATGTAGTTCAAGATGGATCCTAGGCCTCAATGTAAGAGCTAAAACTATAAAACTTCTAAAAGAAAATGTAGGAGAAAATATTTGTGACCTTGAGTTAGGCAAAAATTGCTTAGATCTAACAAAAGAAATCTTAAAACCTTAAAAGAAAATTTTGACAAATTTGATCAAAATTTAAAAATTTGCATTCAAAAGATAATGTTAAGAAAATAAAAAGGCAAACCTCAGCCAGGGAGCAAATATTTTCAAAACATATATGATAAAAGGCTTGTATCCAGAATGTATTAACTTTTACAACTCAATAAATAACCCAATTAAATCCAATTGTTTTTGGGTTTTGTGGGGTTTTTTTGTTTTGTTTTGGTTTGGTTTTTTTTGTTTTTTTTTTTTTTTTTTTGAGATAGGCTCTTGCTCTGTTATCCATTCTGGAGTGCAGTGGCACTATCATGGCTCAG
This sequence comes from Nomascus leucogenys, assembly GCF_006542625.1. Lineage (NCBI taxonomy): Eukaryota > Metazoa > Chordata > Mammalia > Primates > Hylobatidae > Nomascus > Nomascus leucogenys. The sequence goes on along the minus strand of NC_044404.1, from coordinate 24,380,810 downwards.
TGCAGCCTTGATCTCCTGGGCTTAAGCAGTTCTCCCACCTCAGCCTCCAGAGTAGCTGGGACTACAGGCTGGCTAATTTTTTATTTTTTGTAGACATGGGGTCTTACTGTGTTGCTTAGGCTAGTCTCAAACTCTTCGCTTCAAGCAATCCTCCCGCTTCAGCCTCCCAAAGTGTTGGGATTATAGGTGTGAGCCACCATGCCTGTCCCAGTTTTTTTGTTTTAAAGGCAGAAGATTTGAACACACTTCAATAAAGAAGATAAATAAGCACCTGAAAATATCCAAATTAAAATGACAATGAGATACCCTATAAAATCACTAGAATGCCTAAAATTAACAAGATTGAGCAAACACATGTTGGTGAGGATGTAGAACAATTGGAACAAAGTACTGGTCTATGCAACAATATGGAAGAATTTCAAAAGCATTACACTAAGTGAAAAAAGACACAAAAGAGTGTTTATGATTGCACTTATGTGACATTCTAGAAAGGCAACAATTGTGACAGCAGAGCAGTGGTTGCCAGAGCAGTGGTTGGGAGGGTACTGACTGCAAAGGGACACAGGGAGCTTCTCAGCATCATAGATAAATTAATATCTTAATTGTGGTGGTATTTAACTCGACTGTAAACATTTGCTGAAACTTGGAATTGTACAACTAGCATGACGAATTTTATTTGTGTATACATTATGTCTCAGTAAAGCTAAATTTAAATAAAAATAGGCCAGGCATGGTGGCTCACGCCTGTAATCCTAGCACTTTGGGAGGCAGAGGCAGGCAGATCACCTGAGGTCAGGAGTTTGAGACCAGCCTGGCCAACATAGTGAAACCCCGTCTCCACTAAAAATACAAATTACAGGTGGTGGGCGCCTGTAATCCTAGCTACTCAGGAGGCTAAGGCAGGAGAATCACTTGAACCCCAGGGGACGGTGGTTGCAGTGAGCCAAGATCACGCCATTACACTCCAGCCTGGGTGACAAGAGCAAAACTCTGTATCAAAAAATAAAAAATGAAAATGAAATCCAAGCCTTCAGTAGTTCTGTAAGCAACATCAACAGTGACTTCTTCTGCAGTTCCTACTGCAGGCAGCACAATGTGCTTGGGACTTTGGATCACTGGACTTGGTAGATCTCAGCTGGCACCCACACCATTTCTCAGTTTACCCTGTAGATAGAACAGAACCCATTTGCAATAATTAACCAATGCGAAATGATCTCTACAAATGCTGTGTTTTGCTTTTTCAGGTGCTTAGGAGAAGATGCAGTAGAGCTTTTCATCAAACAAATGGAACACATCACAGAATTTTGCTAACATGGACAACTCTGCACAGAAAAATGAACGCACTGGCAAACATCCCAGACGTGCCAGTGAAGTACAGAAAGGTACATGTGTCTTTGCAGGGAGGAGATAGCTCTTGACATATGCTTATTTTAGTACATAAGAGCAAATTTGGGGGGAATAGTAAATCCTGGGTTATATCCACAGGGCCATCCATACAGGCATACCAGATAGATGGCTTTAGGCCCTACTGTTTCAAGTGTGATGTTTGGGAAGAAACTGTTGAGAAGAAAGGATGAGAGAAGAAAGAGGAAGTCTGTTTAAAAATAAAAAACTAATAAACAAAACCCAGACTTGTTATTTCCATGTATCTGGTAAGAATCTCTATCCTCAAATTTAGATATGTAAGAGATCTTTTTTTAATTTCCTAGAAGTCAACTTGAGTTATGACTGCAAGTCCCCATTCTGCTGGGTTGTTGGAAAGGATAACTCCAGCCATTATCAGTATAAATCCTATCTCCCTCATGATTGTTTCAAGTTCAGAACTTTCCCAATAGTTAGTGTGATCCTGGGAGGCTGGGTTGGGGTGGGGAGGAATACTCAGGTCATTGGTCAACCATCCACATTGGTGAGATCCCCAGTGTCCCAGCTCATGTGCTCCCTTTGGTTTTGCTAGTGTTCGGCAACTAGTGTTCTGGTTCGTTAGTGTGGTTTAGGAATTATTACTGAGATGGGAAACCTCATTTTGAGATCCTCCTAGGCTCCAGCGCTTTTTCTTTCGAGGCTGTTATCACCTCCCTGGTGGGCTTCCAGAGTCACTGCTGCTCTCAAATCCAGAGAGATCTCTCTTTCTTCCTCCTATCCTCTGATTTTGCATTCTCTTTTTCTTTAACATTTCTTTAAATTGAAGCATAAATATATATTCAGAAAAAGTGCACAAATCCTGATTGTATAGCTTAATGAATATTCACAAACACCGCCTATGGAATAACTTCTCAGACCAAGACAGAATGTCAGCAGCATCTCAAAAGCCCTTGTTCCTTCTCAGATATGGATCTCCCTTCCCTGCAAAAGCAAACACTACGGTTATCCTGACTTCTCATCTCATTAATAACTTTAGTTTGTTTTTGAATGTTATGTAAATGTGAATCATACAATATGAACTCTTTTCTCTCAGGCTTTTTTCACTTATGTTTCAGAGATTTAACTTCATGTTGTTTTATCTTACCTATCAGTAATTTGTTCATTGTATTACTCTTGTTTGAATATACCACAATTTATTTATCTATTCTACTACTGAAGGACATTTAGGTTGTTTCCAGTTTGGGGCTATTATGAATAAAAACTTCTGTAACTATTCTTGTACTTGTCTTGTGGGACACATATTTATGTATTTCATGGGTCTATACCTGAGGAGTGGAACTGCTGGGTCATAGGGTACGTTTAGGGTAAGCTTAGTTGATATTGCCGAACAGTTTTCCAAAGTAGCTGTGCCAATTTTAGCTCCTTACAAGCAATGTATGTGAATTCCACCTGCTCCAAATCCTCACCAACATTTTAAGCTCATAATAGTTTTAATTTGTATTGCCTTAGATCAATGAGATTGAGCACTTTTTCATGTTGACTGGCCTTTTGGATATTCTCTTTGGAGAAGTGACTGTTCAACTTTTTTGCCCATTTTCTTCTGCTGGGTCTTGTCTTGTCTTTTTTTTTATTTATAGGAGTTCTTTAAACCATTCTGTCCTTTTCTTATTTATAGGGATTCTTTATTCTAGAAACAAGTCATTTGTTAGCTATAGGTATATGTCTTCCCCTATCCTGGGACTTTCGTTTTCACTGTCTTAACAATGTGCTAAGAAATGGAAACTCTTGATTTTAATATAGCCCAGTTTATCAATCTCTTTATGTTTAGTGTAGATGTCTATTCTATTAATACTTAAGAAATCTTTGCCCATCCCAAGAAGTTTCTTCTAGAAACTCTATTATTTTACCTTTTACATCTAGATCTACAATTCACTTGAAATTGTTTTTGATTGAGGAAGATGCCCAAGTCTGTTGTTTTCCATGTTGACCCAGCACCACTTTTTGAAAGGCTGCTCATTCTCTACTACTCTGTATTGCTCTTGCTATCTTTGTCATGAATCAAGTGTCCAGGCGTATGCAGCTCTGCTTCTTGATTATTTGTTCTGTTCAAATATCATACTGTCCTAATTACTGTAACTTTATAATAACTCTTTAATAGCATAAGCCCTTCAACTTTGTACTTCTTTGTTTATGCTGGCTATTCTTGACCCCAGTGCATTTCCATATAAATTTATTTTACTTTTTTATTTTTAATTTTTATGGATATATAGTAGTTGTACATATTTATGGTGTACATGTGATATTTTGATACAAGCATACAATGTGTAATGATGAAATCTGGGTAGCTATAAAAATTTTATAATCAGCTTATTAATGTCTTAAAAAAGCTACTCTCATTTTAATTTGGATTGCATTGATTCTAGAAATCAATTTAAGGATCATTTACATCTTTACAATAAATATTAACTTCTCTAATCCATGTATAGATCCTTTTATTTAAGTTACCTTAAATTGTTCTCAATGTTTTAGTTTTCTATGTAGAAGTCTTGCATATCTTCATTATATCTATTCTAGGCATTTGATTTTTATGCTGTTATAAATGGTAATTTTAAATTTTATTTTAAATTGTTTGTTGCTGCTGTACAAAAAATTAATTGATTTTTGTATATTGACCTTGATTCTGGTGACCTCACTAAATCCAACTATTACCTCTTATAGGGTATCCATAGATTCTTTTGCAATTTCCCTGTATACAATCTTGTCATCTGTGAAAATGACAAATTTATTTCTTCCTTTCTCATCCATATATTTTATGTATTTTTAATATATTTTATGTAGGCGTTTGTATTGGCTAGAGACCTTCAGTACAACGTTGAATAGAAGGATAATAGCAGTTGTACTAGTTTCACTCCCTGTCTCGAAGGAAAGCTTTTAATATTTCACAATTTGGTATCCTGTTTGCTATAGGCTTTTGTTATAGACACCTTTTATCAGATTAACAAAGTTTGCTCCTATTCCTAGTTTGCTAGAGTTTTTCTTTTAATCGTCAAAGGATATTAGATCTTATGAAAAGCTTTTTCTGAATCTACTAAACAGTTACTTCACCAAAAAAAAGATATACAGAGGGAAAACAGCATATGAAGGAATGCTTAGCATCATTAGTCATTAGGGAAATGCAAATTAAAACCATAATGAGATACCATTACATACCTAATGGGATGCCTGTGATTAAAAAGACTTCCCATTGCTGATAAGAATGTGAAGTCATAGAAACCCTCATACACTAATAGTGGGGATATGCAAAAGTACAACGACTATGAAAAATAGTTTGGCAGTTTTTTAAAAAGTTAAACATATGATCTAGTCATTCCACTCCTAGGCATTTACCCCACAAAATGAAAGCTTATATCCATTTAAAGACTTGTAGATAAAATGCTCATAGCAGTTTTATTTGTAATGCCCCCAAACTGGCGACAACTCAAATTTACATCATCAATGAATAGACATCATGTTTTTATACAATGGAATATTACTCAACAATAAAAAACAATGGAGTATTAATATATCAGCAACAGAGATGAATCTCATAGTAATTATGCTGAGTGAAAGAAGCCAGACAAAAAGAGTATATGTTATAGGGATATGATTTTTTTTTATCTGTTGAGATACTCGTGTGATTTTTCTTTTTTAGTTCGTTAATATGATGAATTATATTGATTTTTAAATGTTGAACTATTTTTGCATTACTGGGGTTGGTCATGATGTATTATCTTTTTATATATTGTCTGGTTTGATTTGCTAAAATTTTTCTAAGAATTTACGTATTAATGTTTATGAGGGCTGTTGATCTCTAGTGATCTTTTTTCCCTCTTGTAATGATGACATATAGTTTTGGTATCAGATAGTGGTTGCCTCATTGAATGAGTTTGGAAGTGTCTTTTTTTCTTCAGTTTTCTAGGACAGCTTATATGGAATTGCTAGGTGGAGTGTTCTATAAATGCCAGTTAGGTCAGGTTAGGTAATAGTTTTGTTCAAGTTTCATATATCTTTACTGATCTATCTACTTGTTTGAATTATCGAGGGATATGTTTTGAAATCTCTGACTATAATTGTGAAATTTTCTATTTTTTTCTTGCAGTTTTATCAGTTTCTGCTTCTTATATTTTCAATCTCTTTTTATTGGGTACATCAGCATTTAGGACTGTTATGTTCTCTTGAGGAGCTGATTCCTCATAATGACCCCATTATTAAATGACCCTCTTTATTGCAGGTAATATTTTTTGCTCTGAAATCTACTTTATCTGATAATATCCAACTATCTTTTGATTAGTGTTAGCATAGTAAATCTTTTTCCACTATTTTACTTTTAACTTATTTCTGAGTTTATATTTAAAGTATGTTTCTCCGAAGTAACATACAGTTGGGTCTTTCTTATCCAATCTGAGAATCTCTGTTTTTTAATTGGGATATTTAGATTATTTACATTTAATGTGATTATTGGTATATAAGTTTAAGTCTATCATCTTGTGACTTGCTTTCTATTTGTCCCATCTGTTCTTTATTTACCTTTTCTCTGTCTCTTGTATTTTAATGCTTCAATTTTATCTCCTTTGTTAGCCTATTAGGAATAACTCTTTGTAGTATTTTCCTAGTGGTTACCTTAAAGCAACAGTTGGCAAACTTTGCTCCTTGGACCAAATCTGACCCACTGCCTATTTCTATTAATAAAGCTTTATTGGAACACGGCCACCCCAGTTTATTTATGTATTGTCTGTGGCTGCTTTTACTCCATAATGGCAGCACTGAATAGTTGCCACAGAGAATAAATAGACTGCAAAGACTAAAATATTTACTATCTGGCCGGGCATGGTGGCTCACACTTGCAATCCCAGAACTTTGGGAGGCTGAGGCAGGAGGATTGCTTAAGCCCAGGAGGTCAAGGCTGCAATGAACTATGACTGCACCACTGCACTCCAACCTGGGCAACAGAGCAAGACCCTGTCTCAAAATATAGATCAATAAGATAGATAGATAGCTATAGATGGATAGATAGACAGATATGTACAATCTGGCCCTTAGAAAAAGTTTGTTGATCCCTACATACTTTAGAGTTTATAATATATATCTTTAACTTATAGTCTACCATCAAGTGATATTGTAACACTTCACATATAGTAGAAGAACCTTAAAACAGTATATTTTTATTTTTCCCTTCCTGGCCTTTATGTTATTGTTGTTAAACATTTTACTTGTACATATGCTATAAACCCTACAAAACAGTTGTTATTTTTGCTTTATGTAATTTTTTTTTTTTTTTTGAGATGGAGCCTTGCTCTGTTGCTCAGGCTGGGGTGCAGTGGTGCAATCTTGGCTCACTGCAACCTGCACCTCCCGGGTTCAAGCAATTCTCCTGATTCAGCCTCCTGAATAGCTGGGATTACAGGCACCTGCCACCATGCCTGGCTAATTTGGCGAGGAGGGCTCCCAAAGTGCTGGATTACAAGCTACCACTCCTGGCCCATAATCATTACTTTTTAAATGTTTAAAATGTTATATTTAAATATTCAAGGCTGGGTTTGGTGGCTCACGCCTGTAATCCCAGCACTTTGAGAAGCCGAGGCGGGCAGATCACAAGGTCAGGAGATTGAGACCATGCTGGCTAACACGGTGAAACCCCGTCTCTACTAAAAATACAAAAAATTAGCTGGGCGCAGTGGCGGGCGCCTGTAGTCCCAGCTACTCGGGAGGCTGAGGCAGGAGAAAGGCGTGAACCTGGAAGGCGGAGCTTGCAGTGAGCCGAGATCGCGCCATTGCACTCCAGCCTGGGCGCAAGAGCGAGACTCCATCTAAAAAAAAAAAAAAAAAAAAAAAAAAAAAAAAAAAAAAATTCAATGTATACTCATAATTTTATATTTTCTACTTACCCACATATTTACTGTTTCCAGAGCTTCATTCCTTTATGTGATTCAGATTTCCTACTGGTATCATTTTCTTTGGCCTGAAGGGCTTCCCTTAACATTTCTTGTAGCTCCCGTTTGCTAGTTTTAAAAGTTTTTATTCTGCTTTTGCTTTTGAAGATGTTTTTACGGGTACAGGATTCTAGGGTGACAGGTTTTTTTTTTTTTCCTTTTAGTGCCTTAAAGGTGTTGTTTTCAATACCAATCTGCCGTCATTCTCATATTTGTTTCTTCATATGTGACATGTCCTTTTTCTCTGCCCAATTTTAACATTTTCTTCTTATCACTTTTTAAGCAATTTGATTATGGTTGGCCTACGGTGTCGTTTTCTTCATGTTTCTTGTATTTGATGTTAAGTGACTTTCTTGAATCTGTGAGTCAGTTTTTTTTTAATCAAATTTGGAAATATTTCAACCATTTTTTCTTGAGCTATTTTTTTCTATTTCTTCTCTCCTCATATTTCTTTTTTTGAGAGCCTGATTACATATATATTAGGCTCCTCGAAGTTTCCACACAACTCACTAATCCTTTTTCTTGTCCTTTTTCTGTGTTTTATTTTGTATAGTTTTATTTCTAGGTCTTCAAGTTTACTAATCTTTTTTTCCTCTAATGTCTAATTTGCTATTCATCTCATCTAGTGTATTTTTAATCTCAGACATTTAGTTTTCACATCTGGAAGTTTGATTTGGATCTTTTCATTATATTTTCCATATCTACTTAATATGTTCAGTCTTTTCTCTGGCTTCTGGAACATATGAAATACAGTTAGTGCAGCAGTTATAATGTTCTTCTCCACTAATTCTATCATCTGCATCATTTCTGAGTTGGTTTTGATTATTTATTTTCTCCCCACTTTGAAGTATTTTTTTCCTTCTTCCTCTTATTAATTTTTTATCAGTGCCAGGTATTTTGAATTTTACTTCTTATGTGCTATTTTTGTAGTCCCATACATGTTCTTGTGCTTTGTTCTGAGATGCAGTTAAATTATTTGGAAACAATTTGATCTTTTCAGGTCTTGCTTTAAAGCTTTGTTAGCTGGAACCAGAGCAGTATTTAGTCTAGGGGTAATTTTGCCCTATTTCTGAGGCGAAACCCTCCTGCATACCCTATGTTCCATGAATTATGAGGTTTTCCCGCTGTGTCTCATGAAAACAGGAGCTATTCCTGGCCCTGTGGAAGCCTCAGGGATTGCTCACTTCAATTCTGCCAGGCGGTTCCTTCTCCAGCCCTGGGTAGTTTTCTCATGCGTATGTGTTGGTCAATACCCAGGAACTTACTCAGGGGACCCTATTGCAAAGCTCCATAGCTCTCCATCTGGGTAGCTCTCTCTTCTCTGGTACTCTGCTCTGTGAACTTAGCTGTCTTGGCCTTTCTGGACTCCCAGATCTATTTCCTCAACTCAGGAAGACCATGGGGCTCCATCTGGATCCCTTCTTCCTGTGCTGTGGTCTGGAGATTTTCTCCTGGCAGAAAGCTGGAGGCCATCTTATTGCCAACCTCATTTATTTTGCTTCTCTCAGGGATCCCTGTCCTTTGTCGCCTGATGTCCAGTGTCTTGATTGCTTTATATATCTTGCCCATTTTTAACTTTTTTTTTTTCCAGCTGGGAGGGCAAATCTAGTCCTGTTTTGGTTAGAAATAGGAGTTCAGTCATCCAGAGTGTTTTTCAAAAATTCTACTTTTTAAATTGTTTCATCAAGAGGGCTGCTCTGACACATGCCGTTCTGTTATAGCCAGAAGCCTTGGATCTCCTTTCCAGTCAGGCAGAAACCTCTCCTTTCCCCAGGAGAATGTCCTTCCTTTAACCTTTTTTAAATAACTGTCTTTACTGCCTCCTCTGCACATTCTCTTAGCTGTTCTATAGGCTTAGGCTTTTAGAGACAAAAGCCAGGAAGTCTCGCAGCTGCTTCTGCCTTTGGATTTGCTGTATAGCTCTCTTAAAGCAAACAAACCAAGAACATAGCCATTCATCTACTTAAATGGGGAGGGGAGGAGAAGAATACATTTACTGTATATTGGTATCCCCAAATATTTTCTACTTAAACACATATTCAGCTCCTTTTACTTGCATCATCCTCCACCCAGGCAGATGAGGCTCGAGTGTCCTCTCCCCATTGTGTTTATTGAGCACTTACTAGAGGCCAGCTCAGGAAGAGGAAGCACAGCTCAGAACTCAAGAGCCCAGGCTCATTAGGCAAATCATGTTCACACCCCACCTGTTCCGCTTAAGTGCTGGGTGTTTTGGATGAGTAACTTAATCCCCGTAAGCCTCAGTTTCCTCATCTGTGAAGCTGGTTCATGATTGTACCCCTTGAGGGATCCCTATTGTCTTCATGCTTCCCACTCTGAAAAGGAGTATTGTTTTTCTAAAAAAATTCAGAGATGAAGAAATGAGCCTTACTGATAGTTTCCATATAAACCACCCTCTGCCATAGCTAACACATACTTTCTTCTTTCCTTCTCTTGACTGTTTTTCCCCCATTTCTGCACGTATTTTCTCTCTGAGGGTTAGGATTCTGATGTTAAAATAATTTGGCTTACTGTTGTGAACAGCCTACAGGGTCAGGATGCACCCCCCACCCAAAATTTGGTTTGGATGTGAAGACTTATGGTGCCACACACACGCTCATCAAGAGTGTAGGAAAAGGCTTATCACCCACATAGTGAGGCCTTCTGAGGACAGCAGTACAGCCTTCCTAACCTGATCCAATAATGGCTTGAGAGAGCAGGGAAAGGAGCCTGGCTTGGGGGTTTTCTTATGTTTGGAAAGCGGGGCTGGACTGAGGGCAGGGGTTTGCGTGGTTTGAACTTCCAGCTGGTGCCACGGGAGGGAGCTCTGGGCTTTCTCATCCGCTTGCCCAGTGGTGGGGCAGAAGGGAATGAGGGAGTGGTGAAGCTGAAGAGCTATCAGCCATCAAACATCAAAAAACTGGAGTCAGAGTCCATTACACTTACAGGTTAGAGTCTATAATCAACCTGCTATGCAGACAGATGCTGCCAAGTTCTAGCAGTTGTGGAAGTCTCGGCAGGAGGGGAGTTTATACATCAGACATGCATGTATACATCACAACCTAGACAAACGAACTTTTAACTTCAGTTCTTATAGATGATCCCTTTCTGCTTTTTAACCCCACGTCTGCTCAAAACAGAAACGAAAACTTAACGCCTGTCTTGCACAGTGCGCTGAAAAGTGAGAGCCAGCCCCAGAATGGGATTTCCCTAACCTCTTTGGATTTTAACGGCCTAATGCTGGTGTCTGAATCTAGGCCAAGGAGCAGTGAGGACGCTTCCTCTGTCCTCTGACCGCGCCCTGTCCAGGCTGCTCCCAGAATAGTTTTGCTGTCTCCTTCCTGCCTGGCAAGAATGTCTTTACTATCATCTCCTTCCTTTTCCCTGGGACGCCTGCTTTAAGGTACTTTATGTGACCACATCTCACTAGTTTAAGAACTGGAGGGGGGAAGTCCGATAAATTGCCGAGAGGGAAAGAAAGTTAGAAATTTTTTTTAAATCCGGTTTCATGTCTGTTTCCTGTCAAAAGGCAAGTTTCTCTTCTCTACCATTTAAAATAAAACTTTAATATACACCTTGGTGTTTTCCACATCTGTCAATCATTGTTTTGTATTCATTTTGATTTTATTTCATTTTTGTTGTTTAGGTTTTACTGCTGCATATCCAACAGAGTCATCCATTCCTTTTAAATCTCAAGCTTCGGTAATCCCAGAATCAGAAAAAAAAGGATTCAATAGTCAAGCCAAGAGATTTTCTCATAAGAAGGTAATGACGTTGTCTTAGGGGTTCTTTCATTTTAGTCTGAATTTTAGCCTTGCGGGACAGGCACGTTCTGTCTGGCTGCTGTGTCTTTCTGTGGACAGTGGAGGGCAGTGTGCTCCCAGGAGCCCTGGCACCAGCTGCACTGAGGGGCACTGACTGGACTAACTGTAACGAGCCTGAAAAATGGGACATCCAAGGAAAAACAACTATGTCCGGATTTATGGCGCCAAAAATATTGAACTGGGCCAAAAATATTGAACTGGGCCAAAACTATTTTAAGAAAACGATATATTTTAAAAATCATTATAAAACTAAAAAATTGCAAAAATTCCCATGTTATCAATTAAGTAAAAGGTTAAAAAAAAATCTTCCCCATCCTTGTGAGAGGAAATCACACGACTTCAAATAACACAAGAGGAAAAGAAGAGTCGAATACATCTTGAATTACCTTTGGAGGGCCAGGCGAGGTGGCTTATGCCTGTAATCCCAGCACTTTGGGAAGCTGAGGTGGGAGAATTAATTGCTTGAGCCAGGAGTTTCAGACCAGCCCAGGCAACATAGCAAAACTCCATCTCTACAAGAAAAAAAGAAAGAAAGAAAAAAGTACAAAAATTAGCTGGGCATAGCGGTGTGTGCCTGTAGACCCAGCTACTCAAGAGGCTGAGGAAGGAGGATCACCTGAACCTGAGGAGGTCAAGGCTGCATTGAACCAAGATAGCGCAACTGTACCCTAGCCTGGGTGACAGAGCGAGACCCTGTCTGGGGAAAAAAAAAAAATTACCTTTGTAATGAGCCCTGCCCTACTTTAAAAACAAAAAAACTTCCTTAAACACTGTGTTATTAGCCAGGTGCAGTGGTTCACACCTGTAATCCCAGCAGTTTGGGAGGCCAAGGTAGACAGATCACCTGAGGTCACGAGTTCGAGACCAGCCTGGCCGACGTGGTGAAACCCCGTCTCTACTAAAAATACAAAAATTAGCTGGGAGTGGTGGCGCACACTTGTAGACCCAACTACTGCCTCTCCTGAGGCAGGAGAATCGCATGAACCTAGGAGGCAGAGAGTGCAGTGAGCTGAGATCGCGCCACTGGACTTCAGCCTGGGCAACAGAATAAGACTCCATCTCAAAATCATCACCACCACCACAACGTGTTATCATATTCCTGTGTTACCCACCACCCCCCCTTCCCTAAATCTTGCTGCATCTCTTTTCCTCTCTAACCTGGAAAGTTCTGCGTGGTTTCTGACCGGTCCTTATTTAATCTTTGGGATTTCTGGGACCTGACTTTCTCCTCTCTCACCAGCAGGGGACAGAAGCAACTCACAGGCGTCCCTGGAGTCTAAAAAGATTTTCATTCCTTCATTCATTTAAGCAAGACCTTTAGAATAACGTTCTTTTGGAGGAGTCCTCATTTCACGTATCTTTTGCTGCACTCTAAAAATGGTTTTCATCCCATCACCTTGCCCAGATGGCAGAGAGGGAATGAGGAGATCTAGGTTCTGAACGGAGCCCAGGCATGGAGTGAGGGGCCTTGGCCAGCCCTGGTGCCCTCAGCCTGATTCCTCCTTGGTAGATGAGAACGCTGAACTAGAGAATGTTTTAAGTTTCTTCCACTTCTGATATTTTAGGATTCTAAGAAAGCAAATAATAAAGAATAGAGTGTACACACACAAACACACACACACAGTTTTAAATCACTTGTAGGTTTTCTCCAAAGATAATACATATTTGCTCAGGAGTTTTCTTCTCTCCCTAGTTTCTCTGTTTTAACTGTTTGGCTCTTTCCCATTTTCTGTCTGCTTTCCCATTTGTCAATTTAATGATAATATATTGTCCCTCTCTAGGATATTTGCAGCCCAGCCTCCGATAAAAACAATAGCAGCCACCATTTACTTATCCTTACCATGTGTACTTTTAGACTGCCTTTTATCTCTAATCCTCAGAACAATGCCGAAAGGAAGGGTTTATTATTTTAATTTAACACGCGGAAACCGAGGCTTAGGGAAGTTAAATGGCCCACCCAAGGTCACACAACACAGGGTTTGGCACATAAGAGGCTCAAAATAAATGTTTGCTGAATCAATGTTGAAAGAATTAGACCTCAACCCAGGTGTAGTTCACTCCAAAGCCTCTTGCTCTTTCCACACTGCACCACGCCTGCCTTTGTGGCCCGCAAAGCTGTAAATTTGGCCTGTGAAAGTCAGCAAGTTTCGGAAAAGGCCTTAGCAACGCAGACTAAGCTGAAGACAGGGGAGGATGTCAGCTACCGTGGATGGGCCCCATGCCCCGTGATCTAGTTCTGAACACTCAAATTCAGAAAGCAAGTGGGCTTACTTCTCAAGTTAGTGTTTTAAAAGGTGATTGCTTCTCAGAATGTTTTCGACTAAAGGAACCAAGGAGGCAGGTAGCCAAACCTACAGGCAGCATCGAATAAGACGGGAATTGCTCAGAGATTGGGTTCCAACTTTTTAAATGTGGTCATGTTACTTGCAACATGAAAACTCATCTCAGCATTTGTAAGCATTTTAGAAATAAGGATGGAATTTTATGGAAAGGGCAGGGGATCCATCAATCAGGCTTTCCGTGTCCTACTCTGTCACTGGCTATGTGCCTTTAAACCAGTCACTTGACTGTTCTGGGCTTCAGTTTCCTCAACTGAAACATAAAATTTGGATTATATAATTTTCGCGGTCTCCTCAAGTTATAAAAACAGAAAAACAAATTCCTATTCTATGTTCGTTCTCATTTTTCCTGAGGGAAATGGGCATTGAGAAGTTAAAGATCTTGTTTAACATCACCTGATAATTTAGTGAGGCAATACAAATTAAAAACAGATTTTAAAACTCCAGGGCTTCACCACCCTTCTTAAAGCATTAGTCACGCACACCCTTGCTCCAGATTGAACATGGCTGCCTCCTCACAGTAGTGCTGTGGCCCATCTTAGCACAACTTTGACACAGAGAATCAGTGCTGTTTGAAATGTGCAATTACCTTATCAGGCTAACTTTGCAGTGAACCATCAGGGCCTCGTTGCCCAGCTCACATTCCCCATGAGAATCTTACTGCAGAGTACAAGGAATCCTTCATAGAGCTCAGTGTCTGGACTGGCAGTTTTGGCTGCTGGAAATGAAGTCTTTTCCTGAACATTTTTGAGTTATTTACAGATGTGCTGGTAACTGTGCGTAGGTGAAGAGACATGCCTGATCTATGTGACAGAGCATGGCCCAGCGGCCTGTCGGACATTTTCTACCCCCGCCTCCCTGTTTCTGTCTCCACTTCACCCTGGATTGTGGTCACTGTTTCCCAAACTGTGTACCCCTAAGGACACCACTTAATGTCTTTGCTTCTCTGTTTCCTCATCCTAAAAATAAAGATGTTGTAATAGGTAGGTAAGCCCTTGCCAGGAATGAGTATTTCATGGCTCTAAACCTCATCCCTTCCAGGCTTGAATAAATAAATACCGGTAGGACATAGGTACTATGTGCTCTAGATGGGAACAATTTAAAAATATGTGTTAATACCATTCCATAGTAAATCTACCTTCCCACATGGGAAGCCAGCCAGTGGTTAATTTGTGATGAAATCGTACAAAGCTAATATTGTTCACTTATTAACTTGATATGACACTAGACCAGGGATATTTAGATGAAAGGAGGTTTAGTTTGCAGAAGTCACCATGTTCAAGGGGACAGCTGCCCCAAGTGTGCCCTCAGCTGCATATCTGACCCTCAGTAGGGTCTGCCCTGCCTCCCTGCTCTGTGAAGCCTGACTTCTCTGCATCAGTCACCAGTACCCCTTCCTAAGGGGTCTGCAAACACTGGGCTGGCACTCATGACATGCCAGGTACCCCTCAAAGACCTTTGCATTTATTACCTCATTTAATCCCCATAATAACCCCGTGAGCTAAATCCCATCATTATCCATACTTTTCAGATAATGATCCCGAGATGAAAAGAGGGTGAAGTAGCTTGTGCAGTCGAGGCTGGGCAGAGTGAGGATGAACCCAGGTAGCAGCTCCTGGTCCTCAGACCCTCTTTCCCCAGCATCTTCCCCAGGTAGAAGTACCTCCCACAGCCTGTCTTATGCCCTTGATACGAGGTTAATGTGTGTGCTGTCTTACCTCTACCACCTGCCTAGGGGCTCCTTGGGCAGTGGCCATTGCTGTCCTTTCCAGACCCCACAAATCCCTCAAAAATGGATCAAATGACCCCAACTCAAGTCTGCGCATTTCCCATCGAGTCACGACCACACATTCATCCATGAGCACTGCTGTGATGCATCTCCTTCCTCCCATTCCTAGACCTTGTGAGCCGCTAACAGGTTGCGCCTGTATCTTCCATCCTTGGCACAGGTCCTGATGCACAGTAGGTTTCAATCAGTGTCTGCTAAATGGCATTTTTGCCCCATCCCACGCAGGGGACTTTAAGAGGCTGCTTATAAGCTGCTCAGTCCCACTCTGAAGGTTTGTGACTCCCAAGGGAGGGTCGTGGCTCCATGGAGGCGGTAGCGGGCAACATCGTGCGTGGTGATGGTGATGATGATGATGATGGCGGCCCGCATCGGCGCTTTTCCACCCACTTTGTGTGTATTGACCCCTTTAATCCTCACACTTAGAGGCAGCGAAGGAGACAGCGGGTAGGGCTTCCATAGAGCGCTAGTAAATGAGAGTTCTCTTCCCTTCTCCCTCCCCATACATGTTTTTGTTTTGTTTGTTTATTTGGTTTTTGCCAAGAAACCAAGGAGTGGCTAAGTTCACACCAGTCACAACTTGGATTCTCGTTCTCTGGGATTTGCTCTGAGAGGCCTAAATTCATCCGAGTCACAGAATGTCAGTCGCAGGAACTGGTTTTGCACAGGCGAAAGGTCTCTCCGAGGGTGCCATCCGCCCACCTCTAGAAGTTGCAGGAGAATGCTTGACATTTCCCTCCCAGAGACCTACTTGAGCGTTGCACGAGGGTGGTGGTGTGCTGGTCACCCATCATTTACCCTCCTCGAAGAAAAGTGCTGAGATGTAGCATCTGCCCATTTTTGTGGTATAAATACTCCCACCGTGGCCAATTTCAAGCCACCACCAGCAACATTTTGGAATTTTTAACAGTTGTCCTCACAAGCTGCCGCTGCCTGGAGGACTCCCTTTTGCTCACTAAGAACAAACAGGCAGCACTCCATTCCTCCAGGCTAAGTGGTAACAGCCTTCTTCCCATTTGCCCTGGACTCAAGCCAGTTTGCAAAGTGGCAGAATTAAAGTGTGATTAAAGCCCAGGAAGGTTGTGAGCTTCAGCAAATGAAAATACAAGATGTCCAGTTAAATTAGAATTTCAGATAAATGGCAACTCTGTTAGTACAAGTATGTCCCAAATATTGCATGGGATATACTAAAATCATCATCTGCAGTTTATCTGAAATTCTAATTTAACTGGGCAGGTAGGATGGAGCAGGCATTTAGGTCTTGCATTTTGTCTGGAAACCCTAGCTCCTCAGACACATATGAGTGCTCAGAAAATTCTTGCAAACTGATGGTCAGGTTCAGAGTGTGGTGATAACCAGGAGCTAGAGGTGTGTGTCTTCACTATCTACTATTTAAACCTAGAAGAGTCACAGTGCCACTTCCTGTGTCAGCTTTCCTAGATTCAGGGACTCTGGAAGCTCAAAAGCACCCCAAGGCCCAACACCTTGGACTTACAAATAAGGAAGTGCAGAGAGGTGACTCGCTCAAGATCGCTTAGCGTGTGGCAGCACTGAGACTACAATTTCTGATTCATAACCCAGTGGGGATTTTTTTAATCCTATACGATCTCATTTGAGAGTTAGTTTGGTTTCGTGGTTAAGAGCAGACTCTGTGGTCAGAGTGCCTCGGTTCTGGCTCTGACATTTATTAGTTATATGGGCCTTATCTCTTTTGGCCCCAACTTCTTTAAAATGGAGATTAAGTGAGCTAATAGTACATGTAAAGTCCTCAGAACGGTGCCTGGCACACAATGAGCACTCAATAAATTGATGCTTACCCTGAAAACAGCTGCCTAGAAAAATCTCTTCCTTGTCTCCCGGTAGCCCTTCGCATCTGCATCCACAACGCCAGGGTTCTCCTGAGCTCTCGGCCTGGGGTGCTGGGGTGCCTGGCTCCACAGCGCCTCCTGCTGCCTGCCTCACTCTCCATGGCAGTGAGTTCCTCTTCCGTCCACCGGGGATCATTCTCACCTAAAGCAGGAATCAGCAGCCCTGTCGCCACCGCCCATGGGGCAAGGGTGAAAGGACTCACTGCATTTAAAAGTCAGCACAGAAGAACCTGTTAACAGCACTTTGACCCTATTCCTTATATGAAACCATAATTACACACTGCCCAGCCAGACTGGAAAGTCCTGGAAGGCACTGATGGTACCTTGGGCTTTCTACCCTAAGGAAGGCAGTAGGGATGGTGGAGACAGGACAGGCCTGAGTGGCAGAGATTGGAGATAGCAAGCTCTGGAGTCGGGCCATCTCGGTTCAGCTCCGGGGTTTGCCACTTACTAGCTGTGTCTCTGGGCCTCACTTTTCTTAAAGTAGCCCTGACCATACCTCACTGTAAAAGGCTTGTTGTGAGGAGTAAACAAGACAGCACACACCATGGGCTTGGCACTGAAGTCAGGTACTGCCACTTACAGCAGTGGGACCTTGGGCAAATTCATCTCCACGTGCCTCGGTGTCTCCATCTATCAAAGGGGGACAGTAATCCCTTCCTCACTGGCTGATGGTGAAAATGAGACCAACTTTGAAAAGCTTCTGACACCAAGCAGGTACCCAGGAACCTCTTGTGACAGTGGAGCATCCTTAGCATTTCACACCAGTCAGCCAGCTTCTGTCAACATTTACTTCCCCCTGGTAACTAGCACGGGAAATGCAATGAAAGCCCGATGAGCTGCCACAGCAGAAATGAACTTGGAAGTGACCTCTCACTTATTCCTCTCTCACATGCCTGCATCATTCAGCACTTGAGCCTTAAGAGCTTGCCTCTTTCTGTCTGAGAGTTAGAAATGGCCTGGTTTGGGATGAAGGTTGTTTTTGTTTCATTTTGCTTTATAAACAGAAACACTCCCTGGTTTCTCTTCTGAAAGGCTGAGGAGGAAGCTGAGTCAGGTGGGGTGGGGTGGGGTGAACGTGAAATCGCTCACCCTTCCCTTGCCGTGGGTCTGGCTTACCCAATCACTGCACACTGACTTGCACATCAGCCGCATTCAGTGTCCCACTTTAGGCCCATTTCTCTAATGACTTGAAAAAACAACTGTGTTCTTACGGAATGCGGCAGGGCACAGTGGAAAGAGCAAGGGCTTTGGGAGTCTAGCCTGGCTTGGAATTCCAGCCCCACCACTTGGTAACTGAGACGAAGATCGGGCAAGTCAGGAAATGGTGGAGCCAGGCTGTCACCTGCCAAGTGGTGGTAGCGCCTGTGCTGTGGGATTACGGTAAGGCTTAGTGTTAATGGATGTGAAGCCTGTAGAAAAGCACAAGGGAATTGAAGTATCTCGATGACACCACCTTCTTTTCCCTTTCAGAATGATATCCCAGGTCCTGGGTTCTACAATGTCATTCACCAGTCACCGGTGTCCAACAGTGTCTCATTGTCCAAGAAAGGAACTTGCATGTTTCCCTCGATGGTGAGAACCACTTCTCTTGAGTAAAGCATTAACTGGTCAGTAATTTCCTTCATTCATTGCATAATTATATATTGGACATCTGGTCCTTTCTCTCCAAAGGCCCATGGTTCTAATTAGGAGAATAACTGCCTCCTCAAATTTCATGCAGGTAAATTGGACCCTGTGTCTCTAAGTAACTTTTTCCCATCTCTACCCATTGCCAGGGTGGGAAGAGAAGCCAGAGGAATCTTCAGAACTTGATCCTTCCAAACCAATTTTGTCATCACTGAGTGCACTAAGCAAGTATTTTCCTGAGATGTTTAGGCATGCCAGGAAATTGTTACTCTTACACATCTTGGTGTAATATGATTTTTACAATGCTTAATCTAATTGGTTGTCAAACTATTGAGAAATCTGATAGGACTAAAAAGAGAGCCGGCAGTGGGCTGAAATGTACTGGCCCCACCCCATTCCTTCTCTTCGTAAGATATGGGACTTAATTTTTGTTGAGGGCTGTAACAATCAAGTAGCTATATGGATTGCCAGTGACCCTGACCAGAGTTGGGCAAAGATAGGCTTCTTAAAAATATTTATACATTGTCAAGAAAAATAGATACAGCAAAATAGATAAATGGTCAAGAAAAATAGATACAGCAAGGGGAAAGATACAAACTAGGGTAAGACTACTTGAGGAAGAAAAGTGAAAAGTGGACAGGCACGGTGGCTCAATGCCTATAATGCCAGCATTTCAGAAGGCCAATGCGGGAAGATCACTTAAGCCCAGGAGTTCAAGACCAGCCTGGGCAACATAGTGAGACCCTATCTCTACAAAATAATTTAAAAATTAGCCAGGAGTGGTGATGTGTGCCCATTGTTCCAGCTACTCGGGAGGCTGAGGTGGGAGGATCACTTGAGTCCAGGAGGTTGAGGCTGCAGTGAACTATGATTTCACCATCACACTCCAGCCTGGGTGACAGAGGCAGACTCTGTCCCAAAAAAAAAAAAAAAAGTGAAAAGAAAGCAAGCCCAGACTCTAACATTAAATTAACAAACATATGCCATCTTGTCCCTTTAAAAGTTATAATAATTTCTTGCACAGATGTATTATGATGCCTGACATTGGAATTGATTTTTTTTTTAACCACACAAAGGGACCATTTAAGACACACTAAATGTAGCCACGTCTTATTGGAATTTGAATTTGGCAGAATTGGATACTCAAGGAACAGACCAGCTTTGGAGTTAACTCCCCATTACCGAAGAAGCTGAGTTTGTACATGGCCTCAGTAGGTCCACAGAACAGCCATGCCTCTACCTATTTTTCTGCCACCAGCTCTGCTAGGAAAGAAACTCAAAAGAAGTGCCGTCTCATGAAGTCCTGGTGTAGAAGACAAGACTTCAGACCTGATCCTGCCTCAGCTGTGGATTCTTGACGTGACCTCAAGCACGTCACCCTTCTGTGTCCCAGTTGCCTCACGAAAGTGGAGACTCCCTGGAGGCACTGGGCAAATTAACGTTGCAATGAGTGAAATACTCTTTGAAACAGCAAAGCATTATAAACATGCTAAATATTATGATTGTTACCACCTGAGTCACAAACAATACTTCCTGCAACACCTAGGTTTTCTCTCCGAGAACTTCTTTGCTAAATAATGGCACTGCCCATTCCTTCTTGGTGCCAACAAAGAGACTGAATCAGAGGACACGACTGGTTGTCTACAGGCTTTGCGTGCGGTAACTTTCCAAACGAAAAGCCGGACTCTCTGGAGGAGAAGGGGCCCAAGGCAAGAGCTGAGTGTTGCAGAACCTAGCCACGCCTTTCAGGCCTTTAAAAAATTCAGAACCAAACCCTAAAGAAGGCAGACTTTGAGCTGTTCAGGCTTCCCCCTCTCCTCCCTTTCACAAATATGGGAATTTGTATTTATAGTTATGTTACACTCAGGTATAAGCACCTTAAGGTCCTATACCTGGGGATGAGTGCCTGAAGTGGTCAATGGCGATCTATTGGGAGATCTCTGCATTTTACCTCATTCCTGTGTAAGCTGGATGAGAATTTCATAGCCCCCCACCCCACCGCCTCTTTCAGTAACTTTCACCTTTAGCACCTCCTCCACTTCTGCATCCCAAGACTTGGAGGGAATTAAAAGTAGCTCTCATCAGAGAAAGATCAGAATGACCAGTAGGAATGTGATTATGGGTGAGGCTGACCAAAAAACTCTGTGGGTCTATAAATTTTAGAAACTTCCTCATGACTGTTGAAACAACTACACCCAACCTTTTGAGAGACCTGTCATCTCTCTAAGTCCGAATGATATAAAGAGCTTTATTAGTATATTCCAAATCTTTGCTCCAGAATCTTCCACAGGACTGACTAGGAGAAGTGTATGAGGCAGGTGGGTGGAGAGTTTGATGGCCTCTCTGTATTTGCATGCTGGCAGGAGTGGCTCTAGAAAAGTTAGCAGGTGCTGGAGAGAAGTTCATAAATGCCGGCGTTTGGCCAGATTGGAGGCCACAGGCCTGGCAAGTAAACCAAGAGGTGTGTAGTGTTGGTGAGTGAGTGTTACTCTAGCCACACTCTGAGACTAATTCTATTACGATACTTTATAAAACATTGCCTCTACTGGGACTTTTTTGGGAAGAAGTCTTTTCATTTTCAGAATGTAAGTCATAGGTGTTCTAAACCAAAAAAGAGTCTATGATTGAATGGGCTTGCTGTTATCCCAGGGCCATGCCACTCAACCCTTTCCTCTTTAGAATGGGCTCTCTGATCCATGTCATGTAGTGGAGGCCGACTGCTTGGGTAGGAATGCTGGTCCTCCGCCTGAATTAGCTGAGGAAGTTCAGCTTCCTCATCTGTAAAGTAGAGATAATCTTAAGATCCACTGCTCAGGGTTGTCGTGAGGATTCAACACAAAAACCCACCAAAGGTATTGGTTAACTCTTGGCCAGAATGAAAAAGATGAAGCACATTCAAAGCTGGGGTGACCTTACTTCTAGGAGCATCAGCAAATCCTTACACACTGCATGTAGCCACTTCTTATTAGAATTCGAGTTTGGCAGAGTTGGATACTCAAGGAACAGATCAGCTTTGAAGTTAACTCCCCATTACTGAAGAGGCTGAGGTTGAGCTGGGGCTTGAACCCAGGTTAGGCTCTGAACAACTTAGGCTCTGGACAAGAACACTCCCACTTCTGGTGCTACACCCACCCAAATGCTAGTGGGGGTCCATAAACCAGACACTGGGGACCGTCACCACCAAGCACAGAGTGAAGTAGGGGTCCCCTAATGCCTTCCTTTTGGCTCACCCACTTTCTGTGTTTGTGTAGTTATTGATTCCTATCAAGTGAGAAAACCCAGGGCAATGTTCTCAAGCTTTTGACCATTAAATAGTGGGAAATTTTTTGTTTTATCAGACTCCAATACTTGCCATGCTATCTTAGGGGAAAGTGATGTTATCACTGAGTTTCTGTGACTTTTGTCCCTGTTCTTTTGACAAACATTGATTCTGTTTGTTTTTTAACTGAAGATAATTTATCGTGGCTTCCTGAAAGGAGTGGGATTGGTTCTGTTAAACAGTGAAAATACTGTAGGATTTGATGAAAACAGTAATTTGGTGGAGGGTAGGAGGCACGGATGGACAACAAGCCCCCTGGAGCTTTGTTTGAAGCAAACTTGTTGCTTAGGCAGTTCAGATCATTTAACCTTCGAAACAAGATGTGAGATTTTACTCAGAAGAAAAGCCTAGGCTGAGAAGAGCGTCTAAAGCTTCCTATCACATAAATTACCCAACAGCTGATGAGTCAAGGGTAAGTGGCCTGGAACAGGATTGGGTGGAAATGCATTTATGGCAAAATCATTTTTGCCAAGTCCCAAACAGAAGATGAATAATTTGAGTTAGTTTACAGAAGCGAGTACAGGTCTGAACTTGCGTTTTCCAAGGGAAGATCCTCAAAGCCCGAGGTCAGTTTATCATTGTTACCTGCCAGAGTTTTGCCTTTTATAAAATGCATGTAGACCTTGTGCTGGTCACCATCTTTTTGGCATCTGTCCTTCAGAGCCACAATATTATGTGACAATGCTTATTCCTTTGGTTGTCTCCTTACAGTGCGCCCGATTGGACACCATCATTTCTAAATACCCTGCGGCGAACACATACACTATCCTATCGGATTTTATTTCCAAGAGAGACTTTAGTAATTCATGTTCCAGCATGTTCCAGTTGCCAAGCTTTATGAAAGTTCCCAAATTTGAAACTCCTGCACCAAACTATTACAATGTAAGAACTCTGCCTATGCTTGCTAAATATAGATCAAATTAACGGTTTACTAAAATAAAAGGAAGAGGGGATCTTGGGGACATCGTATTTTAATGCAATTGTCAAGCCAGTTAGCATTTGTTGACTACCCAATGGGTGCCTAAGGCTGTACAAGACTCTTACAGGGAATTCGCAGACCCCAGAGATCAGGGTGGGCAACATGGAGACCAGTATCAAGCTGTGGGGAGGCCACTGCCCTGAGAAACACATATTCTAATTACTCTTGTCCTGTAACCTTTCTGGGACATAGTTTTCTCATGTGTAACAATGGGTGGATTATTTACCACTTTGTCTGCAGCCACTAGTGATTTCCTTTTTAGGTTCTTCTAAGGAAAATAAACTTTCATATCAGAAAATAGGTGTTTTAACAGTCGTGCCCTGCTGTGCCAATTATGATCGCTTTGTATTCACTGAGGCAGAATGGGGTGGATGGTTAAGAGATGGATTCAGGAAGGTTTGGTTTAGCTCTTGTCTCTTGCCACTTTCTAACTTTGTGGCCTTGGGCAAATCCCTTAACCTTTCCAGAGCTTAGTTTATTGATCTGTAAAATGATGATGTATGTTCACCTTATCATGTTAATGCAATATTAAATGAGACAGTGTATGCTGCATGCCCAGGACAGCACCAGTCACACAAGGACCACACAATACATGGAGATTGGTAGGGCTGTCTTTGTTAGTACATGAAGGGTATTTACTTACCTTTAAATACAAGGCAAGTAAGTAAGTCACAGCCCCCACTGTACAATGGAATCGATTCTACTTGCCCTACAGGGTTACCATAAGGCAACGAACGTGAAAGCACTCTGAAGTGTGCAAGATATGAATCGTACTTAAGACATCAATGTTATTGTGCCATTTTCCAAACTATTTTGGTTTTATACATTTACTATACCATTTCCTTTTCTCCTTCATAATATTTATAATTAATAATTATTTTTCTGACTACAAAAATCCTGCCCACCTTCTGTGATGGCTTCAAGCAATTATAATGTGTCCAAAGTAATATAAGTGCCTGTTAGGCCAGCACTGTCCACTAGAAGTAGAATAGGAGCCACAGACATCATTAAAGATTTTCCTTTCTTTTTTTTTTTTTTGAGACGGAGTCTCTCTCTGTCCCCCAGGCTGGAGTGCAGTGGTGCGATCTCGGCTCACTGCAAGCTCTGCCTCCCGGGTTCACACCATTCTCCTGCCTCAGCCTCCCAAGTATCTGGGACTACAGGCGCCCGCCACCACGCCCAGCTAATTTTTTGTATTTTTAGTAGAGACGGGGTTTCACCATGTTAGCGAGGATGGTCTCGATCTCCTGACCTCGTGATCCACCCGCCTCGGCCTCCCAAAGTGCTGGGATTACAGGCGGGAGCCACCGCGCCCGGCCTCATTTAAGATTTTCTAGTAGCCACATCTAAAAAGAAAAAGGGACAGATGAAGTTAATTTGAGTAATATAGTTTACCCAACAGATCCAAAATATTATCATTTCAACACTAATCAATATAAAGGTTATGAAGTTTATATTTGAGGAAGATTGTTTTCCTTGTACTGAGTCTTTAAAATCCAGCATGTGTTTTATTCTTCCAGCACATGTTATTTTGGGCCACCCACGTTTCCAGGGCCAATAGCCACGTGCAACCTGTGGCTACTATACTGGGCAGTCCAACTCCAGGCAGTCTTCCCTCGGCATAATCAGAGCCCGAAAATGAGGAGGAGGAGGGGGAGGAGGATGAAGCACTTCTCATGTACTAAGTGCTGGTCTAAGAGTTATGTATTAATCATATTTAATACTCACAAGTGAATCCATAAAGTGGATTATCTTGTTCCCAGTATAAAGAAGAGAAAGCTGAGGCTCAGAGAGGTGAAGGGACTTGCCCAAAGTTACCCAGCTTGAAGGCCAGCTTGAAGGGCACCGGTGGATGGCTGGGGTGGAAAGCTGGGGAATGATCAAAGTCACCTCGTTCCAGCCCTGACAGGCTTCCCTCTGTGGATCCTGTTGCTCCTCTGTGCCAGGCTGGTGATACAGCTTAGATTCCAGTGGAGAATTCAGAAAAGAACAGGTAAACAAAATAATTACAAACTGTGGTCAACTTTGAGGGACAGCTGGAGCCTGAGGGAGAATACGTGGGAGATAGGGAGGTTGGCAGTACCACATACTTTAGACTTGGTGGTCAGAGAAGGCTCCGAGGCTGAGACCCAAGGATTGAGGAAGAGCCAGGGTTGGAGAAAGAGCATGTGCCAAGGTCCTGGTATAGCAAGGAGCCCAGCCCATGAGGACCTACAGGAAGGTCGAGTGGCTAGTGTAGCATGAGCAAGAGGAGAAGGGAGAAGGGAGCGCCAGACAGGCCGCAGACAGTTCATGCAGGGCCCTGAAGATCCTAGGAGGAAGTTCACATTTTGTTCTCTGGGTCATAGGAAGCCCACAAGGGGGGCTGGAGGTGTGGGGTGGTGTGATCTGATGCTTTTTTTTTTTTTAGATGGAGTCTTGCTCTGTTGCCCAGGCTGGAGTGCAGTGGCATGATCTTGGCTCACTGCAACCTCCGCCTCCCCAGTTCAAGTAATTCTCCTGCCTCAGCTGGGATTACAGGTGCATGCCACCATGCCCGACTAATTTTTGTATTTTTTTTTTTTGAGACGGAGTCTCGCTGTGTCGCCCAGGCTGGAGTGCAGTGGCGCGATCTCGGCTCACTGCAAGCTCCACCTCCTGGGTTCACGCCATTCTCCTGCCTCAGCCTCTCCGAGTAGCTGGGACTACAGGCGCCCGCCACCACGCCCGGCTAATTTTTTTTGTATTTTTAGTAGAGACGGGGTTTCACCGTGGTCTCGATCTCCTGACCTTGTGATCCGCCCGCCTCGGCCTCCCAAAGTGCTGGGATTACAAGCGTGAGCCACCGCGCCCGGCCTGTATTTTTTTTTTAGTAGAGATGGGGTTTCACCATGTTGGCCAGGCTGGTCTCAAACTCCTGACCTCGTAATCCACCCACCTCAGCCTCCCAAAGTGCTGGGATTACAGGTGTGAGCCACCGCTTCCGGCCAATCTGATATATTTTTTAAAAAGTTCCTCCCAGCTGCTGTGTGGTGAATGGACTGCAGTATGGGTTGTAGAGTGGGTTCTGGAAAACCAGCGAGGAGATTATTATGCTAACAGGAGAGACGGCAAGGTGTGATCCAAGAAAGTGATCAGAAAGGGGCTTAGCCATTGCCCCTTTGCCAATCCCAAGTGGGAACCAGGCTACTTGGGAGAAAAACACAGGCACTGACTGTGCACTTGCCCCTCTCTGCAGCCTCCTGGTTGTAGCTGAAGGACGCTGCCATCAGTGTTTCATGCACCATTCTCCCCGAATCACTGTCTACTCCTTCACCCGGCTTCCTGTCTCCAATGCCCAGCACAGGTCCTGGGATGCAGTTAGCATCCAATCAATGTTTATGGCATCAAAGGAATAACTTTCCAGTAGTATACAGCTGTTAATCTAGAAAGGACCTCTTCCCAAGTCAGAATTGTGTCCTTCTGCCAATAGATACATTTAGGCGCATGTTTTTTGTTCATTATTGTCTTAATATGACCCTGAAAATAATACATGCTCATCATAAAATATATTCAAGCCCTGTAGAAACCCATGAATTAGGAAGTGGAAGTCCCTTATAATTCTACTTCTCAAAGCAAACCACTGCATCAAAAACCAGGTGCAGGCCGGGCACAGTGGCTCACGCCTGTAATCCCAGCACTTTGGGAGGCCAAGGCGAACAGATCACCTGAGGTCAGGAGTTGGAGACCAGCCTGGCCAATATAGTGAAACCCCACCTCTACTGAAAATAGAAAAATTAGCCAGGCATGGTGGGACACACCTGTAATCCCAGCTACTCGGGAGGCTGAGGCAGGAGAATTGCTCGAACCTGGAAACTGGAGGTTGCAGTGAGCCGATCACACCACTGCACTCCAGCCTGGGTGGCAGAGTGAGACTCCATCTCAAAACAAAACAAAAACCAGGTGCAATTTCTTTCATATTCTCTCCCACCTCTGTCCCTCCACCAGTGTTAGCATTATGCTGTACACAGCACACATTGCATTTTCTTCTTAGATTTCTTTCCATGGCAATACAGTAAATCTGCTTCAGTCTTTTTTAACCTGCTGAATATTTTCCTGGCCCCATGGGGAAATCTTCCAGTGACACACACTCAGCATATACAAAAATGCTCCCTTTTTCAGTTGCTTTTCTGTCTGGGTGAAAAATAAAGCTGAAGTGCTGTTTTGTCTACAGGTGGCTTTTTTTCAGGCCAGGAAAACAATGGTTGGGTCAACTGGTGAGGAGTAGAAATGCAGTAATCCTGTTAGCCACACTGTGCTTTGAGGTCTGTCAAAGCCTTTCTCTGCCTTTGCTGCCACCATCCCTCACTTGTATATCAAGTCCTCTTCCTCGATACTGTGTTATTACCTTCTCTCCGGCAACCTGGCTCCTCTCCCCCACTCCCCATGTCCAGTAATTAACCTGTCCCATCTGGTCTCTTTGTTTGCCCTCTCTGCATGCCGTCTAGCCATTAGGGCCCTGGGAAAAGCTAAATTCCTCCACCTTTGTAAACACAAAATCAAAATGCCATCTGCATTTCTCGAGAAACATTTTTTTTGACAAAGGAGTATCACAGCAAATCAAACCATCCTGGCCCCAGCAAATAGTTTCACTCATTCAGCAAATATCCCCAGCAATCACAGGTTTGATTTGTATTGCCTCTGTTCTCCAATGAATACAGGAGACTGCAAATTGGCATTTAAAATATTTATGATTCACATGTAACAGAAGAATGATCTCAGGGTTTTTTTCCTATTATTTTTAGAGTTCTGGACACATCACATACTCTCAAATGTATTTCGTGAGTCGGCCAGAATTCTTCATTTCTGGTCACTTCAGGAAAGTCGAGACAAGGGAGTGCTTGCAAATGTGATCACAATCTTAAATGACGCGACTTTCTTGTGTGCCCCAAATGCTGCATTTGTAGAAGGGCTGTTTGAACAGTGAGCAATGCACCTAGGAATGAGGTTGGGGATGGGTAGGACTACGTGTCCCGAAAACAGGAAAAATAGTAGAAAACCGGGTGCAGTGGCTCACGCCTGTAATCCCAACACTTTGGGAGGCCGAGGCAGGCAGATCATTTGAGTCTAGGAGTTCAAGACCAGCCTAGGCAACATGGTGAAACCCCATCTCTACAAAAAAACACAAAACAATTAGCCAGGTGTGGTGGCATGTGCCTGTAGTTCCTGCTACTCTGGAGGCTGAGGTGGGAGGATTGCTTGATCCTGGGAGGCAGAGGTTGCAGTGAGCTGAGATGGCATCACTGCACTCCAGCCTGGGCAACACAGCGAGACTCTGTCTCCAAAAAAAAAAAAAAGTAGCAACAATAATGAAGATAATTTGCGGGTGTAGCGTTACACACTTAAAAAAAAGAAGACACTTTCCGGCCAGGTGCGGTGGCTCACACCTGTAATCCCAGCACTTTGGGCGGCCGAGGCGGGCGGATCACGAGGTCAGGAGATCGAGGCCATCCTAGCTAACACGGTGAAAACCCGTCTCTACTAAAAATACAAAAAAATTAGCCGGGCGTAGGTGGTGCATGCCTGTAGTCCCAGCTACTCTGGAGGCTGAGGCAGGAGAATGGTGTGAACCCAGGAGGCAGAGCTTGCAGTGAGTGGAGATCGTGCCACTGCACTCCAGCCTGGGAGACAGAGCGAGACTCTGTCTCAAAAAAAGAAAAAAAAAAAACACTTTCCTAGAGGTGATCTCTGTTGGCCCACCCCCACTCCCTGACGGAACTCCACAGCAAGTGGAGCTGACTGTCCAATCCATTTTACAGATGAGAAAACTGGGTTTCAGAGAGGTTACAGAACTGATGCAGGGCCACACAGCCTGTCCTTAGCAGAAGTGAGCCTAGAAGCCAGCCTGCAGCTAGCTGTGCGTCCTGTTCCTTATTGAGTGACCAGCATTTTCCGGGGATCACAAACTCATAGACCTCTTGAGCTGGGATGACAGTGAAGCCACAGCCAGTGTGACCTTTACAGCTCACATCTGTTCATTTGCTAAGAAGGACAGGTTTCGGTTTGATTTTTTTTACGTAGATTTGCCACTTGTCCAGGCACGATGACGAAGACAAAAGAAAGGAAAGGCACTGAGTACGCTGGGTGTATTTTCTCCCCCTAGGCCTCTGTCTCTTGCTGCAAGCAGAGAAACAACGTCTGTGCTCGAGCCGGGTTTATGTCAAAAACCCAAAGAGGATCTTTCGCTTTTGCTGATAAAGGACCTCCCCCAGGTAAGCAGCTGCTTTGCACTGGCCTTGACCTAAGGGTTAAGTGTCCCAGATTTGATTAGCAGGGCACCTACTTCTTCACAGGGAGTCTTTGGAAGGATTTAGTCTTTGGGTGGGGAGGAGTAGCAGGCAGGTACTGAACAAAGAGGAGAGGTGAGAAGACAGCCAACTGTCCCTACCAGGAGGACTATGGCTGGCTCTGGAAATGGGCCTCCAAAGCGGCTTCCTGGCCTCCCCTTTTATGACCTAGCATACCTGCTCTGGGCAGCCAAGTGGAGAAGTGGCTTCTCACCGCAGAAGTGTGCACATTCGTATACCCCAGGTGCCATCAGAGGCCACTGGGGAGGGGCGGGAGATACAGGGCATGACCATACATCCTGTTCCTTCAACACTGAGCTGCCACATTCCTTTTCTCCTATGCTAGAGGTGACTTCATCATCCAGTATAAAACAGAGGAGGCAGCTCTCTTTCTGGAGCACCCACTCCACGGTGAGTGGTTTCCACGCATTCTTGCAGGTCTGCCATCATAGGTTCATCCACTTAGCCCTGCTTTTCAGGTGAGGAAATGGAGGCTCAGAGAGTTGAAATGACTTGCCCAGTGACACACAGCCAGTAAATGGCAGACACAAGCCCAGAGGGGTCTCACTAAGAAGCCCACGTCTTCCATCATTCCATTGTCCCTTCTGGAACCTCCAAGATTCAGGAATACACAAGAGCTTTCCTGCAAGTGTTTCCCCTGCTGGCCTTGGGGAAAGGTGTTGCACCACGCCTGTGCTCTCTGACCTCCAGTCCCAGAGCACTCATTATATTAGATTATCCCAAATCAGTCCCACAGACCACGCCCCACCCCCAGGAGCCTTGAGCACCAGAGCTGCCCCAGGAACCTTGGGCCCCAGAACCAGGAGGAGGAGCAGGGAAGGTTTGCTTCTGCAATCATGCCTCTTGCAGAGGGGTGTGGATAAAATTGTAGTGCATGTCAGATTTCAGCAAATCCAGATTAAAGTTGAAAAGATCAATCTGAAGCTGAATAACAAAACCAGCGCTAATTAGGAGGCTCAGCCCCAGTTCACGCTCCTCTGCCTTGCATCATCTATGGGCAAAACCCCACCTTGTCTGTCTATACAGAAGAACAAAGCCAGCATCCCTGGGGTTGGCCAGAGTCCCTGCCAGTGAGCCCTGGGATGCGGGAACCTCTACAGTCCGCCACCTGCTCCTGCTCCCGCTCCCTCCCGGGGGGCGGATCCTGAGAAGCCCTGAACCTCTTATAACACAGAACAGGAGGGAAGGGTGGGTACTAGCATCTGTTAAGCTCCCCGTGGGTGCCAGGGGCCTTACATTCATTATCTCATTGAATGCTCCAAAGCCCCAGGGAGCAGGTACTCACCACATAATCATGTGCTCAGAAAGTGTGAGCTCTTCTTCTTTTATCCCCACTTCACAGACAGAGGTGATAGAAAAGCAGGTGACAGGCCCAGTGTCCCACAGCTGGATTTCTTTTTGTTTTTGTTTTGTTTTGTTTTTTTGGAGATGGATTCTTGCTCTGTCACCCAGGCCGGAGTGCAGTGGCACGATCTCGGCTCACTGCAACCTCCGCCCCCCGGGTTCAAGTGATTCTTCTGCCTCAGCCTCCCAAGTCGCTGGGATTACAGGCATGCGCCGCCACGCCCAGCTAATTTTTGTATTTTTAGTAAAAACAGGATTTCACCATGCTGGCCAGGCTGGTCTCAAACTCCTGACCTCAAGTGATCCATCTGCCTCAGCCTCCCAAAGTGCTGGGATTACAGGTGTGAGCAACCATGCCCGGCCCCGCAGCTGGATTTCAATCCAGGCTCATCTAGTTCAGTATCTGGTACCTTCAGCTCACCCCCCACCCCAGCTTCCTGGGGGCTGGCTCTGTCTGGTAGTGGCAGCATAAATGCCATCTATTCCTTGCTTTTGCTTTTCATTGTTTTCCGTATTTTGTAATTCAAGTGTTGCTATAACCTTTTTAGTAGAAATATATATACAAAACAGATAATATGAGAGATAGTTATCCAATATTGTAAATGCTTCTGACATCTGCTTCTTTAAAAATTTAAGCACATACTGGGAACATTTTTTTTTTTTTTTTTTTTTTTTTTTGAGAGGGAGTCTCGCTCTGTTGCCCAGGCTGGAGTGCAGTGGTGCAATCTTGGCTCACTGCAACCTTCGCCTCCTGGGTTCAAGTGATTCTCCTCCCTCAGCCTCCAGAATAGCTGAGACTACAGGTGCGCGCCACCACACCTGGCTAATTTTTTTTGTATTTTTAGTGGAGATGGTGTCTCACCATATTGGTCAGGCTGGTCTCAAACTCCTGACCTCAAGTGTTCCACCCACCTTGCCTTCCCGAAGTGCTAGGATTATAGGTGTGAGCCACTGTACCCGGCTGATACTGGGAACATCTTTTCATGTTAGTAAAAATCCTTTCGGAACATCATTTTAAATAAATATATAGTATATTATTCTATGATAGTACCATAAATTAAAGAGCCAGTATAGTCTTATTGGAAATTGTGATTGTTTTGAATTGATTGCTAATATGAATAGAGTGGTGGAGAACATCCATTCACAGGGCTACTGACAACTTAGGGGTGAGATCGCTTCCTCTTCACCCTAGTTTTGGTCATTCTCTTCTTCCTTAAAGCTTTGTACACAAATTCACTTTATTCTGTCACAGTTTCTCAAGAGAGGGCATTGTGACATGGTGGGGAAGTATGGGCTTTGGGGACAAGCAGACCAGTCTCTCCATAGTGGTGCTCAACACATACATGTTAGCTGGGCATGATGGCTCACACCTGTACTCCTAGCACTTTGGAAGGCTGAGGTGGGAGGATTGCTTGAGCTCACAAGTTCAAGACCAGCCTGGGTAAAATAATGAGACCTCGTTTCTATAAAAAAAAAAAAAAAAAGCTGGGTACAGTGGCTCACGCCTGTAATCCCAGGACTTTGGGAGGCCGAGGCAGGCGGATCACGAGGTCAGGAGATCGAGACCATCCTGGCTAACATGGTGAAACCCCATCTCTACTAAACATACAAAAATTAGCTGGGCGTGGTGGTGGGCATCTGTAGTCCCAGCTGCTCAGGAGGCTGAGGCAGGAGAATGGCGTGAACCAGGGAGGCAGAGCTTGCAGTGAGCTGAGATCGCACCACTGCACTCTAGCCTGGGCGACAGAGCAAGACTCTGTCTCAAAAAAAAAAAAAATTTTTTTTTAATTTGCAGGGCGTGGTAGTACGTACCTGTAGTCTCAGCTACTCGGGAGGCTGAGATGGGAGGATCACTGAGCCCAGCAGGTCAAGGCTACAGTGAGCTGTGATTGTGATTGTGCCACTGCATTCAAGCCTGGGCAAGAGAGCAAAACCCTGTCTCAAAAAAAAAAAAAAAAAAAGATAGTTGTTGATTGCATGATATTTACAAAGCAACCACTATGTGCTAGGAACTTAAAATATTATTCAACTATCATAACAACTCTGTTGTCAGAAGAATTATTATTCTTACTTTATAGAGAAGGAAAACTGGGCTTCAGCAAGGTGGAGAGACCTGTCTAAGTCCCGGGTTAGATGAATGTCCTTTGGCAAATTACTTAATATCTCTGAGTCTCAGTTTCCTCATGTTTAGAATGAAAGCAGTAATACTCATCTTGCCAGGCTAGTGCGAGAACTAAATCAGCTAAGTGTGTGCTTCGCGTGCCATCTGTTCTCTGCGTGGTGAGGACTGTTTTTGGCTATCTCAGGCAGCCCTTCCACTTGGCCATCCTAGAGTGATGTTGCCTTGCAGCCATCAAGTGTGTTCTTAGGGGTAAGGTACTGCTTTTTATTTACTTGAGAAGAGTTCTTTATTCTGTCCTAAAATTTCTTTCTCCTTAGGGCATTATGATATCAACGAATCCCTTGTGAAGCGGTCGCCAAATACATTAATGTCTTGTTTTAAATCAAAAACCAACCGTGGATTAAAACTGACATCAACAGGCCCGGGACCCGGTTATTACAACCCCAGTGATTGCACAAAAGTTCCAAAAAAGACTCTTTTCCCGTGAGTCCCAATCATTCTGGTCTTTCTTTTGAAAAGTGGTTGTGGGGAAGAAGCCCAACATAGAGAAAAGGAAGGGGTGTCACTGCCTGGCAGAACACAATGCTGGGCCACTCTCTTCAGGGGCCCTTAGTCACACATAATGATGCTCAGTAAATGCCTGTTGAATGCCTGATACTTATTGAGCAACTACTGTGTGCCAGGAACTTAAAATTGTATTCAATTATTATTATAATCCTGTTGTAAGAATTGTTACTCGTACCCCACAGAGGAGGAAGCAAGGCTTCGGATTTGGCGAGAGATTTGCCCAAGTCACATAGCCAACTTGAGGAGCCACAGGGAATTGTCTCAGGAGTAAGTCTTTCCTCATTCCCTGTGATGCTGGATTCCCCTGGTGCTGACATTGTTCTATTTTTGTAATATAAAATCTTCGCTGGAGTGTCAGGACATTCCAGTCAAGCTGAGAAGCAGTCAAGCTCTCATAGTTTTATACCGATGGAAGTTTAAGCCCCGACTTTGGAGTTGGTGATACCTGCTGGATTTGTACTTCAGCTCTGCTGTTTTTATGCTCTGTGACCTTGGGCAGAGTTCTAACCTCTCTGAGCCTCCATGCCCTCATCTGTAAGGTGGGAATAATTCCTGCCTCGTAGGATTTTGCTTTCAGAATTAAAAATACATGTTTGGCTGGGCGCAGCGGCTTGCGCCTGTAATCCCAGCACTTTGGGAAGCCGAGGTGGGCGAATCACTTGAGATCAGGTGTTCGAGACCAGTCAGGCCAACGTGGTGAAACCCTGTCTCTACTAAAAATACAAAAATTGTCGAGGCATGATGGTGCACGCCTGTAATCCCAGCTACTCGGGAGGCTGAGGCAGGAGAATCACTTGGACCTGTGAGGCCTAGATTGTGGTGAGCTGAGATTGTGCCACTGCACTCCAGCCTGGGTGACAGAGTGAGACCCTGTCTCAAAGAAAAAAAAAAAAAAAGTACATAAAATATATGTTTGGCATTGGCATTGCAGCTGGTAACTCAATATTAACACAGATTTTTAAAAGTAAATACAGGGACTTGTGTTACCCTATTTAATATCCTACACATTTTATATTACTCTCAGCTAAGAGGCTCAAATACTCACAGAGCTTATTTATTTCTCGAATGGTTCTAGAACTTCTGGAACTAACTGCAGTTAGGGTTAGTCCTCCTGTTACCATCTCAGCTCTCACCCATGCGTAGCCCCCCAGACAGAGCTGGCCACTGGGAGGGCTGGCCAGGTGGGACCAACCATATATCCACTTGGGCCCCTCCAGAGAGATCAGGCAGGTGGTGGGAGCCACAGCCACAGTGGGTCAGAAGTCCAGGCAACCCAGGGAGGCTGACAACATTGGGCATACTCTGATCATCAGCCTAGGGCAAGGGGACCACAGTTAGAGAGAGGTACAAGTTGTGAATCTGCCAAGTCGAACTTAAGATCTGGAGAGGTGATTGAGACCTCAGCTGGAATCCACCAGAGGAGTCCCCTTCTGCCCTCCAGATCTAGGGCTCTGCAGGCTGGCCTTGTACAGGCTGTAGGGCTAGGGGGTGGGGCAGGCCAGTCTCTAGGAACAGCTCTGTCTCTGGAAAGTCTCTCTCCAGAGACCTCCCGCCTCCAGGCTGGCATGCAGCGTCTCTACAAGCAACTATTCCCTTACTCTGCCAGAGAAAGAGTGGTCAAGAGGACAGGTGTTGGGGTTGGCCGACCAGAGTATGAATCCCAGCTCTGTACCTTCCAGAGACTTCTCCTCTCTGAGCCTCAGTTTCATGTTATTAAGTAGACATAAGAATCTTATCTCGTAGGGATTCCATGAACATTCGATGAGAAGATGTTGGAAAATAGCTATTATCGGCTGGGCATGGTGACTCACACCTGTAATCCCAGCACTTTGGGAGCCCAAGGCAGATGGATCACTTGAGGCTAGGAGTTCGAGACCAGCCTGGCCAACATGGCAAAACCCCATCTCTACTGAAAATATAAAGCTGGGCGTGGTGAAGGGCACCTATAATCCCAGCTACTCAGGAGGCTGAGGCAGGAGAATTGCTTGAACCCGGGAGGTGGAGGTTGCAGTGAGCCGAGATCATGCCACTGCACTCCAGCCTGGGTGACAGAGCGAGACTTGGTCTCAAAAAGAAAGAAAATAGCTATTACCCTTATAATGATAGCTGTGGTTATTGTATATCCTATAGACATATTCGGCTATATTATACAATACAGCTGTTATTTGGCATGGCAGCTCAAGCCCCCAGCCCAAATTTGGAAGCTTCTTCATGGAAAATAGTGAAATAACATAAGAGTGAAGGACGCTCGATTTTTAACTGCTTTATCTGGAGAAATATCTTCTGGCTTTTGCTCAAGTTTGAACAGGTGGTTTGAGATCATTCTTATTTTACGGCATTTGCATTTGTCAGTCAGCAGGCTGTATAGATTTCTAGTTCTGTACTGGAGGCTCAGGTGAACAGGACACCACGCCTCCAGCCAACCTCATCTGGGAACAGCCTCGAAGCCAGATGGAGGAGCCTGCAGCAAAATGCTGGGTTAGGTGGCCCCAGGGGTGTGTGGCCATGCACATCCCATGGGGCCGTCTTCCCACTGAGCAGTGCAGCGGGGCTGCGTGTCTGGGGCTTCTAGGGCTCGCTGGCTCTCTGTCAACGCTTCATAAATAAAAGGTCTTCAGTTAATAACTCTGAGAAGCACTGCATCGTAACCCTCTGTCCCTGAGAACATCGCAGTCCGCACAGGCATCTTAAAGGCTCTGAGAAGGCCTGCGGTAAAGGAACCTATTAACCTGCTGTCTCCTAAACTTGGATTCACCCTGATGAGTGGATGGTGCCCCAGACTCTATAGCAGGACATTTGTGTAGCTGGCTCTGTGGTCTGGGGCTGCTCTGGGCACCTCTCTGGATCTTCATTTCTCTATGAGCGAAAGAAGGGTGTCTGCGTTTCTGACACATCAGAATCCCAGGTTTGCTCACCATGGACTCAGGGGAGCACACAGTGGGCATTGAACGTGGAGCCAGCCTGGACCCATAGAGGAGGTCCAGATTATGTATTTTAAAATTAACGTGGGAAAGATGAAGCTAAGAAATTTATAATTTTATTTGGAAAGCAAGAAGATGAGACTGGTAGGCTTTGGACTATTCTAAAAAAGCATTCATCTGTTCCCGATGAATGATGAAGAAAATGATGTAATGAAAAGAAAAGACAGCTGAGTATCAGAGTGTTGAGGAAATATCCAAAATCCAGTTTCTCAATTTCCAGTTTTGTTTTCTCCTGTGTCCCTGGAGGGAAGAGAGGGACAGGAGCCACACGGGGTCCTGAGGTCAATAAACCCCTGAGGTGACCCCATCTGCATGCACCTTCCCTTAGGACTTTGTCCACATCAGAACTAATCCTCTTTAGCTCTCCACCACTACGTGGAGCGGCGGTGACTCGCCGCCATGTTTCTTTCTCGGGAACATGTTTCTTTCTCTGTGCAGGGGGAGACCTGCCCTTATCTGTCTTGGGTTGGAGTTGATGGGCTTCCCATTCTTGGGCAGAGTTACAGCTACAGAAATGCTCTTCTGGATCTGCTTTCTTCAGGGTGCAGGAAGTATCAGTGCAGATGTGAATTATACCTGGAGTTTTTAGTCTCATGTTACTGGCCAAAAAATGTAAAGCCCAGCCGTGAGAGGATGGCTGGATATGACCAAAGCTCAGGAGGCCGCCATTAGGGCGGGGAATGGCTGATCACGTCTCCTGGAGAGGCCATGGAGGCAGCGTGGGCAGTGGATTGATTAGCGCAGGCCCCAAAGTCAGTACCATGGAACCTCCACTTTCCCCGCTCACCAGCCCTGTGGGCCTGGGGGAAGGGAGGTCACTTAACTCCCAGTGAATTCAAAGTCATCCTTGGTGAACCAGGATGAGAACACCTCATAATGTGGTTGTGAGGATAAAAGGAGATAACCCACAAAACCCACATGGTAACTTGTAGTTTTATAAAAGCAGGTGAACGGGTCCTCTGTCTTCCTAGGGTTTCTAGTGTGGCCCCGCAGGGCGGATGCTGTGCTAGGGGCTGGCTGTTTGTTAGCACTGGCATTTCTGAGCTCCTTAGCTAAAGGTCACGCCATCGAGTGTTCCTTGGCCATGGCCACCTTGCTGACTCAAAAGCTAAGAGGACTTCTCGGCTTCCAGGGTGTCTTCAGAAGCGAAGTGAAGTATCAGCCAAGGTTTCGCTTCTGAGGTCTTCAATATCCGTCACAGTGATGACTCAATGACTTAGGGTGAGTCAGGGTGAGAGTTTTGGAGATCAAAATAGTTCCTCCTAGGCACTGCCTTCCAACTCATGCTCCCCAGCAAGGAGGTGCAACACTCAGGGCCATCTTTCTAACCCTTGATCTGCTTCCTGG
This sequence comes from Nomascus leucogenys, assembly GCF_006542625.1. Classification (NCBI taxonomy): domain Eukaryota; kingdom Metazoa; phylum Chordata; class Mammalia; order Primates; family Hylobatidae; genus Nomascus; species Nomascus leucogenys. The sequence goes on along the minus strand of NC_044404.1, from coordinate 24,343,051 downwards.
AGTTTTAAGCCACTGGATTTGCACAGACACGCTGTCTTGTCACAGCTAGAGCTGAAAAATAAGCCCCGTTGGCCCCACTCCAATTTTGGTAATTAGATTGGACCCACCTTAACTTCCCCTGGGATTTTCAATTAGATATGGGATGCTTCTTCCTAAGCGGCTGTAATCTGTCACCCGCTACCCTGTTAAACAGATACTGCATTCCACCCCAGAGGCAATCGGCTGCCCTTTAATGATGAGAAAAATTGCCCCTTTATCCCTCCCAACCCTGGGAATCCCTGAGGCAGAGTGAATGTGTGCCTGGGAGTGTCTGGAGGGTCTCGGATGCTTTCCCCAAGTGGCCTGCTGAGTCCTCTAAGACATTCATTATTCTTAGGTGATTTGCAAACAGCTCACATTGGAAGCTGCAAACACACTTAATCCACTTGTGGCCAACTCAGAGCCTTTGATAGATGTTTTCTTTCCACGGGGCAGGGCTAGGTTGGCTTTTATAACTGAGCAATGAGGCTCGTAAAAGCCCTGGTCACAATGCACTGTGGGCTGCCCTGGGTTTGATCCAGCCTGACCTTTGTGATTTGTCAGCCCCACCTCGACATGGAGGGACCAGCCCTGGATGAGGATGAAACTGGCATGTGGGCCTCAGATGCCTGGGCTCGTTTACTTGCTGCCAGCCCTCTGCTTTTCTCTGCACTTCAGCAAATGTTCCCAGGATAGGGCTGGGGGCCTCAAAACTGAGGAAGACACAATCCCTTCCCCTAAAGAGCTAGGCAAGTAAAAGCCATAGAAATTGCAACATTTTAAGTGCAAAGGAATAGCCAGAATGTATTCAGGGGCCACATACTCTGAGCTGAGAGCGCTCAGATGCGACCTGCCGTCGTCCTTCCACCTCTCTTCCAGGTGGGTGTGTCATTCCGAGTTTACAGTGAAGTGCAGGCTGTTTACAGTGGTGGGGCTGGGATTTGAATCCAGGTCCCTCTACCTCCAAAATCCATCTCCAAAACCCATGTTCCTCACTTGATTCACAGGATGGGAACATTCAAGACAGTCAGGTGGGGGCTGGCGAGACAGGCGTGGGTGGAGGAGAGAAGTTTCCCTGAAGGAAGTGAAAACGTCAAGAATTCAAGTTTGCAGGGAAAGTTGGTGTTTCTCACAGAAGGAACAGCAGGGACAAAGGCATGGAGTTGCTGAACTGTGTTGTGTTGGGTGTTTCTGGAAGGTAAAACGGAAGCAGCAGGACGTGGGAGATTAGGCTGGATTGAGAGGCCATAAATAGATCTTGCCTTTAAGTTTTCATCAGGGTTTGTAAGTGGGGAGTGTCAGAAGCAAGTGAACAGCCCGGGAAATCACCAGTGAATGGAGGGTTGAAGGCAGCCTAGGTGCTCAGTGTCTGTCTCCTTGTGTCCCAATTCCTACCATAACAGCTACAGCTTTCCCCATTCCATGCTTTTGCTCCTGCTGTTCCCTCTGCTGGAAATGCTCTTCCCCACCTGAAGATTTTCTGGATTTCTGGATTCATCTTGTTGGAATTAATGTCCCTCTGTCTCTGTCTCTTTCTCTCTGCTCTCAATGCAGTTTTTTTTTTAATCTCTATTCGAACAGATTTCATGTTTTTAAACAAACGTTACAAGTAAAGCACAATCTTCCTAACAATCTGGGAGGTAGGTATTATTTCCACCATTTTACAGATGAGGAAACTGAGGCTTAAGGAGGTTAAGAATCTTTTCTTTTTTTTTTTGAGACGGAGTCTCGCTCTGTCGCCCAGGCTGGAGTGCAGTGGCGCGATCTCGGCTCACTGCAAGCTCCGCCTCATGGGTTCACGCCATTCTCCTGCCTCAGCCTCTCCGAGTAGCTGGGACTACAGGCGCCCACCACCACGCCCGGCTAATATTTTTTGTATTTTTAGTAGAGACGGGGTTTCACCGTGGTCCCAATCTCCTGACCTCATGATCCGCCCGCCTCGGCCTCCCAAGGTGCTGGGATTATAAGCGTGAGCCACCGCGCCCAGCCAAGAGCCTTTTCTAAGAACACATAGCTGTTGAACGAGGAAGTGGGGATTCAAACCCAGCTCTGTCTGAGTGCAAAGCCTGTACTGCCTGAAGTTGTCACCAGTCATGGCTGTTGCTGGCAGCGGATTGTCAAGCCCTTAAGGACACTCAGGTCCGTGTCTTAGTACAGAACTGCCCGGATTCCCAAGCATGCCTGGCCCAGAATTGCACATATGGCTGGTGCTCATGAAAGATCCATAGTGCTAGGCTGAAGGTTCTGAGCCTCTCCTGGGCATATTGAAGGAGTGGAAGACAAGGAACCTCTCTAACCCATCTTGCCAAGAACACTGGTGAGTCACTAACTCAGTGTGCTCCAGCCTCCTGCAGGCTGTCCTTGGCTAAGAAAGCAGACACCTCATGGTTTTCTCAAAGAACAGGGTGGGAATCTTGGGCTTGGAGTGACCCAGACCAGTGATGGGGTGACCTCATATAATGGTTGATTCGTTCCAGCTGTAATTTCCAGGAATCAAACCTGTCTCTCCATGATGCCAGCCACAAACTCATCAAATGTCTGGAGGTGTTTTGAAGGGGGAGCCACAAGCCAGAACAAGGAGAAGCCAGCTTTTATTTATAAGGGGAGAGGTTGTTGATTATACCCTATAACCAGTTCTTCCATGCAGATTCACAGCAAACAGGGAGGCATCATGTCCCCCCTTTCCCTGTGGGTACCTTTGTTCTAAATATAAGCATCCACGCCAGCTGCTCCTCCACCACAAGATGTGAGCCTAAGCACATTTATGATGGCTTTCAGTGTCCTCCCTGACAAGGCGGTGTCCCCTGCCTCAGCATGACTCTGGGGTGGAAGGGCCCTAAGTCAGTCTTTTACGAGGCTCAGTTGCCTCTCTGTCACCAAGCAGCACACACTGATGCTGACACAGGGATCATCAGAAGAATAACAACTACCTTTATTGAGCACCTACTATGTGCTGGTGCTCTACTAGGTGCTTTACATACCTTTTCTCTGTTCATCGTAACTCCTTTATAAAGTTAGTGTCATTGTTCCTTGCCGTGCTGTGTATACTGACACTAAGCTATAGAGAGATCAGGGGCTTTGTCTTACAGCCAGTAAGTGGCATGACTAGAATTCAGCCTCAGGTCTGTGTGACCCTTAAACTCAGTCCCCTCCGCCATCATGCTTTCTCCGTATTGCTAGGCACCAAAGACTTGAGTTCTATGCCAGCATTCCTATGAATGTGCCTGTGACTTTGGATCAGTTACTTTGTCTCTGCGGACACCAACATGTTTAGAAAACTAAGGAGGTTGAAGAAGACATCACTTGGGTCCCCTCAAGCTCTCTGTGTTTAAGAAGTTGTTGGCTAAAGTGCAGTAGTGCCTCAGTGGCCAGGAATCCCAAATCCCCTCCTTTGCTTGGATGGGCTGGCTCCCTTGGTCGTTGAGTGCTGGGGGAGACTGGGGGAGGCTCCCTTGGCCATTCAGTGCGGAGAACCTCCTCGCCCCTTTTGGTGAGAAGCCTTTTAGAAGAAGCCTTGGGTGTGAGCCAGAAGGAGGTGGCCCTTCTATTATGTGGTTGGGAGAGTAGTGTGATTCCTGTAACAAGCGCAGAAGTCTCTGACAACCCAGTGGAACTTTGAATCAAGACCTGATGAGAGATCACAGCAGGAAGGGACCTCAGAGCTCATCTTGTCCAACCCCTTCCTTTTACAGATGGGAAAACTGAGGCCCAGAATGAATTAATGACCAAGCTAGGACTCAAGTACATGTCCTATTTCTCTTTCATTTAATGTCTCAATATCAGAGATAAAAGATAGACTCCCTTTCTGGAAGGAGGGGAAGACAGACTTGAAAACAATGGTGGTATGAGTGGTAAAGGGTTATGCAGAGTCTCTTGATGTCCAGCCCGGTGCTTTTCCACTCCTGCCTCCTGCCTCCCCAGGATGATATTTATTAGGATTCTGGAACGTCAATGTTACAGTGGCCTCTAAAGACCTGCTGGTGTTGGGATGGCAAATCTGTGGAATGTGGGATGCTTCTTTCTCTTCCCTGACCATGGCAGACATCACAAGTGGATCACCAAGGCCTCTTCCCATTGAGTCCATATGGGGCCTCAGTTTTTTTTTCAAAGAACTCCAGCCAGGCACTACCAATCAATCAGAGTTGGTACATGAGATATACACTGCCCGCCATTTCTGGTTAGCTCCACGTCTCCAATAACGCACACTGAGCTCTCACTGTGTGCCAGGCCTGTCCTGAGTACTATGTTTTAGGTGCATCATCTCATTTATCCTGACAACCCTGACCTCAAAGTAGGTACCATCATGATTGCCATGTGCAGAGGAGGAAACAGATCCAGGGGTCCCCAGCTCACTGCCAGTGGAGCTAGGGCTCTGTCCAGGTGCCATGACCAGTCCTCTTCCAGACAGCTTGGTGCTGTGCAGGCCTTGGCTGTGTCTAGAAACTGTGCCTTCCCCACTAGACTGCCTTAGTGACATCTTCCCGTTTTATCTTTCCCAAAGGAAAAATCCCATCCTGAACTTCTCTGCTCAGCCTTCACCCCTGCCTCCGAAGCCGCCTCTCCCAGGTCCTGGTCAGTATGAGATCGTGGACTACTTAGGCCCCCGCAAGCATTTCATCTCTAGCGCATCATTCGTGTCCAATACCAGCCGGTGGACAGCGGCGCCGCCTCAGCCAGGCCTGCCTGGCCCAGGTCAGAGGATTGTTTTAAATGATTGTAAAAACCAAATCTTCTGGAATTGTTTGTCATTCTTGGGTCATCAAATGCCATTGATTTATAGGTAGTTTCCCAAATAGGTTACAGGGACGAGGGTAGATTTGGAAGCATTATCAGTTCACATTTTCACAGTACAAAAATGTTTTGTTTTTTAAGGTGAAAGGGCTCTTAGAGATTGTCCAGGCCAGGGATTCATACTGAGGACCATGAACATCTAAAAGACTCAAAGAGAGTCTTGAAGGGGTCTGGGACTCTGCAGTTGGCTGAAGATTTGGCACATATAGACATTGTTTTCTGGGAAAGGGGGCCATAGCTTTTGTCAGAGTGTCAGAAAAGTTCTTTTTCTTTATTATTATTAATTTTTTTTACTTTTATTTTTTTGAGACGGAGTCTCGCTCTGTTGCCCAGGCTGGAGTGCAGTAGTGCAATCTTGGCTCACAACTTCCGCCTCCCAGGTTCAAGCAATTCTCATGCCTCAGCCTCCCGAGTAGCTGGAATTACAGGCACATGCCACCACACCCAGCTACTTTTTGTATTTTTAGCAGAGACAGGGGTTCGCTATGTTGGCTAGGCTGGTCTCGAACTCCTGACCTCAACTGGTCTGCCCGTCTTGGCCTCCCAGAGTGCTGGGATTACAGGTGTGAGCCACTGTGCCCAGCCAGAAAAGTTCTTTTTCTTAAAAATATTTAGGCCGGGTGTGGTGGCTCACGCCTGTGAGGCCGAGGCGGGTGGATCACGAGGTCAGGAGATCGAGACCACAGTGAAACCCTGTCTCTACTAAAAATACAAAAAAAATTAGCCGGGCGTGGTGGCGGGCACCTGTAGTCCCAGCTACTCGGAGAGGCTGAGGCAGGAGAATGGCGGGAACCCGGGAGGCGGAGCTTGCAGTGAGCCGAGATCGCGCCACTGCACTCCAGCCTGGATGACAGAGCGAGACTCCGTCTCAAAAAAAAAAAAAAAAAAAAAAAATTTAAGCTACTGGTCTAGTGTGGCCAGGTTATTTTACAGCTGAGGAAACCCTCGAGAGCGGGTGGGCCACAGGTCTGCAGCGAGTTCATGGCGGGCAGTGCCAGGTGTTCCCCATTTATGCCTTGTTTGTTCATGAAATTAACCAGGGACTGTTGAATGGAGCAGCTCTTTTGAGCCTTCTAGCGCCACGCCCTTTTTACAGGCAAGCCTAAGTAGGGATCCCCTGTTACATCTGGAATCTACCTGCGAGCTAATATCATGAGGGACTCAGGATCCAGTGTGTGGCCTCTGTACTTCCTGACCTATTTGTAGCTTCTATAGAGCACTTTCGCTATTACCACACCCTGACCATGGCCAAAGCTGGTGGCATTGGGGACTGACATGTGTGGCAGGTGGCATGGGAGGATGAAGGCAGAGCTGTGATGGCCGCCAGCTTGGTTACACTCAGCCTTTCTGTGAGTGTTGACGATGCTCCCGTGCTAGGGAGCCAAGATGACCTGGGCCCCAGGTTTGCCCCCAGAGGCTGCAGTCAGGTGGGGAGACTCCTTCAGCTCCATACTCACAGGTGAGACTAACGTAAGGCAGACTGGGCCGGGAGAAAGTCATTCTCCTAGCTTTGGCCTTGCAAATGTGGTGATAATCACACCAGCAAGGCTGTAGAGGTTTGATCTGGGGCTCATCTGGTCAGTCGAAGAGAACTCAGCATTGCAAACATGCAAATGCTCCGTACAAGGGTTGAGCTCCAGAGAGGGCAGGGCACGGGCAGGGATCCTGCTTTGACCCTGCTCTACCACATCTTCTGGAAGCATTGCCCGAATGACTTTTCTATGCCGTATGTGGTGCTAGGCACCTGGCACACAGAGACAGGCAGCTCCTGCCACTCTGATCACCCATGCCAAGGTGGGCTTCTGCAAGGGGTTTCCTGGGCACGTGCATGTGCCGGCATCTGCCTGCTCAGCTTCCAGTAAACTCAGGTATACCTGGACTACCATGGGCTCCCCTGAGCGGCTTCCCAAGTATAGGAACAGAGAGGCTGCGCACGGGACCCTCATTAACCAAGTCAGTATCAACATGAGTTTCTGGTCACCTGGGGCTACAGTTCCCAAGCCCTGCTCATCTCCTAGAGAACCATGTCCGCAATTGTCATGGCTTCTGCTTTTGTGGAAACCCCTGAACTAAATCAAAACAAGACCCCATGAAGCTAACACCTTGCTTCTTTAAGAATATTGCCTTACTCAATTTCTTTTCGAATTTCATAGAAAATAGTTTTGTAAATTTTGTTATGTTAAAGAAAGTTGAAAAGAATTAAAGAAGGCAGGAAGCCAGAGTTTGACTTCCCCTGGGCCAGTTAAGAGCCACATAACCTCGGGCCAGTTCCTTCCTGTCTCCCCACGTGTAAGATACAGGGGCTGGCACAGGGGTCCCCAGGCCTTCCCAGCTCTGAGGTAGAATGCCAGAGACTGCAGCAATGGGCCTTTTCTCTCTTAATGCCTCCGCCTCTCTGTCCCCTCACAGCCACGTACAAGCCAGAGCTCCCAGGAAAGCAGTCTTTCCTCTACAACGAGGACAAGAAATGGATCCCAGTGCTGTAGGCATGTCACACAAGGTCAAGGAGAACTCCAGCCACCAGCCCACCCCGCCCAGCGTCCCCAGGACATTCCTCAGGTGGAGACCGATCATGTGTGTGGCAGCTGACAGCTTGGGGGGTGACCCTACCACTCTGGCCTGGCATGCTAGCCGGACTGCTGCCATTGCCTTTGTCTTGAGCTGGAGACATTGCTCCTTGGAGACTGCACCCCAGCCCCACCGACTCCAGTGGCTTCCTGAGCAGAAGGGAGGAGTGGACAGAGCCCCCTGGCTGCTTCCCCACGCACCCATCCAGGCTGGCTTCCGGCACGACTCCCTGCCGCAGACTGAAGGGACTCCTGAAGCGCAGACTTTAAGGAGGAGCAGTCCACCCTGAAGGTGGCCAAGCCTGGAAGCCCCACCCTTCCCTGTTTCATTCCTTCATTCATTCATTCCCTCACTCCTGCCTTTCTCATCTGTCCCTTTCTGGCCTCACTCACTCACGGTATGTCTACTGGGTGAAAGCTACCTGCAGGCAGCTGATGCTTTTTCCACCAGTCCACAGCTTCCTTTCTAAAGTGACCACCTGTTTGGAAAGGCCTCTCTTTACTCCTTTTAGACCTTTTTCTCTTTGGAGTGGGAGATCGTCTTAGAATGGCAGTGTCCAGGCCCGGGGGCTGCGCTTTTCCCTGACTTTCTCTGCCGGCAGGACTGAATTTTCTCCAGGCTTACAGGCCCTTCCGTGGAGTCCACATGGCCTGTCTAGGCCTGGTAGCCTTTGTTTCTATGTGGAGGGAAAAAGAAATGTGCCCTGGTGGTTTTGGTGGAGGCTGCACAGATGCGCGGTGGGTGGGGAGCTGCCAGGCTCCTTTCCTGATCTCCCAGCGGACTTTGACTGACTGGGCTTTGACTGACGCTGTAAGTCTCTCAGTACATTAACCCCCCCAGCTACTGAGAGGTACAAAGTCTCCAAGACCTGTACAACTGTGGCCTCTCGAGAGAAGTGGTCCTCAGCCTTGACTGCACACTGTAATTACCTGGGGACTTTAAAAAATACTGAGGCTTGGGGCCCACCCACAAATGCTGATTTAACTCCTCCAGGGTGGGGTCTGGGCAGTCGGAGGTGGGGAGGCAGGAGCCACCCAGGTGATTCCAATGATAGGTGAAGGTTGAGAAGTGCCACCTTCCAGCTTCCTAACTGGCTCTGGGAGGGGAGCTGGGTAGGCAGTTCAGGAGGTGGGAAATTTATACACGCGGAGCACCTGGAGCATCTACAGCATGACTGTGGTTCCACGCTCCTCTGTCATTTAACCTTCACGCATCACCTTATTCTGACATCAAGGGTGCGTCGCAGCCACAGTGAGGCCTGGCCTGGGCAGAGCAACTCTGGGTGCCCCACTGGGTCCCTCCCACAGGGGCAGGCAAGCCTAATGGGAACCCCAGGCAAAAGGAAACATCAGCAATACGAATCCTGTCTTTAAAACTGCGATGTTTTGTTCACCATGGATTTTTTTTTGGCCTTAATTTTAAAAATATTGCATTAAATTTATTTATCTTGCTTATTGAGCTTTTGGGCACCCCTTAATTTTTGTGCCTTAGGCTAGAGACTCACCTGCCCATAGCCTTGACTGTAGGTAGGGGCTTGGGAATTAGGACCACAGACTCTGTCAGCGCTGGGAAGTTCTTAGAGGGATCATGCTTTTCACACTTTTTTAAAAAAAGTTTTACTCAGACTGATGTTTACAAGAAACCCAAATATTTAAGTGGAGAGAAGCAGAGCTGCGGTGGTGGAGTTAGGGGTGACACGCAGGGCCTGCTGCAGCCCCTTCCTCGCATTGTAGTGGCCTTGGAGACCCACCAGTGAGTCCTGAGGCTCTGAAGATAATTACAAACAACCAAGGGAGATCATGTCCTGCACTTTATAGCCAAAGAAACTGAGGGCTACAGGTAACAGTGGCTGGTAAGTCTGCTCTCCCAAAGGAACAAAGACCCACTTCAACTTGGCAGCTTAAAAAAGATAAATGAGGCCGGGCATGGTGGTTCACGCCTGTAATCCCAGCACTTTGGGAGGCCGAGGCGGGTGGATCACAAGGTCTGGAGATCGAGACCATCCTGGCTAACACGGTGAAACCCTGTCTCTACTAAAAATACAAAAAATTAGCCGGGCGTGGTGGTGGGCGCCTGTAATCCCAGCTACTCGGGAGGCTGAGGCAGGAGAATGGCGTGAACCCGGGAGGTGGAGCTTGCAGCGAGTTGAGATCGTGCCACTGCACTCCAGCCTGGGCGACAGAGTGAGACTCCGTCTCAAAAAAAAAAAAAAAAAAGATAAACGAGGCAATGGAGGAACTGAACTAAAAGAGACAAAAACTGGCCAGGCACAGTGGCTCACGCCTGTAATCCCAGCACTTTGGGAGGCCAAGGCAGGCGGATCACAAGGTCAGGAGTTCGAGACTAGCCTGGCCAATATGGTGAAACCCCGTCTCTACTAAAAATACAAAAATTAGCCAAGCGTGGTGTCGGGCACTTGTAGTCCCAGCTACTCAGGAGGCTGAGGCAGGAGAATCACTTGAACCTGGGAGGCGGAGGTTGCAGTGAGCCAAGATCATGCCACTGCACTCCAGCCTGGGTGACAAAGCGAGGCTCTGTCTCAAGAAAAAAAAAAAGATAAATGAAAAGAAAGCAAGCCTGAATCTGTGATTTGTTCTCTAAGGAAAAGTCAATTTCTGACTGTCGCCGTGGCTGATTTCAATGTGCCAACATAACCACACTCCTTCAGAGTTGGGAAGAGATGCCTGCAATTGCTTCTGTGAGCTGTAGGAGCTGGCTCCAGGGAAAGTGGCTTGGTCTAGAGAGTAGGGGCAGAGCTGGCACAAGACTCAGGTCATGTGGCTCCCAGCCTTGGGTGCTGCCTGATGGCCCCAGCTGTGAGGTCCTCTTCAAGCTCATTCTGCACCCTTCCCAGGACTTTCTCTGCAGAGTCAATGATCCTGAGGCTATAACATTCAAACACAAACATCTGGGCATCAGGAATCTGCTGCCTTCCAGAGGGGGCACCTCTGCTTCACCGGTGCCCTGCATGTCCCGGCATCCTTCAAGTCCAGGGCAACCCGCCCTCAGCACAGAGCCAGAGCGAAGGAGAAAGAGGAGCGAGGCCCCGACCACTGTAGCCCTCTCTTCCCAGCAGACTCTCCCAAAAGGAACGAGTGCAGCATGTGAAGTAGTGTGACGTAATACATAGGTAGATTTTTATTACTAAATACCACGTGAGTATACAAAATGCATCACTGAATAACAGCTAAAAAAAGTCCAAGAAATGTGAAATACACATTTTTTGAAATGATAAAAACGTATCCATGAAAAATATAAAATGTTGCATATATATACAATATATTTATATATATATATATAACATAAAATCGTAAATAAGAAATGTATACAACAGTCAGCGGCAAGGCAGTAGTTTTACACAGCAGTCACTTTGTTCCAGTCAGTCGTTGGTGCTATTTACATCTTGCGCTGAGGAAGTCTGAGAAAGAGACTCCACTATAGTGTCTTTTAAAAGTCATTTGCACTGAAAATCAAGAGTTTTCAAGTGAACTGACCAAAGGTTGAGACATCCTTTGTCTGAAGTTGAAGGAAGACAGAGAGTGGGGGCTGCACCAGCTGGCGTGGTGCTGCGGGAGGGAGCGTGTGCCGCCACCATCTTAACAGGCAGCCTGCAGGAGCGCCACTGCAGACAGTCTTCTGGGTAGGTGGTAACCATGGTGACATTGTTTTGGGGTACGGGGAGGCACTGGCAGGAAGCTCAGGGAGCAGATTCAAGCATGCCATGGGGATTCAGGCCAGGGGACCCCTCAGGTCTCTCCCTGGCCCTGACGTCTGTGGGTCTGTGACTCAAGGGCCTCTTCCCTCAGGGAAGGCATTCAAGTAACAGCGCTGAGGCATGTGGAGAGGTTGTGTGTGGCATGGGGCCACGTCCCTGCTGGCCCCTTGCAGGTCGCGAGGGTTTGGATGCTTGAGAGGCCTTACAGCTCCTTAAGGATGATCTGAATTTTGCCGTCCAGCTCTCCCATGTCCAGCAGGAAGGCGACATGGTTGCTGTAATGTTGAATGATGTTGTTGTCCATGTTGACTAAGATTCTGGAATGGAAGAGGGGATGTGGTTGGAACACAGCAGGCGCCCTGTTTTCAGGCCTTCTGAGTGACCAGGATGAGTGATGGGTCATACCCAGTGGGTACCTGCCACATTTTAGGCACCTCACAAACTTTCCCTCTGATCCTCACAACCCCACGAGGTGGGGGAGTCACAGTCTCTACTGCACAATGCCCAGTGGCCGAGCCACAACTCAACCCAGGCCTGCTGGCCCCCACACTCACAGCTACTGTGCCAGATTGCCTCTCTCCTGGTACACCCGAGGATGGACACTCAAGCAACTAGTGTGTAGATCTGGGGGAGACGCAGTGCTCCCTTAGTCACCATATTGAGGACTCAGACATGAAGTGTGAGTTCAAGTCCAGGAGTGGTTTGGGTTCAACAGGAGGCTAGGATGTGTCCCTCAGGCATGCCTGCCTGAGCCAGAGGCAGGTGCCACACAAGCCCCTCCCATTTCCATTCCCAGGAAGCTGAAATCTCAGGAGGATTGTCTGATAGACTTGAGGGGCTAGGCGCACCCTCTCCCCATATTCTCCAGGCAAGGACCTGGGTCGACCTGAGAGAGACAGAATCTTCATGGCTGTGGGCCCCTGCAGGGAGTCAGAGCCATTGTTTATGCCAAAGAGCAGCCCTCTAGGAGCTGCTCTTGATGAAGGACCCACCAAGATGTGACTTGAGCTGTTCACACCAACCTTCTCTTTGCCCCTTCCCTGCTGTCTTCTGAGCATGTAATGGAGTTGGGTATATCCACCCACACATTCACTATCCACCATCTATTCACATACACACACTCCCCCTCCATCATCCACCCACCCAACCACACCCCCATCCACCATCTACCCAGCCATACACACCCCCATCTACCATACACCCACCCATTCACATCCCCATCCACCCTCTACTACGCACCCACACACACACCCACCTGGCATCTGCTCACCCATCTACCCCACTCATGCACCGTCTACCCACACCCCCACCCATCCACCATCCTCCATCCACCTGCCCACCTGGCTTCATCTTCCCATTCATCCCCTATATTCACTGAGGCCTTTCCATGTGCAGGACCTTGCTCAAAAACAAGGACCATATGGAGATGAATTAGACCTAGTTCCTGCCTCCCAGGAGTTTTGAATCTAGTAGGGACTGGGAGGATGAATCCTTATATTACCCCAGTTCATAGATGGGGAAGCTGAGGTTCAAAGAAACAAAGTTATTTGTCTAAGGTCACACAGTTCATAGATGGCAGGGCTGGGATTTGAACCTTTGTCTCTTTCTACTGTATCATTTTTAGAAGGAAACAAAGCCCTATAAATACAAGTTAGGAAGCAGTGGATAGAAGGAAGGCAAAATCCAGGGCTATGGGACAGTTCTTTGAAGTGGCGCAGGAGCGGCAGGCACGAGGACCCCCCGAGGGCAATGGAGACAACATGGACCCGAAGGCATGGCCCACATCCAGTTATCTCTCCCTGCCGCTCTCAGGAAGAAGATCCAGGCTTGGGCTCTCAGTGGTTTGAGTGCTGACTGCCAATGTGTAATCATAGGCTCCCCTTTCTTGGGTCCTGCCTGGAGTTCCTTCATTTCACAGAGGGCTCTTTGGGCACTGGAAGTCGGAAACAGACCAGCGGAGATGAGAACTGGGCAGAGGGGTGGGTGCTTTGTCAAAATCAGGGTTGTTTTGTTTGCCATTGATTGGGTGCTTCTAGGTGCCAGGCACTGTGAAGTAACTGATGTGCACCAGCTGGAAGCTGGATCCCTCCCACTCCCCAGCAGGGCCTCCCAGCGCCCTGAGCTCACACCTGCTCACACCTGCCAAGCTCACACCTGCTCACACCTGCACAAGAGGGCTTCCAGATGGGCCCACAGACCCCTCTTCTCAAAAGTCAATGACAGCAGGCCCCTGAGAGGCAGAACCACTGTCACCAAATGTGGGCCTCTTGTTACTTTCCACCTTCTAGTTGTCTTCAGTCCTGGGTCACATTAAACCCCTGGCCAGCTGCAAAAACAAAGTATTTGCTCATCTTTCCAGCACTTGGTGGTTCTTGTAAAGCTGATTCTATCCACCTTCGTCTAGAGGACTTCCGGGAGGGTTTTATGAAAATAAACCAGGCCTTTGATCAGAATTTCCTGTTTCTCACATGAGGACTCGCAGGGAGGCAGAAGATGAGCCTGGCCTCTCCTCTCCTAAGATATATTTTGGGGAACACTGTCATTCAGATATTTCAGACAGTCCTGGAGCTGAGGTTTTCATGGCCATGGGGGTGTGTGAGGTGCCTCTGAAGGGCTGCTGAGTGATGCCCTGGGCTATGGTGCTGGGCAAATAAGCTGGCCAGCCTGGCTGCATCCTTTATTTTCACATTGCTTAGTGGTTAGAGGAACAAGCAGGAGGCAGGATAACAGAGTGGATGTCTGTACAGGCTTTAGAAGTCCGGGATGCTTCTGCCAGTTCCTAACTCATGACCTTGTAACTACTGCAGACCTCAGTTTCCCCATATGTACAAACAGAGATAATCATACCCAGCTCAAAGGGTCGATGAGATGATGCTTGGGAGTGATACAGCCCAGTGCCTGGCATGTAGGAAGTGCCCCATAAATGGAAGGTTTTAGAATTATGATTTCAATAGCTGGCTGGGGCTTAAGGGGAAGCCTCTGGCAACTCAGCCAGTGGGGCTGGGGAACATCCTTGTACGCACACCCCACCCTCCCACCCCCCATGCAATCACACAGCCTGGCCTGGAGTGGGATTGGTAAGAGAGGCCTGCCACAGGTGGGGCTGGAGCCAGGGGCCATGGGCACTGGCGCTGAAGGGAGAGTGGGGCTGGGCTTGTCTGGGCAAAGCAGAGCCTGCCCTTTGCCGTGAAGTGGATTTCACTCTACAGAGCATGTGAGACTCAGTTGGAAACCAAAACTTGGAAGAAAAGACACACAAAAAACTCTAGACATGCATGCAACTAAAGCCAAAAAAACCCTTCCCAGGGGCTGCAGGGATGGACACCTTCCCCCACCCTCAGCCTTCTATGGAAGGCTAGGAAGGAACCAAGGAGGAGGAAGGCAGGCAGGGCTGGGCCTGTGAGGAAGGCGGCCAGGCCCCTAGGCCTGATGAGATGGGGACTCAGCTTGAGTACAAAACCTGCCTCGCTTTGCAAAGTTCTAAAAAGGAAGATCCACTCGCAATAGCCACGGGGCAAGCGGCTGAGCACCTCCAAGGGGCTACTAGCAAATGTCGCTGGAGTTAAACTATCCACAGCAAGAGGATCAGATTGGAGCTGTAGGCGGAGGGGCTGGGAGTGCATTTCCCAGGGCTCTGGTTCTGGGGCCTCTGGGCTGGCAACAGCAGTGACAATTCCTCACTGTCTGGGGGCCCTATGCCAGGCTGGTGAAGTCACCTACTCAGGAAGGGCTGCAGAGGCCAGGCTCACTGGCTCTGACCAGGGGACCCACGTCTGGAGGACAGTTACCATGTGACCCTACCTCCCTTTCCCAAGGGATCTTCTGAGCAGACAACAAAGGTACTGTGATCCCCAGGAGCCCATGGTAGGCAGCCAGGCACTGCCTGCCCCCTGGAGGGTACAGCTTTATTCCTGGCCTAGTCTGTCTAGCAAAGGTGGAGGAGGCCTGTGGAGCATCCCTGGCTGGATTCCCTCCAAATGACTCCCAATCACAACTCCTTTTCCAGACTCATCGCCAGACACTCCCTTCCTGCCTATGGCTCTGTCAGTAGCAACTTTGTTAGGCCTGCCTGCCTCATGCCTTTGATCCACTTCTCCTGCCCCTGCACACTGCTTATTACCTCTGAGCCTCAGTTTCCTTATCTGTCAAATGAGGACTGTGGTATTTGCCTCTTAGTATGGCTGTGAGGGTCATGTAGGGTGTGCTTAGCCTAGTATCTGACACATAGTGAGTGCTCAAGTGGATGGTGGCCACTATCATCATTATAATCAAATGGCTTGGTTTCCCAGTGGCCTTGAACCTGGGTCTTCTGACACATGACCCTCCACTTCTCCCTCCACCCCACCCAAGAGGTTATATGTAAAGACCCTTCCACTTGTCTCCCACTCCCATCCTTCCCAGTTGTGACCCATGTCTGGTCTCTGCAGATGGAGAGGTGACCAGTGGCCTTGGCCTGGCTGGGGAGCTCTCCACCCCAACTCCACATCCCCTCAGCCCCTCCACAAAGGCCAAGTACAAACATTGCTCAGCACTGAGCAACCAGCTGGGGAGGGTGAACTAAGCACTCACCCTCGCTTGCATTTCTTGTAGACTTTGTAAATGTTCTCTTCAGGGAACCCATACTTCTCAGAGATCTGGAAGGAAAAGACAGGTGATTCATTGCCTGCTTCCCACGCTAGATTTATACAAGTTTTTTATGCCATCGCTTTTTTTACTTCCTGATTACAAAAGTAAAACATATGCATATTGTGGACAAATATGAAGAAGAAAATTACAATCATCTATAATCCTGTTTCTCAGAGATAGACACCAGTAACATCTGGGTGTGTGTCTTCCCATCTTTTGGTCATGTGTACGGTTGTGTGTATAAATGTTTTTAGGTTCCACATGGTTTTTTATATCTTTTTACTTATCATCCTAGTATAAGCCTTCCTATATCACAACAAACACTTGTCAAGCAGCATTTTTAGTGGCTGAAAAATATCCTGAAGAGCATCTACCATTTCCCAGAACTCGCCCATGAGACATTGAAACTGTCCTAGTGCTGAGGGTGCACCCATGTACCAGCTGGCTGGCCTTGTGCAAGCTACCTGTGGAGACAGGAACTGTGCCCACCTCAGAGGCTTGCTGGAAGAATCAAGTGGATTGATCCACATTAAACACTGAAGACAGCTCCTGGCGTGTACTGAGACCTGAATAAGCGGTCAGTGTTGTTGTTTTTAGAAGCAGAGCAATGAGGATGCTTCTTGCCCTGCTGTGACAGGGGAAGCCCCAGACATCTCCCCCTTTTAGGCCGGAATTATTAAGCCCATCTGATGGGTGAGCATGCGGAGCTCAAACAGGATAAGCCACGTGCCCAAGGCCTAGACCCCAGGTTAACTGACTCCATCACATCCAAAAATGTTGGAACTTATTTCCCTACATGAGGAGACTGTGGGTCAGAGGCTTGTTGAGTGACCAGCCTGAGATCACACAGCCAGCATTGGCCTGTCTCCCCAGAGCTTCTGAAGTTTCCTCTGGGGCAGGCAGATCCAGTCTGGTCCCAGCTGCACCACCTGGACGTGCAGAACTTTGAACAGGTCACTCTTACTTCTCTGAGCCTCAGTTTCCTCACTTGTAAAATGGGCATCGTAATAGGAAGTACACACAGTGTGGTTCTGCACACGAACTGAGATAATTGTGTAAAGGGCTCAGCCCAGTGCCTGTCCCAGGTAACAGCTCTGTAAGACGTCGGTGTTGATTAGTACTAGCTGCCTAGAAGCTGATATGATATGTATGAAACCTCAGGTCCTGGGCTTCTGGTGGAGGTCATCCTCTCTGGGCATTATAGAAAAAGGATCAGGTTCAGCTTCTCAGTTATTCTCTACCCCAACAGAGATTCCTCCTGGCAAGAAGAGTTCTTAGACGACTATTTCTTTTAAGATGATGTGACTGAAAGCTACCAGGAAGAAGATCTCAAGTCAATCCAAGGAAGAACTCAGGAACTCTCTCACCATAAATTAGACAAATTGGACAAAGACACCATGGGCTGCCCCATAGGTAGTAAACTGTGCATTCCTGGAAGTACACAGGTCAACAGTGGGCACCAGCTTGGAAGTGCTGCTGGAGAGAGGGAGCGCAGGCACTAGGTGGGGAGCTGACCCTTTAAGGTATTATCCAACCCAAAGCCTCTGAGTCTATATTTAGGTGACATTAATGGTCTTATGTGAGCCCAACTTCCTGGGGCTGATGCCAAGCAGGGCTGACAATGCGTAAAGAGAACAAGCAGCCAAGTAGTGTGAGGAGAGCCTGGGCTGGCATCCCGGCTCTGTCACCTGGAGCTGAGTAACCCTGGCAAGTCACCTGACCTCTTGGAGGCTGTGTCCTTGCGGGAAATGAGGAGATACGAATAGTACCCACTTTTCAGGGGTGTTAAGGGCACATGATAAGCCAGCACAGGCGGCATGTCTGACCAACTGTCTGGCACATAGTGGGCCTTCAATAAAGGTCAGCTAGTGTTACTATTTGATGCCATTTTCACTCCACCAGCCTGAAATCTTGACACCATCTGGCTTTTCCAAGTGGTTCCACCTTCAGCCACAGCTGACCCTGGTGGAGGCTGTGTCTGCTGAGTTTTTGGTGGCGCCACAAAGCTGGCTATGGGTTTTATTCAGGACTGGGCTGTTTCGCCCACTCTGTGGTGGTTTGGGGGTCTGGGGAAGGTCTCCTTGCACAGACATTGCCTTCAGCTACCCCAGCCAGTGGCCCCCAGCCAACCACAGGCAGGTGGAATGAGGCCCCCTGGGAAAGAAAAAGAGAGAGTCTCTGGGGCCTGGCCTTTTTGGGTTCCATTCCCATTAAAACAGAAACAGGTTTGCAAAGCCAACAAAAAACCCTGGCCCGTCAGACAGCAGCCATCAGATTAAGGAGGATTTATGGTGTGTGTGACTCCCAGGGTGGAGTCAGGGTTCTGGCTGGGAGATAACATCGCAGAGGCACACCCCCACCGGCAGGGCCCCTCAGGCCCCCTGAACAGGGTGGGACGGGTAGGCCACCGGCATGCCAAGGTTCCCTCCTGTGGGAAATCAGAACTCCTGTGGGGACAGGAGCCTAGAGGGGGTCTGCCATGGTGGGCGGGGTCCACAGGCAGCTTACCGCATTCCTGAGCCCCTTCAGGTCTGGGGTCTTCAACATGAGCGCGTCAAACACCTCCTCAGTCTCCCTCCGCACATACAGCAGAACTGAAAAGCAAGGGGCAGCTTGAGTGCAAGGAAGATAATGTGAACAGGATCATCTCAGGGGCTGGGGAATCTGAAAACGTTACTCAACGATTGACTTCTGCTGAGGGTCTGTGCCCAGCTGGGAGGCCCTTCGGCCGGCTCTGCAGATTCCCATGCACCTTCTTAAGCTGTGCTGATGTGGGGGTGTCTGAACCCCTGCTCTACTACCTGCCAGCCAGGTGACCTTGCAAACGTGATTTTAACATCACGGAGCCTCATTTTATTTGTATGTAAAATGGAGGCTCTGTCCGCTGTTGCGTAGAGTCATTGTGGGAATTGATGGCGGTGTCTGGAAACACGAGGTGCCACGCAAAGCTCAATTCATGGCTGCTGGAAGCTTTTGAGCTTAGCTGCCAGTTGGTTTCTTCCTGATGGTCAGCTACAGCCCCCAGAGGTTTGGGCTTGTTCCCCACCCCGAGGAAGTCACAGATTTAGAGGGTCAAAGCAAGAAAGCCAGACATCAAAACCCCACCCTTCTCCCACTCCCCATTAGAAAAAGTGGGAGAAGGGGACTTGCCCAGAGTAACGAGCCTGTTGACTATGCCAGCTGCCCAAGATGCCCACATCCACACCAGGTCAGGAGACAGAAGCCACCAGTCCTGTGGTGGTCTCTCCAAGTGGCCTGAGGTGCCCTCCTTACCCCCGCCCCCCAGTCTTGACCTAAACCTAGCTCCAAGGGGTAAGGCAGCGCCTCGTGCCCCCCCACGGAGGCTTTGGGAAAGCCCATGAGGGAGGTGGGAGCTGGGGTGGGCTCGGTGAGTAAATGAGGAGGGCGGGAGGTCACCTCTCTGAAGGTCGTCTTCCTTGGCCTGCTTGGAGGGCAGAGGCTCAAACTCCTCAACGAAGGGTGAGCAGGTGCGCTTCAGAGGCAGCCTGTGGGGATGGCAGTGGGGGAGCTCGTGAGGAACTCGGGGACCCCTAGAGGCTGAAGGACCCTGCTGGGCCTCCAGGGGTCCTAGAAATGGGGAAGAAAACACAAGGGTGGACGCAAAGCAGAGGGACAGTGGGGGTAAAGCAGCAGGTCTGGAGTTGGACTGCCTGGGTTGGAATCCCAGCCCTGCCACGCACTAGCTGTGTGACCTGGGCGAGTCCCTTAGCCCATCAGTGACCCCCTTAGCCCATCAGTGACCCCATGTATAAAATGGGATGATGAGAAAGCAATGACAGCAATACTTCATAGAGTGGTGTGAGGCCACAGGAGACCATGCTCACTGCGCTTAGTACACTGTGACTCACAGGAGGGCCTCAATAAATGTGGACTCATCGTCATCATCATCGTTCGTTTTTAAAAGAAGTCAGGTCAGATGTGAGGCAGTGGGGGGTGGAAGGACTGTGGGCTTTGGAGTAAGACAGGCTTGGGTTCCAGTCCTGCTGCTGTGACTTTAACAGCTGTGTGACTATAAGGCACTTCACTTCTCTGAGCCTCAGTTTCCTCATCCATAAAGTGGGGCAGTAACCCTGCTTGCCTAACTCTGAGGCTATTGTGAGGTGACAAGTGACATAATTTGGGGTGAAAGCACCATGTGAAAAGTACATTTGTTCATAGGGAAGAAACTGATCATAACAGCAAATGATCTTCATAAAGTGCTTTCCCACTTACGAAGATTCCATATCCACACCACCCTCCTCACCCTCTCGAGGCTGTTTTCCTCATCTGACAAATGTGTAGGCTGAGGCTCAGAGAGGTGAAGGGACTGCTCAGGGCACTAAGGCTGTGGCTGACAGAGGGAAGGACACGAAGGCCCTTCCTAGGCCAAAGTGTCAAGGGGTGCCGGCCCCAGCTAGGCCCCCCAGTGGGTGTGTGTTGGGGAAGGAGATGGAGGGTTTTCATCCCCTAAGCCTCTAGCACAGCTTCCCTCTTCTCTCTGAATCTGCACCACCACAGACTCTTTTCCTTTCTCTTTTTACAAGCAGGTGTCTCGCCAGAGATTCGCCAATTTTTCACATAAAACAAACCCATAAAAACCCAGGCAGTTTCAGTGAGAAAGGAGCGTGGATCTAGCTTGGGGGCTGGGGACAGAAGCTGGTGGCTTCCTCCTCTGGCCCCATGCCCTAGCTTGCAAGGAACAGGGAGAAAAGCAGGCTGGGGGCAATGGGCATGGTACAGTGGGCATGGTACATAGGGCACAGGTGTGGAGGGGGCACAGGTGTGGAGGGATCACAGGTGTGGAGGGGGCACAGGTGTGGAGGGGTCACAGGTGTGGAGGGGTCACAGGTGTGGAGGGATCACAGGTGTGGAGGGGGCACAGGTGTGGAGGGATCACAGGTGTGGAGGGGGCACAGGTGTGGAGGGATCACAGGTGTGGAGGGATCACAGGTGTGGAGGGATCACAGGTGTGGAGGGGGCACAGGTGTGGAGGGGGCACAGGTGTGGAGGGATCACAGGTGTGGAGGGGCACAGGTGTGGAGGGGCACAGGTGGGGGGGCACAGGTGAGGGGGCACAGGTGTGGAGGGGTCACAGGTGTGGAGGGGGCACAGGTGTGGCGGGGGCACAGGTGTGGGGGCACAGGTGTGGCGGGGGCACAGGTGTGGAGGGGGCACAGGTGTGGAGGGGGCACAGGTGTGGAGGGGGCACAGGTGTGGAGGGATCACAGGTGTGGAGGGATCACAGGTGTGGCGGGCGCACAGGTGTGGAGGGGGCACAGGTGTGGAGGGGGCACAGGTGTGGAGGGGGCACAGGTGTGGCAGGGGCACAGGTGTGGAGGGGGCACAGGTGTGGCGGGGGCACAGGTGTGGCGGGGGCACAGGTGTGGAGGGGGCACAGGTGTGGAGGGGGCACAGGTGTGGAGGGGGCACAGGTGTGGAGGGAGGCGTGTGGTTGCTGCTCTCTATACCTGTTGGAGCTGCTGGGTCCTGCCGAGGGGGCGGCCTGCAATGAAGCAAAAAAGACATTTTCCATCACACGCAGGAAATTGAGAGGGGCGCCGGCTGCTGGAGGCTCTCTGGGAGGAATAGTTTTGGTGGGAGGTGGGGAGAATACTGTTACAATGTCTTTCTAGCCCATTCTGCTCAGACAAGTGCCCTTAAGTGACCTGAGATGTTGAGTGGAAAGGAATCACCCAGCCTGAGCTGGATGGGGTCAGGGACTCAATGAACACACAGGAGGTGCTAAAGCCATGTTGTCAGAGCAGAGTCGCACTGAGCCCCACCTGGGCCCCTGCATGCCCGGAAGGGCTGGGAATGGCAGATGGTCCTGCGGCCAGTAACTAGGCAGTTGGAGCTGAGGGCCAAGGGAGCAAGGGGAAGAGGCTTTTTTTTTTTTTTTTTTTTTTTGGCTGGCAGGGAAGAGTCCCCCAGGCTGAAGTGCAGTCCCACCATCACAGCTCACTGCAGCCTCGACCTCCTGGGCTGAAGCAATCCTGCGGCCTCAGCCTCCCAAGTAGCTGGGATTACAGGCGTGTGCCACTAAGCCTGGCCAGAGGCCCTCTTCTTGGACCCTACAGTGTGCCTGGCACTGTACAGTCTGGGGCAGGCATCACCCAGTCTTGTGAGGTAAGAAGCCGAGGCCTGGAGAGAGCAGAGAGCCTGTCGAGATGGCATGCGTGGCAGGAGGCAGTGTTGGGGTTCAAACTCAGGCTCTCTGTTGGCTATTGCCCTGGGCTCCCCCTCTCCCAGGCTCAGGTGCGGAGACTGGCCCGCCCTCAACCCCCACAGGTTGACTGTCAACCTAGCCACAGGGGCCTTCACCCTGAGTGGTCATCTCCTTACTGAGGGCCTCTAGTTGGTGAGAGTGAAGAGAGCCAAGAGAGAACAGGTTCACATAGCCGCCTGTGCTGCGGGGCCACAGTGCTGCTCCCAAGGTGGCAGAGAGAGGGACACAGACAGTGCTCTGTGCCTGTGCCAAGCTCTGTCAGCACTGGCCGCTCTTCTCAGCGCCACTGTCTACACCTCATTGTCCTAAGTCAATACACTAAACATGCCTTGTACACCGAGGTCCATTTGTGTAAATATTCCTGAAGAAACGGTGCACAGCTGTACCCTTAAAGGAAGGAAGTGCTCAGACTCTCCAGTATGGAAGCGCACTAGGAGACAGGCTGTGGGGTCTTGACCCTGCCATTGAATTGTTGTGGGACCGTGCCTCGATAAAGGGGTAGGTGCAGTCTCTTGGAGGACAGCTGTAACAGGGAGCCCAACCCACTCCTGGCTGCCAGGCGCTCAGTCCCAGCTGCTTGAGAGGCGGAGCAGCTAGTGGGGAAAGGTGTGGATTCTGAACAGGTGCCTCAGTCCAGATCCTGGCTCTGCCACTTACTAGCTGTGCAATCTCAGGAGGTTTCTTAACTTCTCTGTGCCTCCATTTCTACCCCACAGATCCAGGGAGACATTATTATTGACTTCCCAGGGCTATAGAGAAGGGTAAGGACGGTGATGCCTGGGAAGTGCCCAGGGCCGCACCTGGCACACAGTGAGCACCGAGTGCTGCTGTGAGAATTCCATGGGGCCACAATCAAATTCGGAGTCAGATATCAGAAGCCTCCTCTTTGTGTGCCCTAAGCATGAACGTTTTAATGGTTACGAAATCTGTTTTTTCATAACATTCTTCTCTTCAATACAATAGGTCACTGAAGCTATAGGACCATGTATACATGTTTAAACCCCTGTGATTCAATAAAGGTCTTGAAACTGGCTGAGTGGCAGGCTGCTCCCCACTGGTCTGTGCTTAGGCAGGCCCCACCCAGGAGCCAGGACCCTCTCTTGGCTCCTCCCGGAGACCCCAGCCCTGGCCTCACCCCTCCAGAGCGCTGCAGGCTGGAGAAGTGCACACTGGGGATGAACAGCACAGGTGGCGTCTCCAGGTCGGTCTCTGGCCGAAGGTAGGTCGTCTCATTGCCCCTGAAGCCTGACAGCAGGCAGCCCTTGACGCCTGATGGGAGAAGGAAGCCCATGTGCCCCGAGGTCCCTCCACTCAGGTCCCTCCCACCTCTAGTCTCCTTCTTCCCTTCACACCAGCCCAGCCCACCCAGGCCTTGGATCCCCACTGACCACTGTTGCTGGAGTCAGGGCACTTGACCTTCCTCCGGAACTGCTTCCGCTCGTCATCACGCATCTTCCTCTCAGCTCCCTGCAGGCGAGAAGGAGAGGGGGTCACCAAGGGCCTGGGAGGGGCTAGCTACTTTCACAACTGCTGCTTTGCATCTTAAATATGGGCCAGGCTTCTGGTCCTTCTTTTTTCCAGAACAAGACCAGGAAATGGGAAGGTACCAGCACTTACCTGGCCCAGCCTGGCCAGTGGGGCCTGGCCCTGTTTGCCTGAGGTCAGTACAGGCCATGAGAGAGGCAGACAGACAGAAGACAGAAAAGAAGAAACTCAGAGAGACAGAGAGATAGAGGAGTGGGGGTGGAGGAGGAGAGAGGAAGGAGGAGAAGGGACAGAAAAACAGAGAGAGACAGACAACCCAGAGAGGCTAGGAGGGTGCACGGGTCAGGGCTTGGCCCTTCTACCTCCCCGGGACCCAGTATAGGGTCTGCCCAGTCCAGCCACCTTGTCACAGAAGATCTTGATCTGGCAGACAGCGCGGTGTACCAGGCGCTCAGTGCCCAAGCCACAGTCATAGGTGTCAATCTGCAGGTTCAGGGGGACACCCTTCACCCCCTTTTGTGAGGAAAAGTCTGTGCTCAGACAGTTTACGCCGATGAACACCTGGAGACAGAGGGGGCCGCTGGGTAAGTGGCCTGCCCAGGTGGCCAGCCCCACCGTCCCACAGTGAACCTGTATTTCTAGCCTTCTGTGTGCCCGCTGCTCATGCTCAAGCCTCACTGGGCCCCTAGAAGGCAAACATCAGCACTCCTCTTTCACAGATAGGGAAGCTGATGCTCAGGGAGGTGAGGCAACTTTCCCGAGGTGACACGGGCAGTGTGTGGTGCAGCAGGGGTTTGAACCCAGACTCACAGCCCAGGCTCTTCGCCGCTGTTGGTACAGTTTCCGCTAGACTGCCAAGGGCAGCCCAAGAGGTGGAGACTGGGGGGGATGTCAAGAGTCCTATAGGAGCTTAAGATCCAGAGCCTCATTTTTCTGCAACTCAGGACAAGGAGGTGGAAAAGGGCTGACTCCCCTGTCCCCAGCACAAGGAGACCACTTTCCTGCTGGCCCAGAGACACAGCCCCTCTCCACCCCAACCACCCACTCCAGCCGTAGCAGGACCCTCTAGTGAGAGGTTCTTTCAGCTGATTTGATCCCACCCCACATACAGCAAGGGAGCGTCCTAGTCACCCCATCTTACAGCCAGGGAAATAGACGCTTTGAGCAGGGCTATAATTGTTGCCGTTCCCCTAGGGAGTCAGACATGGGGCATAACAAAGTGAGCCTGGAGGTGGGGCCGCCCACACCTGCCGCGGGAAGCTGGGCTTTGCCGCTCACTAGCCATGTATGGCTTCGGACAAATCCTTTCCCCTCACTGAGCCTCGGTTTCCTTGTCTGCAGAATGAGGATAATGAAACCTATCTTGTGTGGCTGTGGGGGGTGTAGGCTTGATATGTTGTAACCGTTGCCATGAGGGACAGCTGGAAGTCTCATCCCAAAGCCTACGCCCAACTAATGGTCGCCTGGGGTCAGTCTCAGCTGGGCAAACCCTGGCAAGGTCACCTGGTGATTGTCCTTCTCTGGGGCTCCGTGGGAACCCCGGTCCCCCCACAGCAGGCTGGCCCCTGGTCTTTGGAACATTTCCTTTGGAAATGACCCTGACCCAAACAGGATGTGGGGGTGTGTGTCTGAGCAGACCCCCTTCTTTCCCTGGCTGTTCGGAGCAGGCCCCCAGGCATATGCCAGACATACCTCCCCCTCAGCCAGCTCTGCCCTCATGCAGCCCCCGCCCAGCTCGCACCTGAGAAAGACCCAAGCCTGGGGGCTTAAGAGGCTGTGAGAAAATCCCCACCGAAACCCATCTCTCCCTTCCCACGAAACTCCCCACTCCCTGAACCCGAGGCCCCAGCTCCTCCTCCAGCCCGGTGCCTGTCTGAATAATAATAATCCCTGCCTTTGTGCTCCCTTTGTGTCTTATGAGCTCCTACACATCCATCTTCTCCAGGCAGCCTGGCCATCCCTGGAGGCAGGTGGGGAGGCAGGGGTTAGCTCCCCAGCCTCTCCAGGCCAGAAATGCCCCTGAGATGAGCTGGACCTGACCCTGCTGAGTGAGGTAAGCCTGGTCCAGGGAGGGGAAGGGACAGGCCGAAGGTGCTCAGCTCCCGACTCCCACACTAGTGCCTCTCCACCATGCCGGTTCTCTAAACAGCAAACCAAGACACAGCGAGGCCCATGAGCACACGACAAGCCCACGGCTGGGCTCAAGCACTAAGGCTGGAAGAATCTTAACGGCTTAACTACTGGCATGAAAACGTCACCAGAGGCTCCATCTCTCAGGCCTCTCTGGTTTGTAGACATGCATCGTCTTGTGGGATCTGCACTCCGATCCTAGCAGGCAGGTTACTGTTCTCATTTTTACAGGCTCAGAGAAGTGAGATAACTGGGATTTGAGCCCTCATTCACCAGACTCCTTCGCATTTCTCCTGCATGTGACATTCTGTGCTGGCCAAGAAGTCAGGAAACCTGGGTGCCCCCAGTGGCTTGCTGTGTGACCATGCAAAAGGCTCAGTTTTCCCATCTAGTAAATGGGCGGACTGGAGTAATATCAACAGTTGCCACTTTTGGGCCAGGTGTGTGCTCTACCTTTTACTTATCTCACCTGCTCCTCACTACAACCTACCAGTTGGTGCTATGATGCCACTCCTATTTTATAGTCAAAACAACTGAGGCTCAGAGGGACTAAGGCACTGGTCCAAAGTCACACTTTGGACCAATAGGTGGAAGGGTGGGATGCGGAGCCAGCCTGCCTGGCCCCAAAGCCCAAGCTTCCACACCACACTGCATCCTGCCTCCTCCATGGGTGTCCTCATCGGAGCAAATGCCACTATCCTAGGTGCAAGAAAGCCTCTACCCCAGAATAGGGACTTCCGGGCAGCCCAGTCCCATCCCAGCCACTGCCCTCAGCACTGACCTTGGCCTCTTCATTCACGTTCCACACAAAGGACAGCGCATTATAGGCCACCTCCTCAATGTGCTCCACAGTGTTGAAGTTTTCTTTGCAGTCAGCTGAAACCACAGGAGACCAGAAGGAGAATCAGGAAGGAAGGGATCTGGGGCCACTTGAGGAGGGAGGCATTAAAAACCGGCCCTCACTCGGCTGGGCGCGGTGGCTCACGCCTGTAATCCCAGCACTTTGGGATGCCGAGGCGGGCGGATCACAAGGTCAGGAGATGGAGACCATCCTGGCTAACACGGTGAAACCTGTTTCTACTAAAAATACAAAAAATTAGCCAGGCATGGTGGCAGGTGCCTGTAGTCTCAGCTACTCGGGAGGCTGAGGCAGGAGAATGGCATAAGTAAACCTGGGAGGCGGAGGTTGCAGTGAGCCGAGATCGCGCCACTGCACTCTAGCCTGGGCTACAGAGCGAGACTCCGTCTCAAAAAAAAAAAAAAAAACAAAAACAAAAAACTGGGCCTCACTCTTGGCAGGGGCATGCATTCTCTCCCCCAAGAACCACACTTCAATCCAGGGAGGAAAAGGGATTCCTGTGCCCTGGATTACAGATGGGAAAACAGGTCCAGCCTGAGAAGCAGATCTGCCCAAAGCCCCAGAGGGAATCCCAAGCTTTGCCAAATAGGCTCGTCATGTTGGGGGTGGAGGTTATACTTTTCACCAGGGCTGTGATTTGGGACTTCTCCCAGATGAAGCAGCAGCAGCAGTACGGTAATAACAACAGTAATAGGGGGAGTAAGAGCAATAGCAAAAGTAGTAGGACTAGCAAGTACCATTTCTTCAACACTTACAATATGCTAAGCCCTCAGTTCATCCTCACAACTATGCTTTGAGTATTCAGTTTATATATCAGGAAAACGAAGCTCAGAGAGGTTTGGTTACTTGGCTAAGGTCACTCGGCTAATAAAAGGCAGAGTAGGGGCTGGAGCTCAGATCCGTCTGGCTCCTGAACCCATGCTCCTCACTACTCTGCTATCCAGCCTCGCGGACAAGTCATTAAACAGTTCCCTATGTGTATCGTGTTCCCCAGGGCACATAGCTCCAAAGCTGAAATCAGCACTGCAAGCAGGCAAGGCAGCTGGCCTCAGCCCATTTGAGAGTTGAACAAACTGAGGCTCAGGAAGGTGAGGTGACATAGGTCACATAGCCAGGAAGGGAGTAAGGGAGCCAGAAGCTGAAGAGTTGAGGAGGGCGGGCTGTGCCTCCCACTTGTTTCAGGGCTAAGGATGGGGACCAGGTGGCACCCACAGAGAGCCTTTCCTCCTCCCAGCTCCTAAAAGCTGAAAGTCCTGTGCTGTGCCTCAGGCCTTCCGAACCTGCCGCCTGTACCTTATCTTGTGCATTTGTGTCTTCATCAGCCTCCTGATGGAGACAAACAGGCCAGCATCTCAGGGGCCTATTTATCTCACACTGCTAGGGTCCCCAGGGCCCTGTTTATCCCAAAGCAATACAGAAAAGACGCCACAGCTTCTAGTCAACAGATGCAAATCCTTGCAAATCCCACAGTGTTTGACCTGGAGACAGAGGTCAGAGCCGGGTAGGGAAACAGGGGTAAGCAAGAAAAAGGCTTGATTGGTGCGGGGGTGGGGAGAGAGAGAGGAGCTGGAATGGAGGCTTGAGAAGGCTCTCACCCACGTCAATGACCCGCTGCTTGGCAGTGGGTTGCCGGGAATGCCAGTGCTTCCAGAAGCGCAGCTGCTCTACTGGGACCTTCTCATTGCCGAAGACAACCATCACCACACTCTGCAAGCACAGTTGGTCACGGTCACTCCCGGCCTCTTCCTAGAGCCTGGGTCCAGTGGCCTGCCCTTTTGCCTCAGTTTCCCCAACCCTGTGGCAATGGGCTATTATCAAACAGCCTTTCCCCAGGGTCCGTGGCTAGCCCAAGGAGGAGGTATGTCTTGCCCCATTCCGCCCCTTCCGAAGCTGCTCCAGGCCAACGCACCTTGACTTTGTTGGAGGACAAGGCAAGGCCTTTGCCACCTGCTGGGGTCCGCAGGGTGACGGGGTAGAACTGGCCTTTGTTGAGGTAGGCCATGGGTGACTCGCCTGACTTGATGTGGATGGCTTTGGGGGAGCCCAGGGTGTATTCAAAGTCACTGCAGGGAGGAGGGAGAGGACAGTGAGGCTGGGCTCCCAGGCAGGAAGTCTCCTAGAGGGCAGTGGGGCAGGAAGCCTGAGGCTATGTTACAGACTTGCTGTTTGACCTTGGAAAATAACTTTACTTCCTTGGGATCCAGTTTCCTCAATTTGGGGGTTCTATTTAATGGCTTTGTTGAGCCACAGTCCTGCTGAATAATGAGGGCCCAGTGAAAATTAGAGAGAACCCTGAGGGGTGATGAAACCAGGGAAAACTAAGGATAAAAGAACCTCAGTTTTCTGATAAGGTGCAAGTTCTGAGCTCCCTATCACAGCCCAGGGACAGGATGTGGGAATCATTCTGTCTCCCTCTATCTATCTGCCTTCATCCCCCACTTCTCATTAATTGATTGTGCCTGCTATGCTCTGGGGACAGTGTGGGGCTCTGTCTGCAGCCTCCTGCCCACTGCCCAGGTGTCTGAGGGTCCAGGGAGACCAAGTTACCTTTTGAGGCTGGGGTAGTCCTCTGGACATGGGGGTTCCGGGGAGGTTTTCAGGATATCTGGGAAGAGCATCGACTGCAGAGAAACACAGCCCCAAGAGAATAAATGATCACATTCACTCTGGGAAGCCTCAGCCCAGGGCTGTGCATTACACAGTGTACAACTTGGACAATAGTACATGGCAATCCCGTCTAAGCTCTAGGATGCTTTCCCCCATGGATTCCAAAGCCCTGATCTGTTCACTATCTTCTCTCCTTCTGTACATGCACACACATATCCATGCTATATGGGAGCGGGGATGGGCCCTCACCTCCTGTGGGTCTTCTTTGAAGGTGCTGTCTGGCTGCCAGCGCTGTGTGGGCGGCACCCCATGAATGCTCTCAAACAAGGAATTGAGGGAGCCATTATCATACATATCACTGGTGGGCAACAGGTAGCTGTCCACAGAGCTGGCCTCCAGCTTGCTGGGGCCTGCAGGGAGGGGAGCTGCCTTGCCAGGGGTGGGCAAGGCCCCCTCCAAGCTCATCAGGTTATTCTTCTTGAGCAAATCTGGGTACTCTGGGGTTCCAGACACGTTCTCTGTCAGGAATTTCATGAGGTGTGTGGGGCTTTCAAGGGGGGTGAGGTCCGTCTCATATTCCATGCCATGGTAGTACCTGGGGAGAAAGAAAAGGGGCTGAGTGTACTTCTCTCTGGGGGTAGAGGGGGTCTTTGGCTAGAGTGGAAGGCAACTGACATGCTGGCCTTTGATCCAGTGTAAAGTTTAGGCCCATCCAACATGCACAAAATAAGACACTGTAGCAGCCCAACTGGCCACACGGATGAGCAGGGAGGTGCTGAGAATGGAACCAAGTACAGGCTCAGGGTTAAGGGAGCAACATCTGGTTTATCCACTACAGTACTTATTAAAAAAAAAAAAAACCCTGAAAGTTTAATCATTTATTTTTAGCAAAAGTCAAATGTCTCAGTGTCAAAACATCCCTACTTCAAAACAACTGTATTACGTCAACCCTAGTGGGGTGTGTACAAAGTGGGGAGGGTGGGAGAAACATGTATCTGTGAGTACAGTTAACAAATGTTTAGAAAAAGGTCTGGAAGGATGTACCCCAAACTGTTAAGCGGGAGAGGGGTACAGGATTATAGGAATTTTTTTTTACTTTATACATTTCTGAAGAGTTTGAATCTTTTACAAGAGACTGGTGTTGCTTTTGTAATCAGAAGACCTAGTGATATTTTTAAAAATTAGTTTTGAGTGGCAGGGCACGGTGGCTCACGCCTGTAATCCCAGCTCTTAGGGAGGCCAAGGCGGGCAGATCACGAGGTCAGGAGATCAAGACCATCCTGGCTAATATGGTGAAACCCCGTCTCTACTAAAAATACAAAATATTAGGCGGGCGAGGTGGCGGGTGCCTGTAGTCCCAGCTGCTCGGGAGGCTGAGGCAGGAGAATGACGTGAACCCGGGAGGCGGAGCTTGCAGAGCCAAGACCGCGCCACTGCACTCCAGCCTGGGTGACAGAGCAAGATTCCGTCTCAAAAAAAAAAAAAAAAAAAATTAGTTTTGAGAAAGGTCCCCATGTACCCAAACCCACTGTTCCTGGCAGTGGAGGGGACTGGCCCTGAGCCAGCTGCAGGCCCAGGCTGGGTTATGAGATGAGCTGCAATGCCTGTTTGAGTTTTTCAAAAGGCTTCCCAGCAGAGGCCCTACAGGGTCATTTGTGAGAAGTCACCTGATTGGCCAGGAAGGAGAAAGTGGAGAAAGAGGGGCAAGGTCTTTCCAGTGCCTATCTAGTCTTAAGCATGGCCTGGGCAGCTTTCTAAAGGAAAGGAACGTCAATGCCCTGGGGCACTAATGCCAGGGGAAGAAGTATGGGAACCCAGATGTCCCTCCCCCAACACAGGTCACCCTCCCCCAACACAGGTCTCCCTTCCCCAGAGGCTGTGGGGCTGCAGGGGAGAGGGTTTTGAAGCTGAGAAAGAAAAGCTGCCCCCAGGGCTTTTCTACTACTAAGGCTTTGAAGTTTGTTTTCAGTAAACTCCAGCCCACATGGCCTATAGGCATCTGGGGTGCGTGTGTGTGTGTGTGTGTGTGTGTGTGTGTGTGTGTGTGTGTGTGTGTTTTCAAGCTGAGTTTCATTAGGACTTTCAAGAGCCCTAGGCTCTGCCTTCACTGGCGCCTTCCAAAATATTTAAAAATATCTTTAGTAAGTACATTGGTATAAAGACAAATATAATCCAAGCTGGATTATATTGATTTT
The DNA here is from genome assembly GCF_006542625.1 of Nomascus leucogenys. Classification (NCBI taxonomy): domain Eukaryota; kingdom Metazoa; phylum Chordata; class Mammalia; order Primates; family Hylobatidae; genus Nomascus; species Nomascus leucogenys. The sequence goes on along the minus strand of NC_044404.1, from coordinate 24,311,831 downwards.
TTTTCTTTTAATTTTAAAAGAAATGAAAACAGTATCATGGATCCCAAAATGTGTTGTGGGCCCTCAGCACCGTGCCTCCTGTGCCTAATGGATAAGTCAAACCTGTGTGGAAGAGGCCCCCGGTGGAGGTGGGGAAGGGCAAAGAGGCAGAGGGTGTTGGCAAGCCTCACCTCTTTCCTTGGTCATTCCTGCCCCCAGTGCTGGAGGACAATATCCGCTTCTCCTTGGGACCCTGAGAGGAGAGACAGGAAGGATTTATGCATGGCTAAGCTTCTGCTGGTAGGAGCCTCAACCCCCTTCTGCAGCTTTGGCCAGGCAGGGGAGTAATTGGTGATATGGTTCAGCTGTGTCCCCACCCAACTCTCATCTTGAATTGGCGTTCCCATAATCCCATGGGAGTGGGAGGTAATTGAATGATGGGGGCAGTTACTCCCATGCTGCTGTTCTCGTGATAGTGAGTTCTCGTCGTATCTGCTGATTTTATAAGAAGGCTTTCTCCCTTTCGCTCGGGACTTTTCCTCGCTGCCGCCACATGAAGAAGGATGTGTTTGCTTCCCCTTCCTCCATGATTGTAAGTTTCCTGAGGCCTCCCTGGCCATGCTGAACTGTGAGTCAATTAAACCTCTTTCCTTTAAAAATTACCCAGTCCCAGGTATGTCTTTATTAGCAGCGTGAGAACAGACTAATACACTTGCTCGCTAGAAAACCCTCCAGTCCTTCCCACTGGCTGGAGCTCTAGCTATGATTAGTCTGAGCCCCAAGTCAGGGAGTGGGAAGAAGAACCTCAAGCTTGATAGTTAAGGAGCATGAAATTTGGAGTCAGGCAGGCCTGGCATAAGTCCTAGAAATGCCACCTGAAAGTGCACTGTGACTTTGGATAAATGACTACGCCTCTCTGAGACTCAGTTTCTTCATATGTCAAGTGAGTGGTTATAATACCTACTTAAAAGGGATTATGAATATTTGTCAATAAAAAATGCTTTTTTAATAGAGTACTTCGTATGGGCCTTGCACTAAGTGCCTTCTCATCTCTTAATCCTCACAATCACTCTGAGATGTCTACTAGTATCATATGGATGAGGAAATGGGGGCCCAGAGAGATTCTATTGTCTTAGTACTTACGAGCATAGACTCTGAATCCAGATTTCTTGGGTTCAGTTCCTAGACCTACCACATACTAGCTGTTTGACCTTACACAAGTCCCTTAACCTCTCCGTTCCTCATATCCTCATCTGTACAGAGATTATAATATAATACCAACCTCAGAGGTCACTTTGAACACTCAGAATAGCACCTATCACATGGAGAGCACTATATAAACGTGACCTTTCACGAGTATAATTATAATATTGTTATGTCTTAGAACATTCTAATTCATTTGTCTCTAAGGCTGATATAGCTAGAACCAGGACCCCAACCCAGCATAGCCTCCAAAGCCCATACTCTTTTTTTTTTTTTTTTTTTTTTTTTGAGACGGAGTCTTTCTCTGTCCCCCAGGCTGGAGTGCAGTGGCGTGATCTCGGCTCACTGCAAGCTCCACCTCCCGGGTTCACGCCATTCTCCTGCCTCAGCCCCCCGAGTAGCTGGGACTACAGGCGCCCACCACCACGCCCAGCTAATTTTTTGTATTTTTAGTAGAGACGGGGTTTCACCGTGTTAGCCAGGATGGTCTCGATCTCCTGACCTCGTGATCCGCCCGCCTCGGCCTCCCAAAGTGCTGGGATTATAGGCTTGAGCCACCGCGCCCGGCCAAAGCCCGTACTCTTAATCACACCCCATGAGAGTATGAAGGAAGGTGCCTGACACAGTGGTGGACATTCAAGAAGAAATGGTAAGCAGTTGCCTTTAGCGCTATATTACCCAAAGCCACATTTGTGGCAGGACTAGGTCTCAAATTCCCGACTTGGTGCTCCTTCCACACCATCAGACCATGTCATCACTGTCCAGGGGGCTGTTCCGAATCCAGGGTGCTCTGGAATGGGGAGGCCAGGGCAGGTGTATCTCACTGAGACACTGTACTTCGCTAAAACCAGTATTATCAGTGTCACCTTCAGAGCCTCTCTTCTGCCATCCTGGCCCTGGAATGGCTTCTTGCCAAGGGGACAAGGAGTTGGATTGTATTTTATGGTCCATTCTCAACCTATAAATCCCAGGCTGCCGTTTGAACCTAGATCTAGAATTCTGGCTCCCACCATGGCCCCAAGCCGAGGCAGCCATTCAAACTCCTCTTCCATCGACCTGGGCCAAACACTCTCTGGATGCTACCAGTGTGCTGGGGAAGAGGGAGGTAGGGTAACCAGACCACTCCAGAAGGAGAACCAAAGCCAGGGGATAGTTTTGGGCCTTCTCCTATCTGGAACCCACTTGGCCTCTGAGTTCACACAAAGAATTTGCCTTTATTCTTGAGGTAGAGTGGATAAAATACTTCTTGGGCTAGTAAGTTTGAGGTCTTATGTACAAGGTAGCTTTAAATCTTCAAGTTTCTCAATAATTGGCTAGCTGTGTGCCGCCATCCCCCAATCTAGGAAAGTTTCCTGGAGCAGTTACCCAGCCCAGGGACAGCAAGTCAGTTTGCTGTCTTGTGACAATTCAGACAGATGGGTAGGGCCCACCTGGATTACTACATTGACAAAGATTCTGCAGCCTCCTGTACCTTTCATGAGAACGCAGGCTACAATCCATTAGCAATGTCTGGCACATGGACTGGAGGTGGGAGGGGGGTTGTGCCATGTGTTATACCCTCGTGATTCCTGACTGGTCCAACCCCTACTTAACAGATATGGGAGGGCCTAATTCCTATTCTCAGGAGCTGACAGCCTCCCAGAAACAAGGCCAAGACCCTGGAAGTTGTTAGAGAACAGTAAAAGACATAATGGCAGCTGGAGTAGGAAAGACACTAAGACCCTCGGGAGAGGGAGATGAGGTGGCAGATGGCTTCTAAGAGAAGTGGGCCTTGGGAAGGGCCCCGAAGGAAGGGAATGGGTTAAAAAGCAGGAGGTATGCTCCAGGTGGTGGGGCTGTACCAGGTGGGTTGGGATGACAGGGAAACGTAAGATCCAAGGGACAGGGGCAGAAAGAAGATGGTGGCGTATGAGAGTGTTGCTATCATAGAATGTGCTTGGACCAGGCAAGGAGTGGGTCAGGCACTGTCCACTTGGTCAGCATGTGTCACGGACTGTGTGGCAGGCTGTATGGTGTGCTGAAGACTCAGTAATGATCCTCTAGGAGCTCAGTCTCGTGCAGAAGATGGAAGAAATAAATGTGTAAACAGCAAGCTTCTAGGCATTCTTGATGGCAGCAAAGATGACGATGGTGGTTGCTGAGGGCACCCAGACAAGAAAGCCTCCCCTCCAGTGAATGAGTGAAGTGACATTTAAGCTGAGACCCAAAGCTGAGAGTAGGGGTTAGCCATGGGAAAGGGAGGGTGCCAGGCAGAGGGAACAGCATTGTGCAAAGGCCCAGAGATGAGGGGCTGGGGTGGTCATGGTGGGCTGCTGAGCCATGAGGCCTGAAGTGAAGACACCCATTCAGTCAAAAGGGGGCATGTCCAGAGGGGGCAGACGTACCATGTAGTAATCATAGAGGAAGCTCAAGGCCGCAACGCTGTCATCATCTCCATTGACTCTCATCATGGCCTTTGTGGCAGCTGTCAACGGGTTTTCTAGGTATGTCTTCCAGGCCTCATCCTCGCTAGTGTAAGAGAATTTCTGCAAGTTGACTGGGTCGTTCTTTAGCAGCCGCACAGACCTGAAACTGAATGCAAGTAAGGAGGGTCAAATTTAGGCTATCCCAGAGGAAGCTCCATGAATGGGCAGCCACAGGCCAACGCCCAGGAATTCAGAGTTATTAGCTTTGAAAACATGAAACTGCCTCTTCTGCCACCATTAGGCAGTGTGGGGCAGCAGAATGGACACAAACTCTGGAGCTGGATCAATTCCAAATGTTGCCATGTAGAAGCTGTTGACCTGGGCCTTAGTTCCCTGTTGCACAGCATGAAGGCCGTCATCCTTATCTTCAAGACTACAGAGTGGATTCAATGAAATACTTTCATAGTGGGTACTTATTCAAAGAGAATTCGTGGAATGAATGGGAAATGCCAATGACAAGCTGCAATGTGATAAGAATAAAATTTCCAGATAACCCATCATGAGTTCTACTGAAGAAGTTGTCCTCAAGACTGTGAAAGGCACAGAAGGCTGTAGATCATTTCAAGTCTGGGAGAAAGCGTGGTCTGTGACAGAGAGAGCCGGGGTGAGGAAGCCCTTAGGCAGAACCTGGTCTGGGAAATGACATTTCAGACCAATTTTATTGTAGAGTTTTGAGCAGTTGCTCAGAAGCCAGGAGCTGGAGTTGAAGGCTGCAGGGCACACAGAGGCACGCAGGACCCGGGTACTGGTGCTGAGAAGCTTGGACAAATACAAGGTATTATCTCACTCAAGAGACAAGCCACAAGGGCTCAAAGGAAAGAGATCAGGAAAGGCTTTCTGGAGCAGGCAGACATTTTAGTTGGGGAAACTCAGCACTGGGGATTATTTCACTCAGCAATGTGGGGAAGGAGCAGGGACCTAACAGAAAAATAATGAGAATGGAAAAATAATAGCTACTCTTTACTGAACACTGACCATGCATTAGGCACTAACTAAGCACATTTCATAAATTACCATGTTACTTGAAACAACCCTGCAAGGCAGATACTATTATTATTCCTATTATACAGTGGAGGAAACTAAAGCTCAGATAAGTTGAGAGTTGTCCAAGGTCCCAGTGAGTGAGTGGCCCAGAGGGGATTCAAGCTCCTTCAGGGTGATGCAATGGTACAGAATAATGTTCTCAAACTTTAGCTGCATGAGAATGACTTGGAAGGCTTGTTAAAACACAGATCGCTTTCACAGCAGGGTGACTACAGCAAAGAACAATGTAGTGTATACTTCAGGATATCTAGAAGAGTAGATTTTTAATGTTATCATCCCAAAGAAATGATATTTAATATTTAATGTGATAAATATGGCAATTATCCTGATTTGGTCATTATACAATGTAAAGGTGCATTGAAATCTCACACTGTACTCTATAAATATGTGCAATTATTATATATCCATTATTTTAAAATTAATTTAAAAACACACAGATTGTTGGGCCCCACCCCTGGAGTGTCTGATTCACTGGCTCTGGGTGGCTGAGAATGTGCATTTCTAGCGATTTCCCTGGTGCTGCTGATTCTGGTAGTCTGGGGACCACATTTTGAAGAATCACTGGTTACTGCACATGCTCTTAACCACAAACAAAGGCATAGAAGCAGAAAAGTTCTGGTTGTGTTCAATTTAGAGCAAAGAGTGTATGAAGACGGGGTGGTCCAGGCTATGAAGAGAGAGCCCCAGAGATGAAGTGGGCACTGGCTGGTCTCCTGGTTTCCCAGTGCCTCCCTTTCTACATGAGCCAGGCAGAATCTCCCATGTTAGGGACCTAAGAACAATGCCAGCTGCCATTTACTATAATGCATATGAATGTTCTGTTCATTAGGCCGTGCTTCTTACAAGGACACTACAAGGTAAGGATCATTTGCTTCGTCTGTTAAGATGAAGGAACCTGAGTCTTGCAGAGAATGAGAAAATGTCCAAGATCATCCAGCTGGTCCATGAGACAACCAGGATATCAACTCAGCCTTACTGAGCACAAAGGCACACACTTGCCACTCAGCCACACTGCTTTTCCGTTGATGCAGGGGTGCAATCTTTATCACAGCAGAAAAATGTGTTTGTGGTAAAACTGTGGCACAGTGGCAGACTAGTGGGTGGGCAGAGACCCCTGTAATCAGGTGCACGAAGTACCCTCCTGCTGCCAGGCCACTCGGCCCATATCCTCAGACTGCAGTGGGAACAGCAGGCCAGGCCATACCTCGGCACACAGGAGGCAGCAGCTCTCCCAGCAGCTTCATCCAGGACAGTGTCTCCCATCCCACCGGACCCCAAGGTGTGAGGAGTTGGGCTCTGAGAGGAAGGGAGGGGGAGCTGTCACGCAGGAAAGAGAAATGACAGAAACTTTCCTGTTCTAGGGGTGCGGAGAGCGGGAGGCACACCCTGAGTTTCTGTTGCTATAAATCAAGGGGCCTCAAGGAGAGGTGAGAAGAGGCCCCTCCTCATTGCCTCCTGGGCCTGGGGTTTAGAGGAATTTACTGAGCAAGTCCAGGGTGGCCACCCTCACTGTCTGCCCAGCCCTGAGCTAATGGAAACTCCCAACAAGGCATGGGAAAAGCAGGGAAATGCCTGATTGATCCCACCCCCTGGGTCAACAGGGACCACCAGTGCTTAGCACTGTTCCTCATTTGTAAACAAGTCTAATAAAAGCACCCACCACATAACATCATGAGGATAATGCATCAGCATAAGAAAAATGCTTAAAACTGTGCCTGGCACAAAACAAGTATGTAATTCATGCAAGCCATCACTGTGTTCCAGGTCAGCTTGCGGCAAGACATCAAGGGGTTGCGAAGTGGTAGAAGACATGGTTACTCTGCAAGTCAGTGGCAGGTCTGGGCCTGGTGCCCCAATCTGCTGACTCTAGGGGTTGACCATTATCAGCTTTGATGCTGTGAGTTATCTTACCCGTTAAAAAAGATAAATTTTAGAAGACAACAATAAAGTGACACCGAAACAAAAGAACAGACAATGTCTGCTATTCACCTGGGTGGGTCTCCTGGCCTATAAGGTCTCCAGTCTATCCTGTTGGGATCCCAAACTCTGATTCCTTGATAAACAGCAGCTTCTGTACTTTAAACACTTACCACTGGCAAACATAGTGCCATCTGTTTTTGTGTGTCATCTCATCTACTCCACACAACAGCCCTGAGAGACAGGAATTATCATCTCCTTTTATAGAAGGGGAAATTGAGACTCAAATAGGTGACATCACCTGCTCAAGGTCACTCAGCCAGTAAGTGATGGAGGCTCAGCTTGAACTTGGAGCTGTCAGACTACACAGTACAGCAGTCAACCCCTGTGCTAGTCTCTTTTCTAGATGCCTTTCCTATTCTGGAAATTTCCCTTCTCAAAATACATTGAACTAATTCTCTGCTGCAAGGCAGAAAGGAATTTCCCACCCACACAAGGCAGGAGGAAGGTGGCAAGATGATGACTGGAAGAGTTTCTGGTCAGGGGCTGGGAGTCCCAGTGTCCTGGTTCCCATGCCTGCTCCTAGCACCAATAACCTCATGTTCTAGAACTAAGCATTTGGCTTCTAGAAAGTCTTAATGGATAAGGTTAGTATTGACTTGTGTGTTGAATCCTAAAATCCAACAACTTTTGGCTCTCTACTCTCTTAAATATTACAAATGAGGATTGAGGAGCCAGTAGGTGAGAGAGGGGGGAGAAAATAGTTGTCCCAGGAGCTGATATTGGATCAATGTTAAAAGAGTTCTAAGAAGGAGTGAGTCCTACTCATGGGTGATAGAGCCAGAAGAAAGAAGGGAAACCAGGGGACTCCCAACCTAAGAGGTCAGCTTCCCTGGGGCCTCCACAAACTCTCTGTTGGTGTCCCTGTCCAAGACTGAACTAAACTATCAGAAAGTGAAAAGGCAATGAGGGAGGAGGGAAGACCCACCATGGACAGCATGCCATCAGATCTCTACCAGACACAGCACACCAGAACCTGCAGCACCATAGAAGGAGGCAGCACCAGGGTCACAGTGTATGGATTTGTTAACTACCTGTCCTTGGGTAAGGCACTTAGCCCTTCTATTTCCTCATCTGTTAAATGGGTCTATTGAGTGTCTTCTAAGTGCCAGTGTGCCAGTCAGGGACTCTTCTGGGCACTGGGAATCAACTAAAATGAGACAGATAAGGTTCTGCCCCCATGGAACTTACAATCTAATTGGGGAAGACATACCATAAACAAGCAGGTAAATTAGTTATTTTTAGTTAGTAATAAGTGCTGTGAAGGAAATTAACATAGTAAGATAATGGAGAGTCACTAGGGGTGGTTACTTTAGAGTAGGGTTCGTCTTATGGGTTGTTCGGAGAATTAAGTACATTAAGGTAAGAAATGTGTTTAGCCTAGAGCCTGCCAGAGAATAATCGCTCAGTTAATAAAAGCCATCATCACCATCATCATCCCAGAACCTCCAAATGGGAGTAAAGGGGCTACTCTGCCTGAGGTTCTGAAATTATCATCCCCCCACAAGCCTCCTGTCTGTGAATGGGGTTCTGTTCAAAAGAAACAAAAGAGATAGTGTAATAACACCTTGCCCAACTTCCATTATCTCATAGAGCCTCCCAACATACATAATGTGTTATTATCCCTACTTTACGGACCAGGAAATATACATAGAGATGTTAGGTGACCTGTTGCAGGGTACTGGATGAGTGAAGCCAGGACTCCTAGGGTCTGGCCTGGGAACTCCATGGCTAGCACTTTTCCAAGAAGGAAAAAACCACTACTTTCCAAGAAGGGATGTAGGAGAGATTTAAAAAGCAATAAAACCTGGGTGGCATCCATCCATGTAACCATCCATCCCTCATTTTCAACAAATATTTATCAAGTAACTGCTATGTGCCAGAATCTATCCTGGGAGAAAAAGATAACAAGGTCATCCCTGCTGACACGGAGGTTGCATTTTAGTGGCAGCAAGACATACATGACCACAAAAACAAACAGTTAACATTAGATAGGTGAAGAGAGCTAAGAAGAAAAAGAAACAAGAGGACTTCTGACCTGCCTGAACCCAAGGGAGTGATGAATGTTGGTTAAGAAGAGGGGTGGAGGGGAAGAGGGAGAATGGAGATGAGTTGGGAGGACCTTGGACCTTCCAGATCAAAGGCAAGGCAAGATCAAAGGCATCAGCCCGGGACAGCTCCCAGAGCTTGTCCGCCTACTGTGTGCCAGGTGTGAGCCAGGTGCTTTGCATATGCCACCTTGTTTTAAGGAAAGCCAGCCCACTAAGGAGGAAATCCAAGATTTGATAATCCCTCACATTTGCATAGTGTTATATTTTTCAATGTGCTTCTCATACATCTGTCATCATCTCTGATCCTGCAACACCCCTGTCAGGTAGGGAGGGAAGTTATGACTGTCCTCATTTGAGGAAAAACTGAGCCATAGAGAGGGCCACCGGCTTGCCTAAGGCCACCCAGCTTGTACCTCAAGGCATCAGGCCTAGAACTGAGGTCTCTGGCTCCTAGCATCCAGAACCTTCACAGAGCGGCCTCCTCAGTCTCCCCGTCTGGCTTCTCCTCCACTTAGGAGAGAGTTGGCAACAAGATCAAGAGAGACGAGCTCAGGGCTCTACCTGATAGGCCTCACTTCTGAGGCCTCCCGTCCAGTCTGTGAGGAAGTGCAAATTGCCGGGGCCAGTGCTCTGGGAGGAGGGGATGGGACCTTTCCCCAGTTCACTGGCACTCAGCACCACAGGGGTGTGGTGCCAGCTGCTCCATGCCCAGCCAGCCTCAGCCTTCATGGCTCCAACATGCCTCATTCTGGGCACCAGGATGGTGAAAGTCTAGAGTGGTAAAGTGGGGTTTCATCCCAACAAGTCTCTTCTGACTCAAAATGCCCACTGCTTTCTGGGTGAGCTACTTAAAACCCCCAGTAAGACCAAGGAAATGCTGTCTCAGCCATCAGTTGAGAACTTTTGGTATCATTTCCTTCTGTTAGAATCCTAGCAATTTAGGATGCAGACAGACCTCAGAGATCTAGTTCCAGAGAGGCACCTGCCTAAGGACATGCAGCATACGGCAGGATGGGACTCAGTAGTTAAGCTACAGAAAAGAAAGTACTCACTCAACTTTCCAGAAGTGGGAAGAAAACCCAACACCAAAGCAGGTGGTCTCAAGCTCCACCAAAGAAGGTGTGTGGCACAGGACAGATCCAGCAGGCTAGACCCCACTTCCCTTCAGCCAGAGGAGGAAGAGTTCCAGGGGCCGCCTGAGCTGGGTGTTGACACCCAGATACTCCCAATGACTTGCTAAATCCTGCCATGAGACACCCAACCTCATTAACAGTGATCAATCACTCTCTAATCACCCACAGGGAGGCCCTGACACAACTGCTCACAGAGGAATCATTTTTCAGTCAGCCCCACACATGATGTTCCCTGGGCACGACAAGGGCGCCCCAGGGTTCTCGTGCCTGCCAGTGGCCCATCTGGTTTTCTGGGTGTACAGATTGTGAAATGTGCCTTGTCACATGGGCTGGGGGCTCATTTGGGGGCCTCAGTGGGGAAATGGCAGAGTGTAGGGCATGGCTCTGTAATGACTCCAGTTTGAATGAGGCAGTATGAACTCATCGTTACGGGAGTGGGCCCAGAGCTTTGCAGACCTGGGTTCCAGGTCCAGCTCTGCTACTTACTGGGTGACTTTAAGCAAGCAACCTGACATCTCTGTGCCTGTTTTCTTACCTGCAAAATGTGAGGCAATGAGAATGCTAAAGTCACAGAATTATGATGAGAGCTACCGTTCATTGAGGGATTACCAGGTACCAGGTGCTGGCTGACAACTTCTAGTCATTGTCTTTGTCTTTTACAACTTTGTGAAGTATTACTGTTGGAAGATGCAATGAGGTAATGCAGGTAAAGCGATCAGCATAGTGCCAGCACAGAATAATGTACTTTTATTATTATTACTAATGCTTTGTGGGGTAGCCCCCAGCAAACTGCACAATTCACAGCCTTTCTCCAGCCTATGAATCGGGATATCTCTTCCTAGCTGGCATAATCATCCTGATGCTTGGAGATTTCCACTTAAGAGGAACACGCACTACCAGCTTCATCGTCAGGACCCAGGTGGGCAAGCTGACGGTGGTCAGGCTGCAGCAGACACCTTTAGTTGCATGTAAATTATCTAGATGCCCTTTCCTAATTATAGCAGAAACTCACTTTCTTCTCTTTTAAAAATTCTTCCCTGTATGGGAATTTTTCTTTCATGCTATATTCTCCTCTTGGTGTCTTGTCTAATTTTCCTTTTCTCCCCCCCATCTATTGCTCAACTGAGGTGTGAAAGAAGTTGAAATCCACGTCTAAACCCGGGGGTGCCACATCCCTTCATTTATTCACTCACTGATTCACTCAACAAACATTCACTGAGGATTACTCTGTAAATGGCCACGTACTGGGTGCTGAGGACAAAAAAGGTGAAGGCCACTGCCATTCATGTGGCTACACTGTTCTGTCCCCTTTCAGTCCCTGCCCCTGAAAGTTCCCAGTTCTTGCTGACCTCCTGGAAAAGCCTAGCGAAATAACACCAAATAACAGTGAGATAATGTCCCTTCAAGACTTTCACTAGGTCAGTTGTTCTAACCTTTTTAGGAGGCAAAAGGAATAGAGAGAGGTAGGCAGCCAGCCAGGATTATTTGCTGCATTTTAGATAGGAAAGCTGAGTTCCAGAGAGGGGAGGGAAGACAAGAGAGGGAAAGGAAGGAACTCCATTATTTAGGAGTCAGGCCTTGTGCCTTTTTATTCTCACACATGCCTTGTGAGGTGGGTATTTTTATCATTTTACATGGGCAAAAACTGACACTTAGGTTAAGGAGCTCATCCAAGTCACCCAATCTGTAGGTGGCAGAGCTGGGCTTAAAACACAGGTGTGATCTTGGAACTAAGCTCTCAGCCTGCTGACTCAGCAACTACACTGCAGGTCAGTAGTGGATTTGGGAACCTCCTGCTTCCCAGTCCTCTGCCTGGTCTTCTAGGTCAACAGTTTTACAACTTGGACACGCATCAGAATTACCTGGAGGGCCTGTGAAAACACATAACGCTCAGCCGTACCCCCAGTTTCTGATTCAGTAGGTCTAGGGTGGGACTGAGAATTTGCATTTTTAACTAGTTCCCAGGTGATGATGATGATGATGGTCCACGGACCACAGTTTGAGAACACTGTTCTAGGTGTTCTCTTTCAAAATAATGACTCCCTCTCGTCCCCTTAACGATTCCGAAGGTAACACAGGTTTGTAAAATACAACAAACATATAAAATATGGAACCTACAGAAAAATAGGAAGAATGGAATTCATCCACATTCTTCTGCTCAGAAATAACCACTCTTAACAGTTTGGCATATCTCCTCCGTCTTCTTTTCAGAGGAAGCGGGGTGGCCTATGGCTGCTCGGCTAAGGCCCGGTTAAGATCCCAGTACTTCCGTGAGACCTCGGGCAAGTCTGAACCAAGTCTGGGTCCCCTCTTAGGCAAAACTGCATTTACACTCCCATCCCGCATTAGTTTGTTGGGAGGGTTTAAAGAAGAGCGTGTATTTACCAAGCACTCGACACAATGTCGGATGCGGAGTCAGCGCTCCATAAATGTTGGGTGTCGTTTTGGTTCTAAAATGAGAAAGCTGGATGATCCCATTTGGGTTTCAGCCCCGTTGCCCCTCTTCACTCCTCCGGTGGTTCAGTGGGAGCTCTGCCGGCCGCCTGGCTGCGGCCACTCACTGCTGGGACTGCGCGGCCTGCCCGCTCCCAGCAGCCGGCTGAGCCGCAGGACCCCCGCGCAGCCCGGGCCGCCGCCGTTAGGGTTGGCTCAAGCCTCTCGGCCCAGTCCGCCAGTTTTATAGCCCGAACTCAAAGAGGGCTTTTAACTTTTCATTCAGCAGCAGCGTAGCTCCGACTTTTAATAACACACCTCGTGCACGACAAAAATTTGCTCCTGGCAATCATGGTTTCGACCACAAAACCACAGCGGGGAGTGGTTCCTGATTAACTCTTTCAGCGCTCCAGGCAGTCTGGAGCCGGCGCTCCTGGAGATCAGATAGACCGGCGGCGGCGGCCGCGGTCAGGACTGCGACGGTTCTGGTCCCCTTCCCCCAACCGAGTCGCGTCTCTGCGAGGCTGGGGGGAGACTCCAGGCGGCAGCGGTGGGGCCCAAAGAGCACGGAGCGAGGCCGTGGGGGACGCTCCTGCCTCGGTGCCTTAGACCTACTGTGTGCCAAGCCCCTTTGCGGCGAAACTCTCCTTTACTGGGCTGTCAACGGGGCCTGCCTGGAGCGCCAGGGGATGGCCGGTGCTCCAGCGGGGAACAAGAGGTCACCGGCGAGGTCGCCCGCGGCTCCAGCTCCCCTGGGGCCCCGACGCACCTTCAGGAAAACCCGACGCCGGGCAGCTGGCGGGCGCCGGCTGTTTTCCCGCGATACCCGGGCGGTCGGCGGCGACTTCCGGCGCCCTCGGCCGCAGCCCAGGATCCCTTGCGCCCTGCGGTAGCCCGGGGCTGCCCAGGGCTGCGGGCTCCAGGCACCCAGAGCGCTGCGACCACATGAAAGGCCTGGCGCTCAGCACCCGCCAGCCACCTCCAGCTAGTTTCTAACTACACCGCCGGGGCCTCCATGCTTCTCAGGGACCAGCCTTCGAAGTGCCGCCTTACACCCGGGGCCTGGCCACCGGGCGGGCGGGTGCAGATGGAGCTCCTGGTCCACATTTGGGAGCCCACAGTTGTTCCTGCCAGGTAGGTGTTACAGACAGATGAGCAGACTGAGGGTCAGGGAGGACAAACAAATTCACCAGGATCCTGCTGTTGGTAAGTGGCAGAATTTAGAGTGACGGGCAAGTCCCACTTTTTCCACTATATCAAGGCCTGGCCAGAGTTGGCCATTCCATGAGGGCCCAAGCTGTAAGCTATGGCCAGTCCTCTTAACTTGGCACTTTTTAGGAGAATGCCGAGGCCGCAGAAACAACAGCAGCTCAGAACTTGCAAGCCAAGCGCTGGGTGTCCTACCCTTATCAGTTAGGGGCAGCTGAGCCCCCAGGCTCTGCCATTGTAATCTCAAATGGTGGCTTGGAGTCAGCCTGCAATTACTCAGCAGGCAACTGGCTTCCCTCACCCCACCCCAAACTGAGAAGCCTCAACTGTCAGCGGATCTGACTTCAAATCCAAACCATTAGGGAGGAGAAAAGCAAGAAACCTTTCTGTTCAGGTAACCCAGCTTCAGAACACATACACCCTAACGTGCAGCAGTGAATAGATTCTGTCTGTAGCCTCCGCAGTTTTAGCCAGCAAACTTAAGTGGGATGGAGACACATCTCAAGATTTTTTTGTGTGTTCAAAGTATGGAAAAATAGCAAGAGGTTTGGGAATGCTCATTGATTGATTAGTTCTGCATGAAATAACAATGGCGTTACTAGCGTGTTCTCCACCAGCCTTAAAAGCAATCACTATTCTAAAATTGTCAAATCCTCTAACAACCCCATGAGGTGGATACTACTGTTGGCCACAATTTACAGGTGAGGATTAAGTGACTTGCTGAACATCACACAGCTGTAAGTGCTGGAGCTGGGACTTGAACCCAGGTGTCAGTACCAGTGCTCCTGCTCTTATTCTCATTGTGGTCCAATTGTCAATACACTGTCAACCCCGGGAAATTAATTCAAAAGAAACGTGCCTGTTAACCCAAGTGATTGTGCTGTGAACATGAAGAACTGAAGGGCTATAGCTAGAACATAGAATCCTGTCTGCAATCACGACCTAGCACTCTCTGCCCACAGATCTTCAAGTTCTTAAAAGTCTGTTGAGGAGCAGTTAGAAAAAAGAAGGTACAATCCTTGCCTCTGCCCGCTCACCTCTGAGGGTGGCAGGAAAAGGAGAGCCTGTGTTTGAAGGGTTCTGGCTTCTGCCAGCTCCCTGAACCCAATCTAAAGCAGCCCAGATCCCAGCCTCATCCTACCTTCTCTAAGGTCTGGACCCCAAGAAGGACACCATGGTGAAGATCAGCGTCAGTCAGTCAGGATCTTAAATCTCAGATGTGGGCAGGAAGGCACATGCATCCTGCCAGCCAACAGAGGTGACCTATCGAAAATCACTTCTCATCTTCCCCAGCCTTAGAACTGCCTCTGAATAAGATGAACCACATTTTACTGAACGCATCTTTAGACCGTAGTGTGATATGCTAAGCATTTTATGCTAAGCATTTTACAGCATTTATCACACTTAACTCTTTCAAGAATTCTACAAAGCATTCCTGTACCCGTTTTCCAGATGAGGAAAATGAAGCCCAGAAAAATTGAATATCTTGTCTGAGATCACCCAGGGACAGAGCCTGGATTTGAACTTAGGTCAAGCCCACTACAAAGAGTACACATGCTTAACCACCACACTGTAACCTTCCCACTTGGGACTGTTCCAACCCAGCAAACAAGTCCCTTTAGAGAAACCCAACTCTCTGCCTAAGACAGCTCTTAGAACTACCTCGAATAAGTTCCTTTTGGCAAGAAGATAGAAAGCCTCGATGGGATTGGGGTTGTCTGATTTCCAAGGCCCCTTCAGAGGATCAAAAAGTGGTGCCAGAAACCTTCAGTTTCAGTCTTGTGGTTCCCTGCCTGGCTCGAAACTGCTCAGCAAAGAGAATGAGAAAAACTATTTTCCCAGGGAAACACTCACCTCCAGCTTGAGACTGGGGCTTGCCTTGACACGCCAAAGTAAGATCGTCAGCCCATTCATTTACCCTTACAAATTGCTCTGTGAATCCCGGTGCCGGCCTCCCCGCTCTTCCCCCTCCAGGAAACCCCATCCAGCCTCCACGCTCTGAGAGCGGCAGGTATCCACCGATGTTTACTCACTCAAGTTCATTCGACATCTTCCTGCTCCCAGGCTCCAACGATCAGCGCTGAGGCTCTGCTGACCGCTTGTCTCTAATTCTTGCCTGACACAGACATTCTCTGCCCAGGAAAGTGTTTGATTTATGTTGAGGTTTGGGTGTCGAGATTTTGCTGACAGGTAGGTTCCCAGCAGCGCTGGCGCTGATTGGCTACAGGTACAGGTGCCGGCGACTGGAGGTATACCTCAACAGGTGCAGCTGTTAACTCTTAGCCTGCCGAGGAGGGCGGAGCTATGGGGGACTGGCTGGGTGTAGCTGGCCAATTCCTTCCTTGGTGAGGGGGTGGGGGGCGGAGATGAGGGTGGAGGGATGGAGAAAAAAATGTTGGAAAGAAGCAAGATAACTAGAGGAAAAGTACAGGGACAAACAGATAACTTGGCTTAAAGGAAAACTTGATTCCTGTTTCTAGTCATTGTCCCAGATACCCAGAAACATCCCCACCCCCAAATTTCTTTGCCCCCTCCTTCTGTACCACTGGGAAATTCTCAAAGGAGAGAACAACTTTTCCCAGGTAGATCTTTGTATAAGTTCCCTTTTTTTTCAGTTTCCCCTTTAAGATAATATTTATGAATAATCTTTTACAGTTACTCAAGTGACTTCTTTTGGTTCTTAGAGTAACTGGCTGTGGTCGATTTATTATCACTTCCCCCTTCCTCTTCAACACACATTTCACAGATGAGGGAGGAAATAGAGGCCAGAGAGGCAAAGTGCCTTGCCCAAGGGCACAACTAGCGAGGTCCCAGCCCAGATCCAATCTGCAGTCATCTCACTCCAAGTCTGGCTGCCCCTTGGCTGAAGTCAGTGGCCTCAATTCAATAGACATTCCTTGAGCACCCGTTGTGTGCCAGACCCTACTCTGGGTTCTGGAGAAACGGAGGCCAGAAAAAACAGGGGTTACTGTTCTAGAGGAGTTTACAATCTGGGGTGTGTGTGTTGGTGGCAGGGGGTGGGGGAGTAAAGGAGAACAGGCTTTTATTGGGTATGAAGGGGGTGTGGGCAAGCCACATACCTCTAGTCAGCACAGAAGGGATAGAAAAGTTGAAGTCGCCTTCGAAGCCTCAGCCAGCCGGTCATTTCATGGGCTCCAAGTGCTTCGTTCTGTATTGGGAACTTGGGAGAAATTCAATGCCTGTCAGATGAAGTAATTGTGAAGTAATTGCTGTGAGCTGTCTTCTATAAAGAACAAGCTTGGTAAACCCCAGAATATCCACAAACACAAACAGGAAAATGTTAGAGCTTTTTAAAGAGCTTCTTCCAGGATTAGTTTAAAATTAAATCTAAGCCAGAGATCTTGGCATCGTTTTTTCCCTCTCTCTCTTTCTGTTCTCCCCTCCCCCACCCTTCCCCTTTTGGCAAATTATCTCTTTGCTCTATCTTCCTGGGAACCTCAACTTGGCCCACTCCTCTCTCTCTTCTCTGGGAACAGCAAGTGAGGTTTCACCTACCCCTGCCAATTTATGGAGGTTTTTCAGGGTAAAGTCAGAATTCAAAGGAGCCCTCTTGGGGTGGGGTCAGGGCTCTGGAGATGGGGTACTGGGTTTGAGAACTCTGAGGTTGGTTTCTCCCTGGAGGCTGTGTTGGGGGAAGCCCAGGGGACCCTAATAATAGTAAATAATAGCTAATAAAGCCACCTCCTCAGAGCAGCCCTCTTTAGTCACCCTTGTTAATAAAGTAGACATTCAATCACTCTGGATCACACTACTTTTTGTTCTCTGCAGAGCCCTTATGACTTATGATATAATGTAATATGACCTATGATATTTTTCTAATTGTTTATTGTCTTTCTCCTCTTCCTCTGGAATGTAAACTCTGTAAGAGCAAAGACTTTGTGTCTCTCACTGTGGAATCTCCAGTGTCTGGCACCCAGTAGGTGCTTCATAGACCGCAGGCACCGGGCATGGTGCTAAGCCTTTGCATGCATTGTCTCACCTAATCCTTACAGCAACCCTGGGAGATAGACATTTTTGATACCCCCATTTTATAGATGAGGAAACTGAGGTACAGAATACTGAAGTAAACTACTCAAGCTGCAGAGCTAGGCAGTGGTAGAGCTAGAGCTGGGATTTAATCCTTGAGCAGAGCCTGGGTGCCCAACCACTTCACAGAGGTTATTGGTGGCTGAAGCGCTATTTGGTGCCAACTGTAACTGCAAAGCTTATTGCAGTCCAAAGGATGGCACACTCCTCTGTATGTACCTGTCTGCCCACCTCATGGAAGGCTGTGGAGTTTCTGTCAACCGTGTTGCAACCCACAGGTGAAGGGCTGTAGGGTGACTCATGCTGACTGGGCTCAGGGGAGGCTGGGATTCCAGGTGGCGTGTCTGTGCTCGCTGGGCTTTTAAAAATGGGTCCTCTCCCTCTGCCTCTAGGTTTTGCCTCTTTCATCACCCGCACCCATCTTCAGAGATCAGCAGAGACCCAAATCACAGGGCAGAGGGTTTCTATGTCTCCACACACAGGAAGGCTACAGAAGTGTCCTGGATGGGATAGGAGGACTGGTGGTCTGGGTTAGGTAGGCAGGAATGCCATGAGCCAGTTTGCAAGGCCACCAGACCCCTCAATAGGAGTTATACCTCCCAGGCAGGAGGTACAAGTGCTGTTCCAGGCCTTCATCCCAACAACCCAGAGATGCCAGGCCTTTAAAGAGACACTCCCCATGCTTTGCTGCTGCCCCCTTCCTGCTCCTGTGGGGCTAAGCAAGGCTGGCACCTACTTCCCCTTCATGGATCAGCAGAGCTGTTGGTTCCTCTGCAGAGGAGATTTAAAACAGAACAGCTATTCCAAAAAAAAAAAAACAAAGTTTAAAAAAACATAGACAGAGACCAGCCAATTACATGTAACATAATAATTATATCCACAATAACGACAGTAAATAATGAGGGCTGCTGTTTAGTTAGCGTTTGTATTTTGCAAGCACTGTGCTAAGACTTACCTATGTGATAAGATAGTATTGTTCTGAGACTCATAGGCCTCCTTTCAAATCTCAGCCCAACCACTTACTAGCTACATGATGTGGGGCAAGTGGCTACAGCTCTTTGAGCCTCAGTTTTCTCACCTGTAAAGTGTATATAATAATTGTATTCCTCCCTTATGGGGTTATTGTGAGGATTAAATGAGATAATGCATGTGAAGTGCAGTATCTGTACCTGGCATCTAGCACTCAATACTTGTTAGAAAAGCCTTTTTTTCCCTTAATTCTCATTTAAATCTAATGAGGAAGGTATTAACCTTATTTCACAAGTGAAGAAACTGAGACTCAGAGGTTAAATGATTTGTTGGAAGTCAAAAGTTAGCTGGGTGTGGTGGCTCATGGCAATAATACCAGCACTTTGGGAGGCCAAGGCAGGCAGATCACCTGAGATCAGGAGTTCGAGACCAGCCTGGCCAACATGGTGAAACCCTGTCTCTACTAAAAAAAACAAAAATTAGCTGGGCATGGTGGCATACACCTGTAAACCCAGCTACTTGGGAGGCTGAGGCAGGAGGGTTGCTCGAACCTGGGAGGCGGAGGTTGCAGTGAATCAGGATCACGCCACTGCACTCAGCCTGGGTGATTGTTCTTTTCTTTCAAAAAAAAAAAAAAAAAAAAAAACTCAAAAGCTAATAAGTTAAAGAACTGAGATTTGAACCCACATCTTCCTGATTCCATTCTTGCAGGACTGGACTAAGTTAGGGAGTGCCCTGGGCTCAAGTTCTGTCTGACCTCTGCCCACTTATTGTGTGACTGAGTAAATTCTCTCCTCTCAGAGTCTCAATTTCCCTCTCTATAAGAACAGATTAGTGAATCACTATAAGGGGGGAGTTCCCTACCAAAATCATCTTGATTTGCTTTTCTAGATTACTGATGTTCTTTTTCCAGACGTTATGATCTGCCCTCTTGGAGGACTGCACAGTCCTTCATCCCTCCCCTCCTGGACGATCATGCCTGTCCAGAAGCCACTGTTGCTAAAGAGTATGACACTTCTCCTTGGCATGTTGGGGAGGAGTAAAAGTCAGGGCCACTGTAAGTGATCACTGAGAGCCAGGGCTCCTCTGTGTGTCTGTGAAAGTTGTGTACTGAACAACGGCACCGTTTACCAGATGGGACATGCGCTGCTGAACATGAGGACGCTGCTGACCGCCGTCCTTGTCTAACACTTGAATGCTTTCTAATTATCCAGAACTCTTAATGCAAATCTGTTGACCTATATTCGAATATTGAAAGAACATATACCCACATGTCAACAGTGCTTCTCTGTGGGCACTGAAATACCAGGATTTCACTCTTTTCCCTGTCTTCCCCCAAATGGGCTACATTGAACTTGCACTGCTTTTGAAATTAGAAATTCTGTACAAAGCCCCAGTTTAAATGTCATTAAACCAAAATAATTTCCCATTGACAAATGGCCATTGTGTCCCCATCTTTCCTGGGGCAAGGGCAGGGATGAAGAGAGTGAAGACTGAGTCCTTGCCCAGTGATACCCTGGGAGGCACAGGAATGGAGACAGGGGGCTGTCTGGCTTGCAAGGGGGCTGTCCAGCTTGCAGGCTCTCAGCAGCGAGCTCAGCTATCTGATCTCATTTTGATTTTGCAATTAAAATTACTATCATTTATTGAGCACTTAACGCCATAATGCTAGCTGTAGATGCTCTATTCCATTCCTACCTGTAAAATGGGGTCACATGGTTGGCCAAGTTACTAAAGAATGTCAGCTCTGAGGGTGACTGCCTGAGGCCTTGGACAAGCAACTTCACTTCCTTCAGCCTCAGTTTGTCCTCAGTGAAGTGACTGCTATGAGGATTAGATAACAGTGTCCATAGTATGTGTCAGGCACTGTTCTAGTGCTTGATATATATATCATGTAATTCAAGAGGCCTGTGAAGTAGCCGCCATAAGTATCCCTGTTTTACAGAAGATGGTAACAGCCCCAGAGAGGCGATATAACATCTAAGGTCACCTGGCTCTCCCCTTAGTGATAGAGATGAAATCAAACTGAAGTTGGCCTGATCCCAAAGTTGTGGAAATAGTCCTTTCAAGCTTCCTAGTCCCTGTCTGGAACAAGGTCTAGGAGGGATAGATAGAAGGGAGATGGGAGGGAGGGAGGCAGGGAGGGAAGAAAGTAGATAGGTTGGTTGATAGTATCTGCAAGGCAGATAGGATTTGTAAACTTCTGGAGGGCAGAAACCATACAAGGAAAAATAAATCTCACATAGCCCTTGTCCTGTGTCTCAACATAATAGGTGTTCAATAAATGTTTGTTGAATAAATGAAAAACGGATGAGTGAATATAATCTCACACATTACTGACATTCTGGGCAAATTAGGTATTGCCTTCTACCCCCCACCCCACCCACCACCACCCAAGGGAAGACCTCCAAAGTTTGAATTCCTCTACTCCCTGTTATTTTCATGCACCAGTGCCTTCTCTTTGCACCCATGACTTCAGGTCTGTAAGTAATTTCCCATTATGCTTCAGTGGGGTCAGCCTGGGAATTAAATGAGATATTGACGTAAAACCTATGGCAAATAGGTACCCAATAAAAGGTAGCTGGTGTTATAGGGAGCACCCAGCTTAGAAAAAAGGCCTCAGCCACTTCCCATTTCCAGCCCCAGTGCACAGCTAAGTTCACAGCATTCAGCCTTCAACCTCCCTTAAATACAGTCTCTGCTAGATGCAGAGCTCTTTTCAAAGTGTTTTCATGTGCTTTGTCTCCTCTGATCCATACAGCTATCCCAGGAGGAGGGGACAAGAGTGCATGGTTGGCCCCATTTGTTAGACGGAGGTTGAGAGAGAGTGCCCCCGGTTAAGTGAAGAACTTTGGATTGACCCTTGACTTTCGGACAAAGCATCACCCTAGATACCATTATGGGTCCTAAGGGGTCACAGAAGTGCTGTCCTGGGCACTCACTCAAAGCTCATTAAAATATTCCGCAGCATTTCATTTGAACGTTTAACATTTAAAGTAAAAGCTTCATTATAATGTTCTTAAGCAGAGGGATAGGCCACATACCCTACATAGATAATATGGCCCTTTTTTATTTGTTTTTTGAGACAGAATTTTGCTCTTGTTGCCCAGGCTGGAGTGCAATGGTGCGATCTCGGCTCACCACAACCTCCGCCTCCTGGGTTCAAGCGATTCTCCTGCCTCAGCCTCCCTAGTAGCTGGGATTACAGGCATGTGCTACCACATCCAACTAATTTTGTATTTTTAATAGAGACGGGGTTTCTCCATGTTGATCAGGCTGGTCTCGAACTCCGGACTTCAGGTGATCCGCCCGCGTTGGCCTCCCAAAGTGCTGGGATTACAGGCATGAGCCACTGCGCCTGGCCATGAGAATATGGCCCTTCTTTGAAGGCATGGATGGACCTGGAAGTTGTGCCTGCAGAGCAGCAGGACATGGAACGGGCAGCTCTCAGGCCCTTTTACATTCTGTACTTTAGCTGGTTATCACAGTTCTTCCAATAAGACCACCTACATTCCTTCCTGGAGCTTCCTTGGACATGAGGAATCATGGAGTCTGAAGTCACCCTGGAAGCTCTCCTTAGAAATAAAAGTCTCTGAAAGCAAGCAAGCAGTTATTTTTTTTTTTTTCATTTATCCAGTTGATAAAGATGAAAGAAAATGCTAATCACAGTATTGGCAAGGGAAAACAAGCATGTTCCTTGCTGGAAGGAGAGTGAGCCAGTCTAAGCTTTGGCTTTCGAGTTTAGCTCATCCTTTGATCTAGCAATTTCACTCATAGGAATTTTGTCTAAGCAAATAATCTTTGTGTGCAGAGTTACCTACAAGGATATGCATCAGAGCGTTGTTTATAATCCTGAAAAATTAGAATTAATAAAAATACCCTTCACAAGAGATTCAGTGAAGTAAATTAAGATACCTGAATGTAGCTGCATGCCCCGCTACCGTTTAAAAGGATGCTATGGAGGCTTCCTGTGTACCATGGAAGTTACTTACTGTGCTTTCAGTACAGTTGTTAGCAATTATGTGTCTTTATGATGTTCCAGGCGTTAGGCTCAGTGTTTGACCTCATATTATTCTCACAACCACCTTATGATGTAAGTACTATTATCTTTATTTTGCAAATGAGGAAAGTGAGGCGCAGGAGTGAAACTTACTAAGGTTATTTTCAGGGAGTTTCTGAGCTAAGTCTTGAATCCGGCTCTGATTCCTTACTTTTAAGTCTTCCGTTTACTTTTAGTAAATTAGTCCATTCCTATTTTTAAAATCCACTTATATGAATAGAGAAAACAATAATTCACCCCAGGGAGTATTACGGATATTGGAGTCAGTGGTGATTTATGCTTTATTTTTGTTTCTGTGGACATTATTTCTTCTGTTAATAAGAAAAAGAAACTTAATTTAAAAGTAACAAATCAGAGAAGGCTTATCCTCTGCTCAGGCAGAGAAGGAAGAAGCAGCCAGAGTGCTGTC
The DNA here is from genome assembly GCF_006542625.1 of Nomascus leucogenys. Classification (NCBI taxonomy): domain Eukaryota; kingdom Metazoa; phylum Chordata; class Mammalia; order Primates; family Hylobatidae; genus Nomascus; species Nomascus leucogenys. Next base: position 24,288,852 of record NC_044404.1, on the reverse strand, counting down.
TTGAGATTCTTCCTCTGTTGTCAGGAACCACCCAGAACAGGAGGCAGCCAGGGAGAGGGGAGCCAGGGAGAACGCAGCCTCAGTCCTGGAAGGAGAGGGCCTGCTGGGAAGAACAGAACCCAGCTGCCTTGGCCCCAGGTGAGCCCTCACCTGTGCCTCAGGCCCCAGCAGCCCAACCACTATTACTGAGTCTGTCTTAAAAGAGGCCATTAAACAAGACACTGCCCACTTCCAAATAAAAGACAGCATCACAGAGAAAAAACGTATTTACCCCCACGTATTTCCTCCTCTCTGCAGGGGTCAAATTGGGGCCTGGAGGGTTAAGATGAGGATTTCCTTGAAATGCTGCAGAGGAAAATTGGCCAAGGTCTGGCTTGGACAGAGGGTCTTGGTGCCCCAGTGCTGAATGGAATGAGTAGGTGGCCAGGGTCAGTGCTGCCTTCCTAGGTTAGGGTGGGGTGGGGTGAGGTGGGGCAGGGCAGGGTGGGACCTGCTCTGCTTATTCAGATAGGCACAACTAACCCATAAGGTCCTAACCCGTCCTGTTTCTTAGGAGTGTTCCTTCAAAGGCTGCCATTGGTGTTTATTTAGATCTGATCTCACTGGAGAGGGTGGGGAGAGGGAGGGTTTTGCTGAGGCCTTTCTGGGCCCTGTATCCCCCCTAGGAAGGCAGAGGCCATGTGGTCAGAGGTTAAATGCTCAACCTTGGGCCTTGAACATTCAGATGAGGGGTTTTCTGAATCCACTGCTGGCCTGCTGGGGAATTTTTCAAGGCCATCAGTTTGGGGCCCTATGGTCCAGCGGTGGAGAAGAGGAAGGACTTAGAAACTGTGGCCTACAGGGGCCTAAGAACCATATCTTACACCAAGATCAGGCCCCTCTGGCTCTTCTCTCAGGAAGGTAACCGCTCAGAAGTCACCGTCAATCTCCCCACCCCTCACTTGCCCCTGCTCACCCTTTCAGCCAGTGCTCCGGACAGGCTGCCACATTGCCTAGGCACATGCATTATTCATTTATCCATTCATTCAGTGAGTATGGAGAGTTATTTAATCATCACCAATTATAATAGCAGCTCTCATTTTTTGAGCACTTAACTCTCTGTCTGGGTCTGTACACTTTACCTGTCCTGTTTCACGCGATCCTTACAAGTGCCCACCTCTATTTTATAGATGCGGGAGCTGAGACTTAAAGAAGCTAAGAAACTTGATCAGGTCATGCAGCGCCAGAGGACCCAAGCTGGGATCTGAACCCAGACTGGTCGGCTCCAAAGCTGAACTGCTACATTATGTCGCTTCAGCAAACAGTCATTCAGGTAACTTGGTGAGGACGTGCTCAGTTCAAGCAGCTATGCCACAGTCTGGGGAGAGAAATGAATAAGGTATATTCCTGTACACAAGCCCAGTGGGGGAACCTTGATGAAACCCTTCTTCTCGAAAACCTTTCCTCTGCTTGCAACTAGATGTTTGGAAACATTGTTTTGTTGTCAAATTTCACAAAATCTCTTGTGTTGGAGGAGTCCATTAGACTTCTCTAATTTCACCCTTCAGGTGATGCAGAAGTCTCTACTGCCGACTGCCTGCCCTCACACACACATACACAGAAGGTGGAGCATACCTAGCTTGGATTTTAGAGCCAGTCTGCGTGAGTCTGTATCCTGGCTCAACCATTCACTACTTGTGTGACCTTGGGCAAGTCCTTTGAGCTCTCTGAGTCTCAGTTTCTTCATCTGTAAAATAGGCATAATTTCACCGTTGTGAGGTTTTTGCAAATAAGGTAACACATTGCAAAACATTCAGCACCACTCTGGTGTATGGTTAAGACCTGATAAGTGTCAGCCATTGTCTTTTATCATTAGGGATGGGCATCTCTTGCCACTCCAGTGAAATAGTTCCTTGTCTTGTCTCTTTCTTTGCTTCTGCCACCCGGGGCACTCAGCCCAAGGCAAATGTGCCTGATGATGGGGGTTAGTCATCAGGTTCCCCTGCCTCAGAGGATGAGAGCATGACTGCTGCTCTCTGCCCAGGCTCCTAAGAAATCTGATTCATGCCTTGCGAGTACTCTATGAATATGCATACTTCACCCACAGCCCTGTCTCCTTTCACAATGAGCTCAGTCATTTGCACCTCCTGGGTCATGTGCAGACATCCTCAGTATTACCCACTGATGGGCGCCGGAGAAACCGCTAAGAAGATGAGTCTTGATAGGCAGGTGACAGTGACTTGATTCTCTAGTCCATGGCTTTGCCTGTTTGGCCGTATTTCAAAACTACCAGGAGCCTCTGAATTGACTGATGACCCAACATAGGGTCACAGTATTTCATTTGGCTGCTCTTAGACTAAAGTGACAACTTGGGACAGCCCCATCTGAATGGGACCAGTTTGGGAGCATTTTGTTTCACCCTCTTTCTCTCTCCAGTCCTTGTGGATTCCCTGAAACGTGTGAGGTGGTTTGGGGATGTTGAAAGTTAAGCCCCTCAAAGAGAAGACTTATACCTTAGATTAGCGTTAGTGATTACAAGCTCCGGGTTTTAAGACTGATCTGGGTTTGAAACCTGGCTCAGCTTTTTGTTAGCTGTGACCCTAAGCTTCATAACTTGTTTCTCTGAGTCTGTTTCCTTATCTATAAATGGGATTAATAGTCGTATTTATTTCATTGGATGGTTGTAAGGATTAAATACATGTAAAGCACTTAATATAGTGCCTGGCACACAGTAAGTGCTCTATAGCTGTTACCAATATTATGCAGCAGGAGAGACAGCACAGGACCGAGGGGCAAGAGATCAAGGTCTGAGTTTCAGCTCTGCTGCTTGCTGGCTGTGTGACCTCAGGCAAGTTGTCTTCCTTCCCTGAGCCAGTTTCTCCAACTGTGAAATGAATGGTTTGAGTTTGAAGGTCACTTAGGTTCTTTCCAACCATCCAAGATCTGTGACTTTGAAGGTGACAAAAAAAAGAAAACAAAGGAAAAAATAATTAGTAGCAGATGCCTTTATCAGCCAAGATAACATTTCCTAAACCCCCAGGCCTTGACACCATCTTCAAAAGCCACCCCATCCTGCAGCTTCTAGGCAGAACCTTCTTGACCAGATAGGGTGAATGAACTGTTTGCAAGACCTCAGAAAGCTTTCTGGAGCCACAAGGAGGCCTCAGGGAAGGTGTAAGGCTAAAAAGCGAAGCCTGCATCACAAAGGGAGCAGGACTGAGAAAACCAGCTAACCCCAAACATCAGACCTGGGGGATTCTGCCTTTTGGTGCCTTGGGCAAGAATCATCCTCCACTTGACCAGAATGGATTAGTTTATGGTAAGGGAGGGATGTTGTCCCTAGAGCCTGGGGATGTCCTGATCTGTTGTTAAACAGGCCCCACCTGGGAAGTAGAACATTTTCTTTTTTGGGGCCTGGTGACCTCTGACACCCCCACCCCCTTCTCCTGGCCCACTATGCAGTCTGAGTCACACCCAGCGGGAGACCAATGCTGGGAACGGAGGAAGCATTCAGCATCCCCCTTACCCACAAGAGTCTCTACCGAGTTATTCTTAAGCCCTGCTTGAACCCTGAGGGGGATGACATGGGCGGGATTTACAGAAAATAAAAAACAATCAGTTTCAACTCGCTCTTCCAGTTTTTGCCCCTTACAGTACGAAGTCTCTTAACCATCTTAATATAACAAATTTCCCTTTACAGAGACAATGGCCTTTAGAGGAGTTTAGTGATGTTACTAACAAACATAAGTACCTTGTACTAAGCTCCTGGTGCCCAAGTGTTTGAGGTGAGAAAAACAAACATGAAAAGCCCAGAGAGGTAAAGTGACTGGCTCAAGGTAAATGGTGGAGTTGGTATTTGAACCCAGATCCCCTGTTACTTCAGAACCTCAGCTACCGCCGTGACTTTGTGTGCAAACCTGTCTGAAGCCTGTTGGTGAAGCTCTGCCCAGCTATGAAGAGGCACAGATCTGCCTGCCTTCCTTGGAAGGCTCAGACCCTTTTTCTGGAAGGCCTGCCTTCTCATCCTTTGGCGGTGGGGGGAACTGAAGCACAGTGAGGGAGATGAGTGTGCCATACAACGAGAGGACAGAGCTCAGCGCTCTTCACTCATCTGCCTGTGGGAAAGAGGCCAGTTCTAGGGCTGGGGATCACGAAGGAGCACCCTACTTCCCTGTCCTTTTCACATCCCATGGCCAGTAGCCATGTACTTTTTCCTCCTTTTTCTCTTGCTCAGCAAATACAGGCTCCAGCTGCAGCCACTTTGGAGATAAAGTTTCCTCCATAGAAATTCTGCAATACAGATGTCCTTCCACAGTCCCAGTTCAGTCCTGCACCAGTTCCTTTTCCCACTGGGAAATTTCTTTCCTCTTCCTACTTCCATGCAACTGCGAGGCAGGGCTCAAGCCCACTTCCTTCTCCTTTTCCTGTGCCTCCTTGTGGAAGGAAGCTCCCTCTTCTTCACAGGTCCAGGCTCTTCCCTACTCTCGCCCAACCTTATGGGCATTTTGCTCCATAACTCTCCTCGATCTGAACTGCTTCTGATTCCTCTCAAGTCATGTCGGGGAATCTCACAAATGCATTCTGAGAAATACAAGAATGCCTGAGATGTTCCAGGCAGAAAAGATTCCAGGATCAAAACATTTGGGAAAAGCTTCACACCTCTTCTTAGAAATGAACAAGGCATAGTCATCAAGCCTCTGAAAAGTCCTGCAGTCAGGAAACCTGCTTAGTTTGTTTTTTAACCCAGTATTTCCCAAACTAAGATGGCCATGATTTCATCTCCTCCATCCCCACTGACTCCTATAACAACCTGTAGAACCAGTGATCCACTGTGGAACACACTTTGGGAAACACTGTCCCCAGCCCTCCAAGAAGGCATAGAGTTGACCTTGCCTGCATTTATTTAAACGCTTCCTGCTTCTCTGGGCTATTTATTTACTATTTCACATACAAAATAATCTAAGGTGATGTCTGCCCAATTGGGTTTTTAGGAAAGACATACCTGATGGGAATGACGATTTTCTTAGCAGGATTTGATGAGCCCATTACTAGAAAAAAAATCAAGGATTTCCCAGACTTTCAGGGTGAAGAGACAATTTGATACAACCAGCAGAGGCTGGGCACAGTGACCCACGTCTAGCACTTTGGCAGGCCAAGGAGGGAGGATTGCTTGAACCCAGGAATCCCCAGCCTGGGCAACATAGTAAGATTCCATTTCAATTTTTTAAAAAAGGATTTATCAAACTTGTTTCCTAGTCAACGGATAAAGCCAGAGATATAATGGCCAGAAACCCAAAATCTAGAGTTCAGTACCAGATAAATACTTTTTGGGTGACTGAATGAATGAGCAGGCTATTGATCACAAAGTTGGCAGACATTGTGAATGAATGGATGAATTAATAAACAATCAAATAACTGGTCTCCAGGCCTCCAGACTTCCTGAACTTCACTGTATCTACCTGCTGTGGCCACATATATGTCTTCTCAAAACCCCATCTCACCAGTCCACTCTTCCGTTCCCTGGCTGGCTCCCTGTGGCCTTCAGGATAAAGTCTATATGCCTTTGTCCTGGCATTGAAAACTCTGCAAAACAAAGTTCCAACCTAGCTTTCCATCCTTCTTTCTCTTCCCCATTGAGTACCCCTTACTCTAGTCACACCAGTCCCCAATTCACTTTATCCGTCTCCTTTTCTTTCTCAAGCTATTCCCTATACCTCACCTTTTCTCCCCTGCCTCCATGGTTGCTTATTCAATCCTAGCAGTGCCCTCAGGCTCAGCTCAAACTTTATCACCCATGTTAAATGAAAGAAGCCAGACACAAGAAGGGGACATTCTGAATGATTCCATTTATATGAAGGTTAAGAACAGGCAAAACTATTGTGGGGAAAAAACAGAACTGTGGTTGCCTTTGGGGAGTGAGGATTGATTAGAAGGGGTTTCGGGGGTATGAAAATGTTCTTGATCTTCATTCCAGTGGTAGTTTCATGGGTGAATACATTTGCCAAAATTCATTGAATTGTACGCTGAAGATCTGCATTTCTCTGTATTGTCAATTTAATTTTAAAAATCTTACCACCCAGATCTCCCTGGCAAGAATTCACTGCTTTGTCCATTATTCTCTCAATGCACTTTGTCTATACTGGCAGCACTTCACTTAACATAGACTGCCTTCTTTGAGAATAATTTACATATATGTCTGTTTGCCTTCCCCACCACGTAAGAGCTTGCCTCTAGGGCCTTCACACAGACACTCAACAAACATTTATGAGGTTGAGTTAAGGCCCCAAACCAACAAACAACAGCAGCTATCATGTATTAAGCACCTATTATGTGCCAGGCTGCATGCTAAGTTCTTTACACACATATTTAATTTTATAATATAAAATATATAATGTATATATATATCTCCCACGAACTCAGATCTATCTCATGAGCTACTCTGTATCTGAAAAGAGGAAAATATGCATAACAAATGTGAATGGCATAGCTCAATTACATTAAAATACAGGCAAAATAAGTGTGTTTCCAAACTTTATGGTTACTGTGTGATTAAGAACATATATGTTTAATTGTCAGTCTCTATTTTACATTGATAATACTGAGGCCCGAGATACAACAACATATAGTGCTAGAAATAGGATACAAACCCAGGACAGGCAGATCTCAAAGCCATCAAGCTTGAGTACCTCCAAAGTGGCATCACCTAAATCTAGGAGAAACAAAACAAAAGAAACCTCGTGAGATCTTTCTGGCCAAGAGACTTGAAAACAGCAAGTCCTGAAATTGAAAATGTGTGTGAAGTGTGTATATGAAGCATGCCCTGAGAAGAGGCTCTCCGGGGGCTCTGCAGGGCCCCAGGTGGGTGGTTAGCAAGAGGAGGACTTGAGTTTATAATCCTAACTGCTCCATTTAGCAGCTGTATAACCTTGGACAGTTATTTAGCCTCACTCAGCCTGACTGCTCTCCCACTTGCAAAATCGGTGTAATGACAGTGCCCACCTCATGGGGTTTTAAGGGAAGATTCAATGAAATAATGCATATAAACCCCCCAGCATGTGTAAGTACTCAGGAAACATTTGTTGTAGTTTATTAACACTTTGCTGCTTTTACTATGATTACAACTACCTGTATCCCTCCTCCGTGTCCTCCCCTACACCTCCACACCCCCCACAACAGTATTTTGGCCTTCTACCCACCCCTTCCTTTCCTCAGGTGGTAGAAGCCCAGCAGGTAGTTCTCTAAGAGCAGTTGTGATGGACAGTTTCATAATGAACAGCTATCACAATAGCCAGTCAGCCCTGTGAATACAAAATGGGGTTAATTCCCTGGTGGGTAGTGACTCTAGGGATCCCTAGCTAATTTGGAGGAAAAAAAAAAAATCTTTGTTTTTAAATAATCTTTGCCACCTGCTTTGGGCTTCTCCTTGCCTTACTCATTCTGAAATGAGGTGGTGGGAAGGCTTCCAACATGATGAATGGGGCCACTGAGATCGGGATGCTCACCCTTGAATTGCTAGCAAAAACCAGGCCGTGGAATTCAGGGCTGATGGGAAGATGGGAACCTGCCAGTTGGAAACTCGCCCTTTGGGATTTGGCCTGAAGGGCTGGCTGGGGATGAGGGTCCTCCATTAGAGTTCTGAAGACCAGACATCAGGGTTTCCTGTCCTCCAACTGAAACAACCCTCGGGCAGGTAGAGGACTTGCCAAGGATAAACCCTCTTAGATTTCAAGCTTTTCATTTTTGTGATTTGTGAGTTCAACAGGCCAATGTTATTTGAAATAAAATAACTTTTTTTCTTCTAATTACAAAAGCAACCAATGCTCACTGAGAGGAAAAAAAGCAATGAAAATGCAGATAATTATAATGAAGAAAAAATTAAATATTCATAATTCACCATCCCAAGAGAACCACCATTATTCTCCTATGTGGTTTTCTTTGCCTACAGGAAAGCAATTATATCCGAGTTAACTGCACAGGCTCTCAGAGCCAAACTTCAATCCCAGCTAGAACATATGGGCTAGTCTCTTACACTCTCAGAGCCTCAACTTTCTCAATTGTAAAATGAGAATAAAAAGAGCACCTATGAGGCTGGGTCCACACCGGTGGTCTCAGCTACTTGAGAGGCTGAGGCAGGAGAAACACTTGATCCTAGGAGTTCAAGGGTGTAGCGCGCTGTGGTCACACCTCCAAACAGCCACTGCACTCCAGCCTGGGCAACAGTGAGACCTGTCTCTAAAAAATAATTATTTTTTTATTTTTATTTATTTTTTTGAGACGTCTCTATTTTTTTTGAGACGTCTTTATTTTTTTGAGAGTCTCACTCTTGTTGCCCAGGCAGGAGTGCAGTGGCGTGATCTCAGCTCACTGCAACCTCCGCCTCCTGGTTTCAAGCGATTCTCCCGCCTCAGCCTCCCAAAGTAGCTGAGATTACAAGCGCCCGCCACTATGCCCGGCTAATTTTTGTATTTTAGTAGAGATGGGGTTTCACCATGTTGGTCAGGCTGGTCTCGAACTCCTGACCTCAGGTGATCGGCCTACCTCAGCCTCCCAAAGTGCTGGGATTACAGGCGTGAGCCACCGCGCCTGGATATTTATTTATTTATTTGGAGACGGAGTCTCTGTTACTTAGGCTGGAGTGCAGTCGTGCAATCTCGGCTCACTGCAGCCTCCGCCTCCCAGGTTCAAGCAATTATCCTGCCTAAGCCTCCTGAGTAGCTGGATTACAGGCACCGACCACCACACCGGCTAATTTTTATATCTGTAGACAGACGGGGTTTCACCATGTTGGCCAGGCTGGTCTTGAACTCCTGACCTCAGGTGATCCGCCTGCCTTGGCCTCTCCCCAAAAAAAATTATTTTAAAGAGCACCTATGATAGTTAAGAGTTTATTAAACAATTTTTTTAAAAAGAGTGTCTGTTACAGGGTTGAAATAATGCCTAAAAATGACTCTACAAATGTTAGCTCTTACTGTAGAAAATACATATTCTTTGTTGTCTTTTTCAGATGGAGTCTCGCTCCGTCGCCAGGCTGGAGTGCAGTGGCACAATCTCGGCTCGCTGCAACCTCTGCCTCCTGGGGTCAAGCAATTCTCATGCCTCAGCCTCCCAAGTAGCTGGGATTACAGGCACCCACCACCACACCCAGCTAATTTTTGGAAAAGACTTGTTCTTACTGAAAAAATGCTGCCACACTATTTGATGGCATTTTCGTATCCTGCCTTTTCTCCCCACTGGATAACAATGTGAACCTCTGTAGCATTAAATATTCCCTGGTGACCTTGGTGTGGAAGACCCATGCCTAATTTACCAGTCCCCCATTGACGTACAAGGGTGTATCCAGTATTTCATTATCATAAACAACGCAGCACAAACATCATTATGGCTAAACCTTTGTGTCCAGCCATAATTATTTCCTCGGGGCCAATTTCAAGAAGTAGAATTGCAGGGTTATAAGGGTAGGCACAGTTTTATGACTTTGGATAACTGTTATCGAACTGCCCTCTAGAAAGATTGACCATGTTCCTTTCCCACCAGCAGGGAATAAGAGTGACTGTTTCCCTGCACAGTCACCAACACTGAGTTTTATCATTTTTGTCCATCTTTAAACAATTATTCTTGAGCAAGGGAATTTCTTCTATCTGCCTGATTCAACTGAGAACTCCCAGAGGGCAGGGTGGGAAGTAGTTCCTTCATCTCTGCGTATTTCCAGTACCTAGTACATGCTCTGCCCACAGTAGACAAGAAATATTTGAGCTGAATCTTAGAAGCAGCCAAGAGTGGTTTTAAAAGCATCCTAGACAGCCAATTCTTATTAAGCGCAACACTTAACAACTAAGAATTGTACCTGGATGAAATTCAGAGAGTATGCACTGAGGAGGGCAAAGGCATTTCCAGAAACGCAGCCCTGATATTCAGATATTAATCAGCTAAGTGATACCTTCTGAGATCAGCCTGGGTTGGGGCTGCTTATCTGCAAACAGATTTGCATGTGTAACTTGAGATCCACTCCGGTTCCAAATACTTGGGGGAACTCTGAGCCAGAATATCTGGGTTTTGCTCTGTCACCATTTTGGCAGCGATCCAGAGCTCATCACTTCATCCTGTTGAGTTTGGTTCCCCATCTGTTTGATGGGGAACATACTAGGATTTCCATCAGAAGTATTTTAACAATCATAGAATTCTGCCTCCCTCTCCCTCCAGGATTTATTGAGGACACAGCCTCCTACCTGTACTGAAAGCAGGTTAGCATGGTGGAGGAGGAACCAGGTTCTGGAGCTGGACTACTTGGGTCCAAAATCCTCTCTGTCACATTCTCACTATAGGAACTTGGGTTTGCTGGGAGGATTAAATAAGGTCATCTGTACAAAGCACTTAGGACAGTGTTTGGTAATAGTAAGCACCAAGTGTTGGCAACAGTTACCTTATTTAAACCTTACAGTAACCCTGTGAAGTCACTATTTATTATTTACTCAATTTTAAACATAGAGAAACAAGGCACAGAGAAGTTACACAGCTGGTAAGGATAAAGCCAGGCTTTGATCCCACGTCTGTCTGACTCAGGACTATTTTCAAAACTCTAAAATGTTAAAGCTGGAAAACACCCTATAGATTATCTAATCCAGTCCTCTCATCTGACCCATGAGGAAATCAAGACCCAGAGAGCAGAAAGAACTTGCCCAAGGACACAACAAAATAGTGACAGAGCAGGGCCTGGGCTCCAGCCCCTGCTTCCCAGAGACAATGTAGCCTCTCACGTTGCTGCCTTTGCTCCCCAGCAGAGGAGAGGAGCAAGGAGCTTGCAGGTACTTGAGCAAAAAGCGCCTTGAGCAACTCCTGGCGCAGGCCAGGTGCCAGGAGAAGGCAGTGTTGTCATTGGCCACTCCGGTTACTCCTTTTGTCCAATTAATCCAGCCCTGAGTGCCCTCCCAGGGGGAAATCTACCATCTCCTGCCTGGACTTGTGCTTTCCGCAGCTCCCCTAAGTGCCAAGGCACAGTGACTCCAAAAGTGGCTGCTCCTCCCAGGCCCTCCCTCGCCCCTCATTCCAAGCCCACCATTGGGTGCAGGGAGTTGAACAAAGAGACCCGGGGAGGAAGGTCCCTGCCCTCCCTCCCCCACAGTTGTACCTCCTCTGCTTTGTTTCTAGGCTTGTTTTTTTCAGTGGTATATTTTACTGAACCCTATATCGAAAAATTATTTTGGGCTGGGCATGGTGTCTCACACCTGTAATCCCAGCACTTTGGGAGGCCGAGGTGGGCAGATCACCTGAGGTCGGGAGTTCGAGACCTCATAGAGAAACCCCGTCTCTACTAAAAATACAAAATTAGCCGGGCATGGTGGCACATGCCTGTAATCCCAGCTACTTGGGAGGCTGAGGCAGAAGAATTGCTTGAACCCAGGAGGCGGAGGTTGTGGTGAGCCGAGATTGCACCGTTGCACTCCAGCCTGGGCAACAAGAGTGAAACTCCATCTCAAAAAAACAAACAAAAAAACCAACAACAACAAAAAAAATTTCAAAATGTATTGAATATAAATAAATTATGAATGAGGTATTTTCTTTTTTCTGCAAGTCTGATTTACCTTTACAACACATCTCATTTGAATGCTATATTTTCAAGGGCTAGTAGCCAAAAAAAATGGAAACACCCAAATGTCCATCAGCTGATGAATGAATAAACAAAACATGGTACATTCATACAATGGAATATTATTCAGCCATAAAAGGAGTAAAGTACATCATGGTTGAACCTCAAAAACATACACTAACTGAAAAGAACCAACACAGAAGACACATATTAAGTGACTGCATCTATATAAAATGCCCAGAATAGGCAGAACCATAGAGACAGACAGTGGACTAGTGTTTGCCTGAGGCTAGGGGTTAGGGAGGAATTCAGAGTGACGGTTGACAGGTATGGGTTTTATTTGTGGGGGAGGGGTGATAAAATGTTCTGGAATTAGACAGTGGTGATAGTTGCATAACCTTGTGAATATACTAAAACCACTGAGTTGTAACACTTTAAAATGGTGAATTATTTAAAAAAAAAAAAAAAAAAAAAAAAAGCCGGGCCTGGTGGTTCACACTTATTATTGCAACACTTTGGGAGGCTAAGGCAGGAGGATTGCTTGAGCCCAGGAGTTCGAGACCAGCCTGGGCAACATAGTGATATCTTGTCTTACTAAAAGTTTTTTTAAAAATTAGCCAGGCATGGTGGCTCACACCTGTGGTCCCAGCTCCTCAGGAGGCTGAGGTGGGAGGACCCCTTGAGCTGGGGAGTTTGAAGCTGCAGTCAGCTGTGAAGGTGCTGCTGCACTGTAGCCTGGGTGACAGAGCCAGACCCTGTCTCAATTTAAAAAATGAATAATCAAATGGTGAATTTTATAGTATGTGAATTACATCTCAGGAAAAAAAATTAACAATAAAATAAATAAAATTAAGATGTAGTCCTACCAAAACAATAGAGTTATATTTAATAGGAAAATCTTTTACACTGATTAGGTTTCTAAATTTAAATGTAAGTTAATTAAGATTATAAAATTAAAAGTTCACTTCTCTCATTAAGGCAGCCACATTTCAAGTCATAATAGCCATGTGGGACCAGGGGCTACCATAAAGGATGTTGTACCTCTGAGAGCTCGCTGCCCCTGGACACCAAATGTGGTCCTGAGTGGCCCTCCTCGACCACTCCCTGGGTAAGTCCTGAAGGAACCAAAAGCAGGCTGATAAGAGGATGCTAGAGTGAACAAATGAAACTATATCATACAGACCCTTTTTCTTTCCACCATAATGCAGAATCACATCAATTACATCATTTCTTTCCAGCAGCAACTCTATCTTATAGGTGAAGAAATCCATACAATGTCAAAACCAGAAGGAATCTTTGAGACAACCAGTCTTTTAAAAGTTTAAAAGTACAATTCACTCTTTATGGCATAGAGTTCTATGGATTTTGGCAGAGGTATGGATTTGCGTCCCCTCTACCACGATCAACATACAGAATCGTTCCATCACCCTCAGAGGTCTCTCACGCTGCCCAGTTATTGTTTGAAGCTTTCATTCATTTCTTGACTATCCACTGTTTACCAGGCTCCCACTCTGCACTGTGATCTTTCTTTTTTTCTCTTTCTTTCTTTCTTTCTTTCTTTCTTTCTTTCTTTCTTTCTTTCTTTCTTTCCTTCTTTCCTTCTTTCCTTCTTTCCTTCTTTCTTTCTTTTCTTTTTCTCTTTCTTTCTTTTTCTTTTTCTTTCTTCTTTCTCTCCCTCTCTTTCTTTCTCTCTCTTTCTTTCTCTCTTCTTTCTTTCTTTCCTTTTTTTTTTTTTTGGCAGACTCTCACTCTGTTACCAGGCTGGAGTGCAGTGGTCTCGGCTCACCACAACCTCTGCCTCCCAGGTTCAAGCGATTCTCCTACCTCAGCCTGGGACTACAGGCACAGGCCACCATGCCCAGCTAATTTTTGTATTTTTAGTAAGATGGGGTTTCACCATGTTGGCCAGGATGGTCTCCATCTCTTGACCTCGTGATCCGCCCGCCTCGGTCTCCCAAAGTGCTGGGATTACAGGCGTGAGCCACCGCACCTGGCCAACTGCAAACTTTCTTAGTCCCCTTAACCACTCTGTGTAGTGGGTATTCCGTTCCCCTTTGCTCAAGGCCACACAGCTCTTAGTGGCAGAGCTGAAATGTGAACTCAGATCCACCAACTCTAGTCTTAACTAGGAGTTAACTTAGTAGTTCTTAACTGCTGCTATCCAAGACTCGTTCATTTGCTGACTGCCCACCAGAGGCTGGGTGTTCATTGAAATATTTATTGAGCACCAGCTATGCGCTGCCCTATTCCAGGAACAAACAAGCCATGG